>NC_082723.1:30502592-30818008 GCF_030144855.1 Hypanus sabinus | reverse complement strand
TTGGGGTGGAGATATGTCCCTACCGAAGGAGGTATAAGGCACACCTTCCCTCCGCAAAAAAAAATAAGGAATAAAAGTCCTAATTAACTCACCTTTCCCTATAACTCAAGTCCTGGAAATATCTTTGTAAATTCTCTTCTGTACTCTTTCAACTTTATTGCTAACTAGACAGTTGATCTTGATATTACCTAAATATTAAGATTATCACTTAATTATCTAATATATTGATATTAGGTTATGTTAAATACCATAATAATAATGATAATTGATAATGATACCTAATCCTTTCATGTTGTCATTCACATCCTGTGGAGAAGCTGGTATGATTTATTGTTACACCAGCTTCTTTTTAACTGTATCTTAAATACAAAAAAAGGCTTTGGCAGTTTTATTACCTAAGCCACCATCTGGTGTTTGTTCCTTTCCTTTGCATTGTTGAAACGGTGTAACACTATTAATCTAAAACATATTTCTCTTAATAACTTTGGAAGTTGTCAAGTACCCACAGATTGGACAGGTGAAGGAGCAGAGGTTCGACAGCCAGTGTGGTCTGAGAAGTTTTTAATATGGAGAGCAAAATGGAAAAACCTAATAAGTTTCCCTGTCATTAGGTCACCTCTGTGAACTCTTAAATGGTTGTCAGCTCAAGGGCTCAAACATTACTGTAGAGATTTAGTTGCCACCTGAAACCTGAGACGTATGTTACTAGAATGTTTATGCCAATCTGATCTTGGTAATGTATTCAGGGGTGATATTAGAATCAGAATCAGGTTTATTGTCACCAGAATGTGTTATGAAATCTGTTAACTTAGCAGCAGCAGTTCAGTGCGAAACATAATATAGAACAAGAAGAAAAATAATAATAATAATTAATAAATTTTCAGTATTACGTATATTGAATAGATTAAAATCGTACAAAAACAGAAATAATGTTTATTTAAAAAGTGCGGCAGTGTTCACAGGTTCAATGTCCATTTAGGAATCGGATGGCAGAGGGGAAGAAGCTGTTCCTGAATCACTGAGTGTGTGCCTTCAGGCTTCTGTACCTCCTACCTGATGGTAACAGTGAGAAAAAGACATGCCCTGGGTGCTGGAGGTCCTCAATAATGGATGCTGCCTTTCTGAGACACCGCTCCTTGAAGATGTACTGGGTACTTTGTAGGCTAATGCCCAGGATGGAGCTGACTAAACTCAACCCCCTGCAGCTTCTTTTTTGCTTCTGAGTAGTAACCCCCCCCCCCCCCGCCCCATACCAAACAGTGGTGCAGCCTGTCAGAACACTCTCCACCTTCTCATACCAGACAGTGATGCAGCCTGTCAGAATGCTCTCCATGGCACATCTATAGAAGTTTTTGAGTGTAGTTGTTGACGTACCAATTCTCTTCAAACTCCTAGTGAAGTATAGCTGCTGTCTTGCCTTCTTTATAATTGCATCGATATGTTGGGACCAGGTTAGGTCCTCAGAGATCTTTACATCCAGGAACTTGAAACTGCTCACTCTCTCCACTTCTGATCCCTCTGTGAGGGTTGGTATGTGTTTCTTTGTCTTACCCTTCCTGAAGTCCACAATCAGCTCTTTCGTCTTACTGATGTTAAAGTATGCTTATACTTCAGTATCCAGGTAAAAGAAATTGTAAAAGTAATAGAAAAAATATTTCTACTCATTTTATATCCCCACCTACCCTCTTAATACATCTGTACTGCAAATTAGGGTGCCACAGTAATGTGGCAGTTGCTGCAAAGCTATTACAGCTCAGGAGTCAGGGTTCACTTACGGTGATGTCTGTAAGAATTTTGCTCGTCCTTCCCATGAGCACATGGGTTTCCTCCGGGTCTCCAGCTTCCTTCAAAGTCATACCAGTTGGTAGGTTAATTGATCATTGTAAATTGTCCTGTGATTAGGCTAGGGTTAAATAGGTGAATTACTGGGCCGTAAGAATGAAATATATTCTAAGAAATTGGAGAAGACTTATCAGAATATTAAAATTTATCAAGCACCAGGCCATACACCACCAGCCTCAGGAACCGTTATTGCCTAACAATCATCAGGCTTTGAACCAGCATGGATAGTTTCATTCACCTCAACTCTGAATTATTCCACAATCTTCCTACTCACTCACAAGGATGTTACAAGTCATATTCTCAGTATTATTTAACTTATTTGCACAATTTGTCTTCTTCTGCACATTGGAATCAGAATCAGGTTCAACTTACAATTGACTTTATTTTCCATGTGCAGTGCAGTGGTAAGGACAACATCACAGACACCACATTACATCTAGTTAAACACAATATAAGTACTCACAATAGGTAATAAATACTAAAGATTAATGCGTGTAATTTAAAATACAAATACACATAATAAAACTGGCTGTTTTTACTGTTAAAGGTGCTATTCATGTTATATGTTCAAAATTGGGTGTTGAGGAGGCGAATGGAGGAAGACAGAAAACTGGATCAGACTCTTCTGGTAGGGACTAGTGGCAGTGTCCAGATGGTTTGAGAGTTTGAGAGTGTATTATGTGTAAAATCCTCTACTATTTGTTGAGCCTCCTTTAATGTCCATCTCCAATGGACTGCTGAGTGATTCTTGTTCCTGGACAATGATTTTACTACTTAGTCTGACAATTCTGTTGAGTGGGCTGAGGTTGATGGTGCTCATTGCTCCAAACCATGCCATGATGCTGTAGGTCAATATTGATTCAATTAAGTATTTATAAAATGTCTGGAGAATCGGTGGCTAGACCTGAAGTTTCCACGTCTCCAACCTGAAGTTGTTGGCACTTGGACAGTATCAACCCACCATTGGTCTTAAAGATGATGTTGTTATCTATAGTGCCAAGGTATTTGTATTCTCCAACACTATTTTCAGGGTTGGGACAGTGTACTGTTGTTTTCTGAAGTCCACTACCGTTTTATTGGGTTTCAGGTTCAGATAGTTGTTTGCACACTACCTTGCACATTTATTGGTTTCCTCATTGATGCAGTCATCAGTGTTGGTAGTGTCAGTGATAACTGTGTCATCTGAGTATTTGGTGTACTGCATGTCTGGGTGTGAGCTTCTGCAGTCGTCTGTGTAGTGTGAACAAGACTGGTGAGATAACCAAGGCCTGTAATGCTCCATTTGATAAGTAGTGAGGTCATGGAACCTATACAGATTGAAGAGGAGGAGTTGCTTGCTATCTTGAGGTAAATCAGAGTAGATAAATCCCCAGGACCTCACAGGGTATTCCCTCGGACCTTGAAGGAGACTAGTGTTGATGATAAAAAGATTGGAGGTGTAGTGGACAGTGAGGAAGGTTTTCAAAGCTTGCAGAAGGATTTGGGCCAGCTGGAAAAATGGGCTGAAAAATGGCAGATGGAGTTGAGGTATTGCACTTTGGAAGGAAAAACCAAGGTAGAACATACAAGGAAAATGGTAGGACACTGAGAAGTGCAGTAGAACAGAGGGATTTGGGAATACAGATACAAAATTCCCTAAAAGTGGCATCACAGGTAGATAGGGTAGTAAAGAGAGCTTTTGATACATTGGCCTTTATAAATCAAAGTATTGAGTATAAGAGTTGGAATGTTATGGTGAGGTTGTATAAGGCATTGGTGAGGCCGAATTTGGAATATTGTGTGCAGTTTTGGTCACCGAATTACAGGAAGGACATTAGTAAGGTTGAAAGAGTGCAGAGAAAGTTTACAAGGATGATGCTGGGATTTGAGAAACTGAGTTACAGAGAAAGATTGAATAGGTTAGGACTTTATTCCCTGGAGCGTAGAAGAATGAGGGGAGACTTGATAGAGGTATATAATTAGGATGGGTATAGATAGAGTGAATGCAAGCAGGCTTTTTCCACTGAGGTTAGGGAAGAAAAAAAAACAGAGGACATGGGTTAAGGATGAAGGGGGAAAAGTTTAAAGGGAACATGGGGGGGGGCTTCTTGGCACAGAGAGTGGTTGGAGTGTAGAATGATCTGCCAGATGAAGTGGTAAATGCAGGCTCACTTTTAACATTTAAGAAAAACTTGGGCAGGTACATGGATGAGAGGGGTATGGAGGGATATGGTCTAGGTGCAGGTCAGTGGGACTAGGCAGAAAAATGGTTCGGCACAGCCAAGAAAGGCCAAAAGGCCTGTTTCTGTGCTGTAATGTTCTGTGGTTCTATATTTGTTAGTGTTCATATAACCATTATATCTCACTTTTTGATGTCTGTCTGTGAGGAAGGAGATGATGAGGAGTATGAGGTGGGGGTTTTACATCCATTTACTGGAGTTTGTGTCCCATGGGATGGGGTTCCATGGTGCATTGGAGAAGTCCACAAGCAACATCCTAACAAGTGGTCCGGGCCTCTCCAGATGTGTGTAAGTATGGCGCAGTAACGTTAGTACTGCATCATCCACACCTTGTTTCAGCCTATAAGCAAACTGGAAAGGGTCAGTGAGCCGACTTACCATCACCTGTAGCTGCGGTGGGAGGAGCCTTTCAAAGGACTTCATTACCAGCGATGTTAGAGCTACAGGATGGCAGCCATTATTGCAGGTGGGGTTGCTCTTCTTGGCAATTGGGCATCTGGTGGCAGTTTTCCAAATGGTATGAAATGTTCAGAGAGCAGTGTTTGGAACCATCATTGGTTGTTCGTCTGCCTTTAGGTTTAGTGTTGCATAAATTCTATTGCATATCCTTATTTTCCTGTAAGAAAAATGAATCTCAAGGTGGCATATAATAATCGGGAATTAGAGGACATCACAGATTTTATAATCCTGCATGAGCTCTCAGGCCTCCCTCCACCAGTCTCTTAAACGTAAACAATTTCCTTCGAGTCATCCTTTGTGAACCCTAAGTTCCTAAATTGTGGACTTCAGTACCTAAAACTATAAGGGATGCACTCAGTTGACGCCAGCTCAAAACCTTTTTAACTAACATCTTTTTGTCTTTTTTGTGTTTTTTAAAATGTTTTATTTTCATCTTCACACTTTTAACCAATTGTAAAACACTTTGCATTACATCATCTGCATGAAAAGTGCTCTATAAAGTTATTATTATCACTTTGATAATAAATTTTCTTTGACTATTGGTCAGTGCTGTAAAGTTCGGATTAAGTTGCTAAATATAAATGAAATATCAGTTTTCATACTTTAAGATTTTGTAACAGGACTAGGTCAGATTCAGCTAGCATTGTTCCTCAGGAGGGTACAATCACTCAGGTGATTGATTTAGCATATGCGGCAGACTGCTGTTTTATTGCTCTGGGTGTTTTGAAGATTATTGTTTTGAAAGAAGCCTTGACTCTAATGGCAAAAATGTTTGAATAGTTGATGCTGTGCCAGGCGGAAAGCCAGAGGAAGAGGAAAGAGAAGAGAACTGGGGAGAAGGCTGTCGTGACTCACGTTCACATCAGTTGTCAGGAAGTGGAGGACGAACTTGCCTGGCAGTGAAGTGCGTGGCCACTGCTTTGTGGGCAGCTGGGAGCTCGTTAATCATGACTGCTGCCCACACCGCGAACCTTCAGTATATTTTACTAATGAACCAAATATTACACCCGGTCCAGAATCGCACCTTCGCATGGTTCCAATTTTATTGTCAGAATCTGGCAAGTTCTTGTGTAAAAGAAAGCAGTCAAAGTGATTGCCCTGAAGTTCACACACCTCACTGATAAGCAAACAGCTAAGTGGTTTTGTCGGCAACTGAAGTACGGTATTAACATCATTACAACAGTCTAGCTGTAACTTAAATACTTCCTCGTCATCAACTTCAAAGTAAATAGACCCAACATCTTAAAGTCTATTCAGATAAGTACCATTACTTAATGTTTTTATTTCTTTTCCTTTATAATTTATTTTCAGCATTTTCTGCGACATGAACCATCCACATCAATTATTTTTACAAAATAATTTGCAATTTTCAATTACTGATCATCTAGAGAACTTTAACATTCTAATAAAATTTTTCTACATCTCTGTCAGTGCTAAAGCATTCATATACTACGGAAGCCAGCCACCCTTCTGTGAACTCTGTCTGTACTTCTCATTGCCACAGTAAAATTGCCAGCATAATCAAAGACGCCACCCAGCCCAGATGTACCTTTTCCCCCTTCACCGAACTAAAAATACAAAAGCCTAAAGGCACATATCAGCAGGCCCAAAGACAGGTTCTACCCTGCTGTTATAAGATCAGTTCCCTAGCATGATAATGAACTCATAATCCCTCTCGTTAATAACCTTGCTTATTGTTCACCTGCACTCCACTTTCCCTGTAGCTGTCACATTTTATCCTCCATTCTGTTATTGTTTTACCTTGTTCTACCTCAATACACCATGTAATGAACAGTGTGCAAGACAAGCTTTTCACTGCAATTCAGAACATGTTACAGTAATAAACCATTTCCAATTCCATTCCAAGTATAGAGGAACTATCAGAATCAGGTTTATTATCACTGGCAGGTGACATAAAATGGCAATATTTTAAAGTATTTCTTTGCTTCTTTCACATGAAGTTAGCACACGCTAACTTTCCTTATTTTCTCTGCACTCTATACAGTTCTACCACCCATCTACAATAGAGGCACCTGCAACATCATCTTAAGCCCGTGACCCTACTGGAGCATAGGCCACTGACAGTCGCTCACCAGAGTCCTCTGTCTGGGCCAGTCTTTCAAGTTGTCTCTTCAAAGATTCTTCCTCTCCTAGGGATGAGGTCTTCAGAGTTTCTCTTGGCATTTCTGTAGCTCTGGGTTTTTACAGGAAGGGGTTGCTAGCCTCATTCCCAACCCTCCTTTGGCAGCAGACTTGGGACTGTCTGTGGCGGAGGTAGAGGCAGTTTACTTTGGCCAAATAACCTATTACACTGATCAAGGAATAAATGTGGGTGCAGATCTCAGGAGAATACTCTTGAGCAAAGCAGGCTAAGAGATGATGTAATAAAGGTATATAAAACTGAGAGGCACAGACAGATAGAAAGCAAAAAACTATAGGCTTAAGGTGAAGCGGAGGACATTTAAAGGGGATCTGAGGGGTAAATTATACACTCTGCTGGTCAGGGTCTGTTGTGTCCTAGCTGTCTGTGTGATACACAAGCCAGAGTAGTACGGTATGGAGAGCAGCTCCCCATCTCCACGTAGCTGAAGGATCCAGAGGAATGGCAGAGACTGATACAGTTTGACCCTCATGGCATCACAAGAGTTGCCAGTCAGCGTTGAACTCAGCATAGGACTGCTTTAGGGACTCCCGCTCCAGATTTTTCCTTGGATCTACTCCCAAAGCCTTTCCCGTGAGTGGGTTTAGCCACAAGGCTGTGGAGGTTTTCCTTCACGTAGGTGAGCTGCCAGTGATCTGCCTGGAACTGTGTTGTATCTTTAAAAAGCTCATTAGTTTGGAATATACTAGTGCTTGAACCCCAGACTTCCCTGGGGCTTTCTTTTCAGTGCCAAGCTGCGGAGTCAGGTCAGGTCAGTGCTGAGGAGAGTAAAGCTTCTCGGAGAAGTGAGCTAAACACCAGTTCGTCCTCTGCCCTCAGCCTCAACACTTTTATCTTTTTAGTCTGGCTCAGCACTTAAATCATCCAAACTGTGATCTCAGTCTAGACAATTCTATAACGCCCTTTGATATGGTGGAGTTATCGATGATCAAAGTTATTCAGTGTATCTTTTCTTCAGACCCCCTCAATGTTGAGCTCAGTGACTAAGTCATACCAAGTATTTCTAAACAACTGTTTCTATCTTGATAGCATCCTTTAATATAAAACAAACTGACTTCAGAATTGTAATGAGAGAATGGACTATATAGCGGTGATGTAGGGTAGTTGAGTACATTCAAATAGCTCTCAGTGAATGAAATGGACGTGGAGAAGTTGAGAGAGTTGCAGGGGACAGCCCCAATGGTTGTCTCACTGAAGTACATGAACTGCAATGCTAATAACACCACAACTACAGTTGGTCTTGGATACTCCACAGTAAATATTTTTCCTGCTTACTTTGGTCAGATAATGGCAGATGCTCCTCACACTGCACTGACTTCTGCTCTGTTCTTTCACTAAGAGCATTGGTTTCATTATTCTTCTATTTTCCAAAATTCTTTATTTGCTCCTTATTTTTTTTCTTCCTCTTAACCAGTCAAAGTAAAGTAAAACACAGAAACAGGCCCTTCAGCCCACACAGCCCATGCCCAGCCATTTAATCTGCTTACTCCCATCAAACTGCATCCAGACCATAGCCTCCATATCCTTCCCATCCACGTACAGATCCAAACTTATCTTAAACATTGAAATTGAACTTGTGCTGGCAACCTATTGCACACTCCTGAGTGAAGAAGTTTCCTGTCTTGTCCCCCCTTAGTCAGCTTTCACCCTTAACCGGTGGGCTCTGTGGTCAACATCCCAGTGAAATATTTTAATTGAGGTTCACAGCAACAATCCCGGGAATGAAAAGATTTAATTTATGAGGAACATTTGATGGCCCTTGGCTCGTACTCGCTGAGTGAGGGGGTTCACATTAAAACCTTGTTGAAGGACCTAGTTAGAGTGGATATGGAGATTATATTTCCTATAGTGGGAGAATCTTGGAACAGAGGGCACAGCCTCATAATAGTGGGGCGTCCATTTAGAACGGAGATGAGAAGGAATTTCTTTAGGCAGAGCGCGGTGAAGCTGTGGAATTCATTGCCACAGGCGGCTGTGAAGGCCAAGTCATTGGGTGTATTTAAGTCAAAGGTTGATAGGTTCTTTATTAGTCGGGGTGTCAAAGGTTACAGGAAGAAGGCAGGAGAATGAGGTTGAGAGGGATAATAAATCAGCCTTAGTGAAATGATGGAGCGGACTCGATGGGCCAAATGGTCTAATTCTACTCCTAGGTCTAATGGTCTTATGTTAGCAAGTCACAGAAAGTTAGCATGTAATGGCTGAATAAACATTTCCCACAATAGCTTCTTACAAAAAGAATTTTATGAGTGCTTTTGAGACTTGGCAGAGAATGGGGTGGAAATGGTGTGTGTGATTGACTGACAGGCTGCATATGCATCTGTTGAATACATTGTTGTTGGTGGCAGTGTCCTGGAAATGCAGATTGGTCTGGAAAATGAGTAGCAGTACCAAAAAAATTTGAACATTCTTTCAGAAAGATATGGATACGGGGCTGGTTTATAATGTTTCATTGGAGTCATAGAACACTACAGCATGAAAAGGTCCATTGGTTCATCTAATCTATGCCAAACTATTTATCTGCTTAGTTCCATCGGCATGCACTCAGACCATAGTCCTCCACACCCTTCCCATCCATGTGCCTATCCAAATTTCTCTTCTACTTTGAAATGGAACCCCAATCCACCACTTCTGCTGGTGGCTCATTCCACAGTTCCACCAACCTCTGGGGAGAGAAGTTCTTCCTCATGTTCCCTTAAGTATTTCACCTTTCACCCTTAACCCATGACCTCAAGTTCGTCCAACATCAGTGGGAAAATCTTGCATTTACCTTTTCTATACCCCTCATAATCTTATATACCTATCAAATCTCCCCTCATTATTCTATTCTCCAGAGAATCAAGTTCTAACATATTCAACCTTTCCATATAACTCAAGTGCTCAAGTCCTGGCAATATCTATACACTCTTTCAATCTTATTGACACACTTTCTGTAGGTGGGTGACCAGAACTGCATGCAATACTCTTAATTAAGCCTCACCAACATCTCTGGTCTCTTTTGGTCAAATTTTTAAATGACCAAAATCTTGTTTTCTTTGTCCCTTGGACTTCGCAAGGTCAAATGGTATTTGGAAGATTCACTGAGATGCTCCATGAAGTACCAGTTTAACCTGTCATGTTTCATTTTGCAATGAGTACCATTTTAAAAATTGCCTCCCTCAGGCAGTTAATCTGATCAACGATTCTGGTTAGCCCCACCCACCATCTATTAATTTAGTCACTGCACTGTAAACCCTTCAAACCACTTCTTATAATGCTGCTTACATTGTAAATACAATGCATGCTGATATTTTTATTCTTTTTATTCCATATCCATGCTTTAACCTCACACTTTAATTTTTCTATAATTCTTTATAAATTGTTGAATGCTGATGGTTTCTGTTGCATAGCACATCCTGACCAACAATCACAGCAAATTCCTGATACATATAATTGTATGTGGTGAATAAAGTTGATCTTTGATTCAAGAATGTGTAAAAGAGAATGAAATAATTGTTACTCCGGATCCGATGCAGCACAAATAAAAACTCAATTAGATAAAGAACACAATAAATATAAATAAATGAGATACTTTATATAAATAGATTGATATAGATTGTCCATTAAGTGACACTAGGCACAGGAGTGTCTGTACATAAGGTGACTGACAGGAAATGATAAAGTAGTGGTGGTTGGGGGTGTGGAGGGTTGGGTTGGTGGGTGCAGGTGTTGATCAGCCTCACTGCCTGGGGAAAGTAACTGTTTTTGACTCTGATGGTCCTGGTGTGGATGCCATGTTTCCTTTTTCCTGGTGGGAGTGGGACAAACAGTCCTTGAGCAGGGTGGGTGAGGTCCTTCATGATTCCACCTACGTGACTGAAAATTGAGTGAGTGGATTGATACTCAAGTCAGTCCATACAGCTAGTTTGGACCAAGTACGATAAATTTTCTTGATGCATAACCCATAACAGAAGCAACATTAACAAGATGAATAGAATACAGTCTTAAACTGAATTGTATTAAATCCCACACTTTAACGAAAAATATGCAGAATGTTTATAAATGAAAGTGCTGCTCCTTTTTTAAAAAGGTCAGCAGGCCTGCCTGTGAGGGTACATTTCAGTCACTTTACTGCTAACTTGCTAAGGAAAATTTTAATTTATTTCCAGGTCCAAAAAATTATTTACTTCCCTGCTTCTCCACCTTTTGTGCACTTTGTCTTTCATAACCCTTAAAAACATAGCATGGTCTTCGATACTTCCATTAGCTCTCCTGACATTAACCACTCCCCATGCTCACCTGTCTGGAGAAAAGTTCATTTCAAACGTTTATTCTTGTTTATATTTACATTATTTAGAGAGACAGCATGGAACAGACTTTTCCAACCCACTGGGTTGTGCCGCCCAGCAACCCACCTGTTTAACCCTAGCCTAATCACAGGACAACTTATAATGAGTAATTAACCTACCGACCAGGATGTCTTTGGACTGTGGGTTGAAACGGACTTATCATAGGGAGGATGTACAAGCTCCTTCCAGAGAATGCCATAATTGAGCTCCAAGCATTAGCATCCCAAGTTTTAATAGCCTATGCTGTCTGCTGTGCTATCGTGGCGTACTATGTATCCAACATAATACTGATGCCTCACCAGTAACAGTGACGGATTCCTGTAAATATAGTGTGACCTGAACCTAGTAGAGTGTTCTCAGGATCATGTCCCTAATAAAGCCTTTGGCAAAAATAGAAAATCATCTCCTTGAATTTACAATTCAGAATGAGCCTAACATGAGCAAATGGTTTAGCACATGAGTGATCTGTCCTCAGTAAAATCATGTCTAATCTCAGAAACAAAATCAAGTTTATTAGCACTGAAGTATGTCAGGGAATTTGTTTTGCAGTAGCTGTGCAGTGCAATATATAATAATAACTAAATTACAATCAGATATACATGACAAATAAAGTAGTGCAAAAAGAGAGGGAAAATCTTACCTCTGTGTCAGTTTCATGTAGTTTGTAAGATTTTTATTCAGATTTATTTTTCACATGTACATCGAAGCATACAGTGAAATGTGTTAACAACCAACCAGCACACCCAGGGATGTGCAGGGGTCAGCCTGCAAGTGTCACCTCACATTTTGGCACCAAAATAACATGTCCACACAACACGAGCAGCAGCAGCAATAACAGCAGGATATTACAAGACAACAGTAAAACAGGTAGCATCAACATTTAATCAGGACCTGAAATGTTGACTGTTTGGTCTTTTCCATAGATACTGCCTGGCCTGCTGAGTTCCTCCATTATTCTGTGTGTGTTGTTGGACTTTCTGCATCTGCAGATTTTCTTGTGTTTGTGACAAAACAAGGCATTTTTCAACACAGGCCTCCAACCACAGGACAGGCCACCTCTGTGCCCCCAGATTCTCAAACTCTTAGACAGCAGGCCTCCAATCCCCAGTCTCTGACACGGAGTTGCCCTCTACCTCCAGGTCCACCAACTTCTGACTTTGACCTACTGGGCTTTCTACCAATAGACTCACCAAGCTCTGGACTACAGCCTTCTGCCCTCTAGACTTGGGCTGAATTCTCATTTGTCCAAACACTTAACAGTTTTGAAAACAATCAGCATCTGATCTTCCACAGCCCTCTGAGAAGGGAATTCCAAAAAGGTAAAAAAAAATTCCCCCTCCCATAAGACCATAATATGGAGTAGGAGCAGAATCAGGCCATTCCTTTATGGCTGATTTATTGTCCCTTTCAACCCCATTCTCCTGCCTTCTTCCTGTAACCTTTGACACCCTGACTAATCAAGCACCTATCAACCTCTGCTTTAAATATACCCAATGAGTTAGCCTCAACATCCGTCTGTGGCAATGAATTCCATAGATTCATCACTCTCAGGCTAAAGAAATTCTTGCTCATTTCTATTCTAAATGGACATCCCTTTAATCTGAGGCTATGGCCTCTGGTCCTAGACTTCCCCACAATAGCAAACATCCTCCCCATATCCACTCTATCTAGGCCAGGGGTCGGCAACGTTTACCACTGAAAGAGCCAATATGGACCCATTTCCCCATGGACCCAGAAAAGAAAACACTGGGAGCCACAAACCCGTTTGACATTTAAAATGAAATAACACTGCATACAACGGTTTTTTTTGCCTTTATGCTATGTATAAACAAACTATAATGTGTTTCATTTATGAAATTGATGAACTCCTGCAGAGAAAACGAAATTACATTTCTGTATGCAACAAAAACATTTTGAACTCCGAAAAAAAGACGTTGGGTTGAAGTTAGCCTCCATAGTTAGCCTACCTTGGATCGAACAATTAAAAGAAAGCGCGCACTGGCGGGTGTCAGGCATTGGCAGTGGTGATGTATATTAATAGCGTTAAAAAACATGTTGTAGCGGTGTAGTGCTACACGCAGCACTAAAATAAAGACACTGCAGTCAAAGGTAACTTTATTCGAACTAAACAGCCTTGCTTTAAAGCCTCCCTCAACCCGCCCCCCGTGGGCGCGGATGCTCCAAAAGACACCTACTCACAAACCCCCATAGGCTATCTCCCTTACCCGGAACGGTGGCTAATTGTGAGCCGGTTTGGATGTGTCAGGAAATGGGGTCTCCACAACGTTTTTAGATTGTACAAGATCACCATAATCTTCAAATTTCGAATTACATTTCAAAAACTAACAAACCACAGGGAGCCGCAGCACAGAGATCAAAGAGTCGCATGCGGCTCCGGAGCCGCGGGTTGCCGACCCCTGATCTAGGCCTTTCAATATTTGATAGGTTTCAATGAGATCTGCCTTCTCCCACACTCATTCTTCTGAACTCCAATGAAGACAAGCCCAGAGCCATCAAACCCTCATATATTAACCCTTTCATTCCCAGGATAATTCTCATGAACCTCCTCAGGACTCTCTCCAATGCCAGCACATCTTTTTTGGGATATGGGGCCTAAAACTGAGCACAGTTCTCCAAATGCAGTTTAACTAGTGCTTCTCATTCCTGAACAGTTGAGCTCTTATTCTGTCATTCTGGTCCCCCACCTGTGAGAGGCAACATCCTGACTGTGTCAAGCCAAAAAATTTCTGTGAGATGGAGTTGTGCCTTTTCAAGCCAATGATGTATTAATGAACATCCCCGGTCTTTACAGGTATAATCTTCTAAAGCTGCTGCAGAAGTTTGGAAAAGTGAAGCAGTTTGACTTCCTGTTCCATAAATCAGGTCCACTTGAGGGGCAACCTCGAGGTTACTGCTTCGTGAATTTTGAGACTAAAGAGGTAGGTATTGTTGGATTAGAATGTATAACTGTTATTTCTCATGTAGATAAACTTTCTAATGCTTGTTTATATTTTAATATAATTACCTGTATGTAATTGTTCAGAGTGCTTTGTAGTGGATACAGCTGTGGATACTGTTCCATATTACTTGAATAGGGGCTTTCATAGGTTATATTGTTTGGAAGTGTGAAACTTTGTAATACAGTTTGTAATTCATTTTTCAAGTTCTTTGCACTCAGAATTAAAGTCTTATTAGTATTACTATTATTCCTGGATTTGAAACTTGGCTGTACTGATAGTTAAAGTTTTTCTGAAAACATCCAAACATTGCTTCCATTAAGTTTAATGAGGGAGGGGCACCAGTTTTTTTTTAAAGATTAGCTTTATTTGTCAAATGTACATCGAGCTATACAGTGTAAGGCATTGTTTATGTTAAACCAGCAAGGAATCAGAATCAGGTTCAATATCACTTACATGTGAGACTTTTTGATTTTGCGGCAGCAGTATAACACAATAACATATATATAATAAGTAGTGCAAAACTGGAAGTTAAGAAGTGTGCAGTAGTGTTCAGGGGTTTACTGTCCATTCAGAAATCAGATGGCAGAGGGGAAGAAGCTGTTCCTGAATCGCTGAGTGTGTGTCTCCAGGCTTCTGTAACTCCTCCCTGATGGTAGCAATGAGAACAAGGCATGACCTGGGTGATGGGGATCCTTAATGGGAGACTCTGCCTTTCTGGGACACACTGCTTAGAACCATAGAACATTACAGCACAGAAACAGGCCTTTTGGCTCTTCTTGGCTGTGCCGAACCATTTTCTGCCTAGTCCCACTGACCTGCACCTGGCCCATATCCCTCCATACACCTCTCATCCATGTACCTGTCCAAGTTTTTCTTAAATGTCAAAAGTGAGCCCGCATTTACCACTTCATCTGGCAGCTGATTCCACACTCCCACCACTCTCTGTGTCAAAAAGCCCCCCTCCCAATGTTCCCTTTAAACTTTTCCCCCCTTCACCCTTAACCCATGTCCTCTGGTTCTTTTCTCCCCTAACCTCAGTGGAAAAAGCCAATCAATGTAGTGTCATTGGCGAATTTAATTAGCAGATTGGAGCTGTGGGTGGCGATGCAGTCATGGGTGTACAGTGAGTAAAGGAGGGGACTCAGTACACAGCCCTGAGGGGCTCCTGTATTGAGAGTCAGAAGGTTGGAGTAACCTGCTGGCGATCTGACAGGAAGTCCAGGATCCAGCTGCCCAAGGCAGGGTCAAGGCCGAGGTCTCTGAGCTTCTTGTTGAGCCTGGATAAACACAAGAGTCTGCAGTTACTGGAAATCCAGAGTAACACACACAAAATGCCACAGGATCTCAACAGCTCAGGCAGCATCTATGGAAATGAATAAACAAGCAATGTTTCGGCCGAGACCCTTCATCCAATCCTGATGAAGGGTCTCGACCCAAAACATCAACTCTTTTTCTTGTTTCCATAGATGCTGAGTTCCTTCATTATTTTATGTGTTACTCTGAACGTCTATGTATAATCTTTGCGACAATAGCATTTCAGTGCCATCAACAGGGGAGAAGTTAATAATATGTATGATCTTACTAATTAAATGTTTACTTTAGATTAACAAAAATGCCTTGGGAGGTTAGAAAGACATTAATACCTACTTATTAACGAACACCTGTATTACTAACTAATACCTTTACATTTTAATTTCTAAGAATGTTATCTTTTAAATTTGCCACTATATATACCTTTTCCTTATTGATTAGGGACTCTTTTAATGTTTATAATGTTTATAAACATTCCTTTAATGGTTAATGTTTCTTACTCGAGAAGATGCAATGTTTGTGGGGTTTTAAAATGCAATCAGTTAGTTTCCTACTGTTTCCTTTCGAATTTTGCAAGAATAGTGACTAGTGAAATTAACGTTTTGATATTCCATGTATAAAATGTTAAACCTGATAAAACACACAATTGAATGCATGCAGGTTTGAAAGGGAGGGTAAGTCATGTTATTTTCAGTACCTTCAGGGACTTTTAAAAATATTTACACAGACCTGTACCCTAATTTTCACAACCCACTTGTGTATAACTTAGAAAACTAAACTATTGGCCGGGAGCAGAGTTTCAAATATTAGAGCATGGTAGCACCAAAGGAAAATAAAGTCCAGATGACCTTTGCCAAGAACATGAGGCACAACTCCCGAGCCTTTCTGTTTACCAGTCAGCTATACAGCCCTTAATAATCGATGACCTGAGGTGCCCTCCCTCAGGTGTTTTTTTCTCTATTGACTTCACTTCCTCTCACATGCTAATAAGGTGCATTTAGCATTTTCCTGCCAAGAAAAGGAGCCCTCAAAATCAAAACCAGCCTTGGCTGTGAAGGACAGCCAGCCCTTGAATGTTGATTTATGTTGCCATATTGTTTAAATGAATCTTGTTAGCTGTGTTGTGCTAACATATTCTCTGGACCTGTTTCTTGGCAAGATTGGGCACAAAGCCTGCTGTGTTTAAAATCATCACCTGACCGCAGACACGAGATTTATGATCGTTACAGAGTGGATCACAGCATTCTGTGAGAAGTAACTTGGCCTTAAACTGTCACAGGCAAACAACTAACTGTTGCTGTTCTTTTTCTTGGCATCTCTTGAGATCCACTAATCATTTTGAGCCTAGACTGCCTATCCCTAGCTTTGTCCACCCTTTGACACTTTGCACTATTTGACTAACTTATCTGCTCTTTTCTGCCTGCTTATAATTAACTTTTATATGTAAACATTGTCCATCACACCCTCCCCTCCCCCATGTTCGTGTATCTCTGTAGAAATAAAATGTACTAATGAGTCCACCTACCTTCTCACTTCTCAGTTATAGATACAATCAACAAAGATTCTGTCACCAACCTTCATAGTTCAAAGTAAACTTATTACCAAACTACATGTATGTCACCATATGCAACCCCACGATTCATTTTCTTGCAGGCATTCACAGTAAATAAAAAGAAACACAATTGAGTTGGTGAAAAATCGCACACAAGATGGACAACCAACCAATGTGCAAAGACAACAAACTGCACATACAGAAAGAAGAAGATGATTGATATATAGATAGATAAATAAATAAGCAAGGAAGCAATAAATATGAGATGAAGAGTCTTTGAAAATTGTCCATTACTTGTGGGAATAGTCCAGTGTTGGGGCGAGTGAAGTTATCGTCTCTAGTTCAAGAGCCTGCTGGTTGAGGTGTAATAACCATTCCTGAACCTGGTGCTGTGAGTCCTGAGGCTCCTGTACTTTCTTCCTGATGGCAACAGTGAGAAGAGAGCATGGCCTGGATGGTGTTGGTCCTTGACGATGGATGCTGCTTTCCAGTGACAGTACTCCATGTAGATGTGCTCAATGGTTGGGAGGGCTTTATCCATGATGGACTAAGCTGCATCCATTTATCATTGTAAGCTTTTCTGTTCAAGGACATTGGTCTTTCCATACTGTGATGAAACCAGACAGTATACTTATCATCACAGATCTATAGAAATTTGTCAAAGGTTTAGATGAGCTGCCAAATCTTTGCAGTCTTTTCCTTTAGAACTCCACAAGTTTGTAATAGTTCAGACCATCTGTACCCTTACAATCCTTTCTGACCAATGAATTGATGTATTTTGTGGTACTTTTGAATTACGATCATTAGAAATAGTGTGTGTGCGCGAGCATTGTACAATGCACTGCCTGAGTGGAGCACTTTTGTTTAAAATCCATTTTTGCAATTACTTAAATTTTCTTTGTAACTGATAAAGTTTTAGCCATCTATAGGTACAATCCATTGCTATTTATAGTAAAACTGATCATCTCCATTTAGCAATGATTGGATTGACTAAGAAAGCCTATACAGCAATCTTCTGTTTCATAATGGCTCTAAATCAGTAATGAATGAATAGTTCACCAGTAATTACTGTAAGATTAACTTCCAGCTTTACCTCTTTTATTGAAGACAAGCACAATCTGACATTCCTAATTATTTAAGAAAATTATAATAATAAGCCTTACTGGCATCTTCCCCTTTCTTCCCAGTCCTGATGAAGGGTCTCAGTCTGAAACATTGACTGTTTATTCATTTCCATGGGTCCTGCTGAGTTCCTCCAGCATTTTGTGTGTACTACTCTGGATTTCCAGCATTTACAGTATCTTTTGTGTTTACAATCAACCTTTGCTATTTCTTAGAAGGGTCCTCCTTCCATTGACTAATATAAGCCAGTAAAGCCCCAGTGGTTTAGATGCAGTTTGGGTAACTTCCTTGTCAATCTTGTTTTAAATAATTGCTGAGATGATTGTGCATCTCTTCTGACCTGATATTTAGCTTTTTATGCCTGCTGTACTCCTTCTGTTGACTAACTTTTGGCTTTCATCTGGGAGTATTCCTATCTGACCTTCCACTTAATGCTACACAGCATTTGTATCTGTTTTAAGAGACAAGTTGGTGGATTACTGGTTGCTGGCCTTGTGATTTATTTTTTGACCATATAAATCAGGGTTTCCCCACCTAGTTAATGGCAGGGGTCCAAGGCCATTTAAAAAAAAGGGCTGGAAACCCCTGATATAAATCCTGAAAGCTGCCTCTTTTGGTTTAGTTTTTTTAGTTTCACAGCGTTATGACTGCAGCTTCTACTTGTAACAGGGTGAAATGTTGGCCATTTGGTGATACACACAGATAATTTATAATTTGAATTAGCAGTTGTGCTGACAGCTGAAGGAAGTGTGCTTTCACAATTCCTTTACTTTCAGCAGTAACACTGACTAAAGTGCCATTTGAAAGAAGGCACACTAGCATCTCTACTTTCTTTTAGGTTTGTGTTGTTATGTGCCAGCAGCAATAGACCACAGACTGAGTCAGGGTTTAATGTTAAACCACTGTATTTATTATTATCTACTTAAAATATATAAAATTAAACAAATTACTCTTCTAACCAGAAGTTAACAGTGTTATATTTTTGTGGCTCCCAAACCATCAGGCTTAGGGGCAGTTCTTAAAATTTTAGTATGGCAAGCTAGAAAGTTCCAGTAATCCACGGAATAGGTGAGAGGAGAAACTTGTAAATCCACATTAAAATGCAATGAGGAGGCGATTACGAAGAATTCCTCAGGTTCCACACTGGGAAAGCGAAGTAACAGTCACAGAAGATCTCAGCCATTGAGTTGTATTCCGAAATCCACATAGCAATATCACAAGGTGGCAGTCACGGAATATTCCTTAGGACAAGTGGTCACCACCTAACACACCCGAATCCATGTAAGGGTTAACGAAAGTGGCACAGAATACTCCAAAAATCCTTGTATGGATCATAAGAAGTGACAGTCACATATCCAATATGCACCGTGTGCCACTCAGTCACCCAATCCTTTGGGCATCGGAAACTATCAAACTTCGCCCATTACTGTAGCAAGCTCCTGCTCACAGTCTCTCCCCCCTCTCATCCTCCAGATTTTTCTATAGAAGTAGTTTGCTATTGCCACCTTCTGGGCAGTGTCTTTACAAGATGGGTGATCCCAGCTATTATTATTACTCTTCAGAGATTGTCTTCCTGGCGTCAGTGGTTGCATAACCAGGACCTCTGCTGTGCACCAGCTACTCATATGACCATCCACCACTTACTTTTGTGGCTTCACGTGACCCTGATCAGGGCGATAAACAGGTGCTATGCCTTGCTCAAGGGTGATCTGCAGGCTAGTGGAGGGTAGTAGGTAGCTGTCAATCCCAGGGTTACTTGTCGGTCTTATAGTTTTTCATATTTTCTATTTTAAATGCCTGCAAGAAAATCAATCTCGATGTATATGCCTTGTTGTTTTGTATGGCAGGTGTTTTTCTCTTCACACTTCTAATTGTTTTTTGTCAAGCCACTCCTCCAACTCGTGGCCACATTGAAGGACTGCGACAAATCTGTCTGGGATCTTGGTGAGAGGGCATGTTTAGACCAGTGGGAGTACATACTGGGCTGGGGCACCGCAGGGGCAAGCTGGGATTCGTGGATGCCCCATCAGTGTAGTGTTTGCGCATGGCATGTTGACTTCCGAGTCTTCTTGCAGCTGTCCAGTTTTTTCTGGTAGCTGTAGTAAGGTCCAGAAGGAGTGAGTTGGTGTCATCGATCGGATCACCGCTGGGGGGGTGGCCATTGGAGGACGCCATTGCAGAATTTCAGAATGAGACTGGTGTCACTTCCCAAGTAGGTGAAGAAAGAACAGCTGCCTGTGATTCTGTGGAGGAGGCATAGGATCTTTTTACATGGGATGATTCGGGTTAGTTTTAACACTGAGTCTTGATTCGAAATGATGTCGGGTGCAGCAGATAAATCCATAAAAATTGCTCCAATTTTCTTTTTGAGTTCAAAACCTGATTCAGTGTAAGATGTGAGTCCAAGAACTTGTTCACTGGTACTGTGATGTTGTCTGAAGCCAGCTTCTCAGTATGTAAGGATCTACCATTGGTAATATTCTGGATAAAATAATACACTCAAGAAGTTTGTAGGTACAGCAGAAGAGAGAAATTGGACAGTGACTTACTGGATCTTCTGCAGGCTTCACACACAAAATGCTGGAGGAACTCAGCAGGCCAGGCAGCATCTATGAAAAAACAGTACAGTCGATGTTTCAGGCCAAGACCCTTCAGCTGTATCAGAGAAAAAATGATGAGTAGTAGGTTTAAAAGATGGGGGGGAGGGGAAGAGACACCCAAGGTGATAGGTGAAACCATGGGGGGAGGGATGAAGTAAAGAGGTGGGAGAAGGGGTAATTTGATAGAAGAAAGAAAAGGTGGGGAAGCACCAGAGGGAGGCGATGAGCTGGTAAGGAGATAAGGTGAAAGAGGGAAAAGGGGATGGGGAGTGGTGAAGATGGGTGGGTTGGGGCATTACCAGAAGTTCAAGAAATTGATGTTCATGCTTTCATCTAGAGGCTATCCAGATGGAATATAAGATCTTGTTGCTCCAACCTGAGTGTGGCCTTATCGCAAGAGTAGAGGAGGCCATAGAGTGACATATCAGAATGGGATTAGGAAGTGGAATTAAAATGGGTGGACACTGGGAAATTCCACTTTCCATGAAGCGTAGATGCTCGGTGAAGTGATCTTCCAATCTACGTCAGGTCTCTCCAATATACACAGGAGGCCACACTGGGAGCACTGGACACAGTTATGACTCCAGCAGACTCACAGGTGAAGTGTTGCCTCACCTGGTAGGACTGTTTGGAGCCCTGAATGGTAGCGAGGGAGGAGGTGTTGGGGCAGGTGTAACACTTGTTCTGCTTGCAAGGATAAGCCAGGACTGAGAACAGTGATGAGGGACGAATGGACAAGGGAGTTGCGTAGGGAGAGATCCCTATGGAACGTAGAAAGTCAGGGGGGTGGAGATGTGCTTGGTGGTAGGATTCATTGGATATGGTGGAAATTCCAGAGAATTATTTGGTGGTAAGTGAGGACAAGAGGAACCCTATCCTTGGTAGAGTGGTGGGAGGATGGGATAAGAGCTGGCATGCATGAAATGGAAGAAATGCGTTTGAGGGCAGCGTTGATGGTGGAGGAAGGAAAGCCCCTTTCTGTGAAAAAGGAGGATATCTTCTTTCTGGAATGAAAAGCCTCCTGAGAGCAAATGCAGCAGAGACAGAGAATTGAGAGCAGGGGGTGGCATTTTTACAAGTAACAGGGTGGGAAGTAGTATTGTCCAGGTAGCTGTGAGAGAATGTGGGTTTATAATAGTCATCAGTAGATAAGCTGTCTTCAAAGATAGAGGCAGAGAGATCGAGAAGGGGGAGGGAGGTGTTGGAAATAGACCAGGTAAATTTGAGGACAGGGTAGAAGTTGAAGACGAAGTTGATGAAGTCAATGAGTCTGCATTGGTGTAGAAAGCAGCACCAATGCAGTCGTCAATATAGCATAGGAGAAGTGTGGGGCAGACACCAATGTTGGCTTGGAACATAGACTGTTCCACATAGCCGACAAAAAGGCAGTCATTGATATGACCCATGCAGAGTGCCAATGGCTACTCCTTTTGTTTGAAGGAAGTGGAAGGAGCTGAAGAAAAAATTATTAAAAATGAGGCAAGTTCTGCTAGAAGGAGGATAGTGGTGGTGCAGGGGAGCTGGTTTAGTCTAATATCTGCAGGCTTTTCTGGTTTGGATATCGCAATGACTTTGTTTCAAAGTGTCGGTATTTTCCTTTCGTTATGACATAAGTGAAAGCATTAGTTAGCCATACTCTCTTCTCCAAGATTTTTCAGCATTTCTGGGTAGATAGCGTCAATGCCAGCAGTTTTTACTGATTTAGTGCTTTGCAAGGCGGATTTTATTTCGGCTGATGTTATTGGAAATGTAAGTATGTCATCATCTTCTGGCACGCTATCGTAAAGTTTTTAGTATTCGTCTCTGACTTGACGTTTCAAATTTATGATTAGGAGTGTGCATTCTTCTTTGTCTGATGTGCTTTGCTACTGTGTTTGCACTGACTGGACAATTGGTTTGTTGTTTTGGTGCTCTGTTGGGGTCTAGTTTCTTGAAGAGGTTCATGTAGGTTTCCCAGAGTTAGTGGTCAATATTTTCCAACAGTTGCCATCCACCTATTTTGTCTGTCGTTTGAAGCGATTTGCGGAGATCATAGCTGTAGTTGTATCACCTGTTATTTCAAGAGTTTAAAACAATTCTTCACTTTCTTTAGACCAACAAGGAATGTATTCTTGTCAGAATAGCATCTTTTGTGCATTTTAGCATGAGTCTATGAAGTCAGTGGAAATTTTCAGTGGTGAGTGGTATTCTTCTACATGTACTTGTGAGGTGAAATTTTTCCCAGTTTGCTTTTCTGAAGTTCCATCTGGGTTTTGGGATAGAGAGATGAGTGGGTATTTGGGTCCAATCATTATTAGCAAGGCTCTATGCTGACCATAAGGAAAATCACCAAGGATTAGCTGGTAGGGGTTCAAGTTGACTGTTGTTTCAAAAAAGAGGTCCGGTGTGTAATTCTGTTGCCATCTAGCTGAGGAGAATCTTTAAGATCATATGGTAGTTGAAGATCATTACTAGATGCCAAATGACTGATCACTTCTCCAGCTGTGTTGTTTTCTGTGTATCCCAAATCAGTATGATGACTGTGAAGTCTCTGAGGAATATTGCTGGGTGTTTGATTCTTTGGCAATGGTGGATTTGGCCATTCCTTTTTTGGAGATTAATGGGTATTTACAGCAGATAAACTTTCTCCCATTTGAATAGTAGTGTTACGGATATTGTTACCTGGTGTGAAGTTCAAGCTATAACTGAAATGGAAGTAAATGAGTTTTTAGCATAAATAGCTGTCCTGTATTTCTTGTGGAACTCACCTGTCACTCTATCATATCCTGGTATCCTATCGTTAGGTGGAGCAGAGGTCTCAGTAATGTGAGTTTCTTGGAGGGCAATTACTTCAATGTCATGATCTGTCAGGATTTTAGAGAGGTATTCGCATTTCACCATTGACATGCCTTCAACATTGAGTGATAGTATTTTGATCTGAGTTTCCAGTGATCTTCGTGCTGGTTTGTTACTAGAGAAGTTTCCTTTGGGTGTTGAGCTTGTAGAGTCTAGTATACTTTGCAAACATGGTGGACTCTGGGCACTGTGAACACAGATCTTATTGTTGTGGGTGATGACCAAACCAGTATATACTGAAAAGTTGGCTTGATTCATGAAGTGTGGACCAGGAGGGACAGATGCCAAGTCTGTCCCTTCAGGAGCTGGGCTTGAATCAGTCTTCATTTGGCATCTTGTCCACAGCCATTCCAACATGGGTACAGCTCCAACATATGGTAACAAACACACTTTGATCATTTTACTTTGCCATTGAGAACTCTTTAGATAGTGCTAAGGGAGGTTTTCCATCCACCTGACAGGCAGAGGGGCTGAATATTTCATTCGACAATAAGACATCGGTACAGAATTAGGCAATTCAGCCAGTGAAGACTACTCTGCCATTTGATAAGGGCTATTTTATTTCAACCCCTTCTCCTCATAACCTTTGCAGCCTAGCAACCTTAACTTTAAATATGTCCTTCTATTCAGAGGCTGTGGTCTCTGGTTCTAGACTGATCCAGGTGTATTATCTGCAAGCTTGCAACCATGAGGGTTGAGCATTTTCTCAGTGCAGTATTAGGGTGGATTATGTATTCACGCCCTCAGTCTTCAGTCTGAGGCAGCACCATTATCATTGCTCCAAGACTCGCAATGCTATTCAATAACTTGGGTTGCTACTGATATTTTGTAAGGAAAATAAATGTTACCTATTCAAACACTAACTTCAGTCTTCTCTTTCATCATTGCAGGAGGCTGAGCGAGCTATTCAGTGCTTAAATGGAAAACTTGCTCTCGCTAAGAAACTGGTGGTGCGTTGGGCACATGCACAGATAAAGGTGAATATCGATAATGAACTTCCCTCAGTTTACATAGATACTTTATTGGTCCCAAAGGGAATTACATTGTCATTACAAGTGCACGGATAAATAAATATTAGAAGAGAAGAAAGAACATCTTGTACATTTTATTTTTATTCTTTCAAGTCAAAAATTACAAGGTGACTTCCCTGGCTATAGGTTGACTCGTTATAGATCCTGATGGCTGAGGGGAGGCATGACCTCATATAGTGGTCTCTGGAGCAGCGCAGTTGTCTTAGTCTATTACTAAAAGTGCTTCTCTGTTCAGTCAAGGTGGCATACTGGGGGTGAGAAACATTATCCAGAATTGCTAGGACTTTCAGGGGAGTCCTTTATTCTACCACAGCCTCCAGTGACTCCTATAACAGAGCCAGCCTTTCTAATCAGTTTATTGAGCCTGTTGCCATCACCCATGTTGATGTCATTGCCCCAGCACATAGAAGATTGTACTGGCAACAACTGACAATATGTTGTCTGTTGTCAGGCAACAGAACGTGTGAAGGAGAGGCCTACATACTCCAAAGGACCTCAGGAAGTAGAAGTGACTGTGGCCCTTATTATACACAGCCTATGTGTTGGCGTTCTACTCAAGTCTATAAATTTATTTATAGAATTGAAATCTAGAATCCTATCTCATCATTTTTTAAACAGGCATAATTTTATAGCATTTGTTTGTTGCCCTTCTGAATGACCTGAAGCTCCATGTAGTTTATTAAACACAACTTGTAACTTTATGAAATCCAGATTTTTTTCCTTTTTCTTGCATTTTCCAAGTTTAGTTTTTAAAAAATATGTCAAGACTTTTTTTAATCTTTTGCGCTGTTACAAGCAGCAGTTGCAGCCAGCTCAGAAGCTAATTTTGACAGGTTAATGTTAATCCTTAGCTATTATCGAGAGCAAAGTTTACTGAGCTGCTGCTATACTAACTGGTCAAGCTGACATGGGCTGCTGCTCAACCTCTTCGTTCCAATAAATAATCAATAATCATCCCAAGAAGTGAGGATGATTTAATCTGAACTAACAGTCTGGTATTGTCTTAGAAATGTTCTACACTTATAACAAATTCCGGTTACTTTAGTTCTGCCTGATAAATGGGTTTATGTTCCTGGCATTAAAGGACTTTTATCAGAATATTTCAGAGATATAGTGATCTGTTTCAGGGGACATCCATAATATTAGCATGGAAATAGTCAGGTCTTTCAGACAGATCTGTTGTCAGTCACGTAAACAATACTGGAGCATCATATTGTCTAGATTGTATCTAAATGCAATTTCTGCACCTTAAATCTGAGGTAGGACCAGGGGAAAATGTCACAGTGAAATATAAATAGTTAATAATTAGAGCATTGAACAGTAGGCCTTCGGCCCACAATGTTGTACCAAACCAATTCCATTAGTAATCAAATGACCAGCTTCTCTTCTGCCTACACAATGTCCATATTCTTCCATTTTCCTCTCATTCATGTGCCTACCTAAATGCCTTTTAAAAGTCCGTCGTGTTTCTGCCTCTACCACCACTCCAGGAGCGCCTTCCTGACACCCACCATTCTCTCTGTAAAAAAACACCTGCTCCTCCCATCTCCTTTGAAATTGCCCCAATACATTTATATGGGGAGGGTAATGATGAAAGGGGAAGCCAGTTCTTGGCTTAAATCCTCAAGGATCAACGATGAACTTTATTCACCAGATACGTTTCCATGTATTAGGAATTTGCTGTGGAGCATTAGCATGACATGCAGCAAAAAAATAGCTTCAACAATAATAAAGAATTACATAAAACAAAATTAGAGATTAATGTACAGATATGAAATAAAATGTGCATGAATATATAAATACCAGCATGTATTTACAATGTAAACAACATTATAAAAAGTGCAGTGCAATATTAGGGATAATAGTTAGAGCGGGGTTGTGGGGGGGCTAACTAGAATGACTGATCAGATTAACTGCCTGGGGGTAGAAACTTTTAAAATGCCATGGTTTTGTTTTAATAGTTGAGATCTGGTTCTTAAGCGGTTAATTTTGGGTTGAAAGCAAGTCTGCAGTTCTAACTCCTTTCATTTAAACTCCAACCAAAGGTTGTTTTTGTCACATTGAATATTGTTGATTGTACTGGTCACGTCAACTGATTAATTTATCGAGCTATGCTAATTTCTGTTTGAGTGCTGTCGTAAATAATGGGGAATGTTGTTTCGTACTCGAATTACAACCTTTACCTGGGCTGTGTTTTGGGATCCTGGCTATTTTCAGGCTAACAGCTGCTGCACATTTCAAAAGATCCGCCTAGATGTAATTTTGAACCACAGCCAAATAAAACATTTGTGAGGATGCTGTTGTAAGAGGCCCTGGGACATGGAGCCAAGACCCTAACATTCATATCCTAACTGAAGAAAATTCTGACCACCCTGCCCATGGACTGCTTGTCCCACTGCCATCAGGGAGGAGGCTACGTGGCATCCATTCCAGGATCACCAGGCTCAAAAAGTTACTTTCCCCAAGCAGTAAGGCAGATCAACACCTCCTCCCACAAACCCACCCCTCCACATCCCCAACCACCACTGCTTTATCAGTTCCTGTCAGAATCACCTTATGTACAGGCGCTGCTATACCTAGCATCACTCAATGGACATACAACCAGTCAATTATGTAAGCTATCTTATGTATTTATTGTGTTCTTTATCATACTGTGGGTTTTTTGTGCTACATCAGATCCAGAGGAACAGTAATTTCATTCTCCTTTATACTTGTGTGCTGGAAATGATATGACATTAAACAATCTTGAATATTACAACTTGCATCTCAGAAATTCAGCATATTGTGTCGTTGGCATAAACATCTTCAAAATGTGTATTTTGTTTGAGCATATTTGTTGTCATATTGACTGTCTTCCTTAGAAAATGTTTCAAAATGTGGATTCAGATTTATTTATTACATGTACATCAAAACATGTAGTGTAATGTGGCTCTGGTGTTAACAACCAACACACCAAGAGATACTTGTTTATTGAGATACAGTGTAGAACAAGCCCACCTGGCCTTCCGAGCCACACTGTCCAGCAACTACAATTTCCAATGATCAATTAACCTACTGATAGGTGCATCTTTGTAGTGTGGGAGGAAACCAGAGCATCCAGAGATAATCCATGCATTCCACAGGGAAGACGTACAGGCTCCTTACTGATGACATCAGAATTGAATTCTGAATTCCAACACCCTGAGGGGTAATAGTGTCATGCCAACTGTGTCGCTCATGGATGTGTTGGGGCCAACCACAAGTGTCACTACACATTCTAGCACCAACATAGCAAACACACCATGCTCAGCGGAACAACATTGAACACAACAAACGACAACAGTGAGGGACACCCCTTTCCTCCCATCTCCCCATGGACACTGAGCCCATCTTCTTCAGGGGACTTGCAGTGATTCACGAAACAGGCTGTGATGAGCAAAGGTTCTCTGTTGTGAGATCAATACGGAAACCATGCACATAACTTTTACTGGTATATAGTCGTTGATTGTCAACAACCAATAGTAAAAGTGATGTCTTTATTCTGTACAAAGCTAAAAATTGTTTGATTTTCATTCTTCAAAACCAATGAAATAATTTAAAATTTGTCCATGATTCCTGATATGTGTCTATTTATTAACATATATTTCATGTAACTCTATATTGAATACATTTCAAAATTAATCAGTGCCCAGTTGTTTTTCCAGCAGGAATATCGGGGGGGGGGGGGGGGGGCGAGGAGAGATTTGACAAGATGGGCGGTGACATGATGTTGAAACAGCAGTGTACTCCAGAACAGTCCCCTGTAAACCATGTTGGTAACAGTCTATCTCCTTTGTTTCCTGAAACGACCAGAAATAAAAATATTCCTGTAGTCGTGTAGATATGGGCTGCCTACATAACTTTATAGGAAACTAACCAAATGCCTGGGCACCTTCTGGTTAGTTTTTGTCGATAAATAGTGTTTTAGAATCATGGTGGATGTGGGTACAATATAACACCAGAGTACTGTATTCCCCTATCATTGTGTTTCTTTCAAGAACACAGAGCCATGTTTGTCCTCTGCATTAGTGCCATTTATTCATTGCCACGCGTTCTGCAAGTCTCAAGCTGGCCGTATTTCCTCCCTACTGTTTGTAAAAATTAAATGTAACATGCTTTAGGCCTGAAGGAATTTGTACTTGCTTAGCAACACATACAAAAACCTGGAGGAATTCAATAAGTCAGGCAGCTCCTGTGGCATTAGAGTTCAGAAGAATAATGGAGATCTCATTGAAATCTACCAAATATTGAAAGGTCTAGATCTTTCCCCAACCTTAATTATGCCATGGAGCCTTACCATTAACTGAGGGGTCCATGGACCCCAGGCTGGGAACCTCGGATCTAAATAGAGTGAATGTGGAAAAGATGCTTCCTATCATCAAGGAGTCTAGGATCAGAGGGCACAGCCTCAGAAAACAAAGACATCCCTTTAGAATAGAGATGAAGAATTTCTTTAGCTAGAGGGTGATGAATCTGTGGAATTCATTGCCACAGAAAGCCGAGGAGGACAAGTCATTGGGCGTATTTAATGTGGAGGTTGATTGGTTCTTGATTAGTAAGAGCATATAAGATTACAGGAAGAAGGAAGGAGATTGGATTTAAGAGAGATAATAAATCAGCCATGAAGGAATGGCAGAGCAGACTCAGAAGGGATGAATTACTAATTCTGCTCCTATGCCTTAGTCAACATTTCAAGTTGAGACCCTTCATCCAAAAACAGAGTCTTGAACCATTGACTGTTTATTCCCCTCCATAGACACTGAGTTCCTCGAGCATTTTGTATGTGATGCTCCATATTTCCAGTACCTGCAGAAACTGCATCACAGTATCATTATTTACTGAATAGAACAGATCTACACTGCCCACTGAGCATGGGGAAGATTTGGCCAAATGGTAATTAATCATCGGTATTTCTTCAACTTGTTTTTTTATGCAGAGATATGATCAATACAAAAATGATAAGATTCTTCCGATAAGTCTGGAACCATCGTCAAGCACTGAACCAGTCCAATCCACATTAAGGTAACAACAGTATGTTAACTAGTTAGTCACAGGTGGTGCAGTCTTCAAGTTTCCATGCTTAACTGTATACTCTGGTTGATAATTTTGTGGAGAGGTTTCAAGCCTCATAGATTCTGCCACATGCAATCTTCAATGCTGCCTAATGGGTACGATGAGGTATTAAACTGAAGGTCTGTCTGCTCCAGGTCAGATTGATCCCATGATACTAATTATTGTAAAGTCTGAAAGATCTATCACTGCCTTTGGTAATATTGCTGTAGGTCACAACGGGACATTGACAGGATGCAGATTTGGGCTGAGAAGTGGCAGATGGAGTTCAAACCTGAAAATTGTGAAATGATTTACTTTGGAAAGTCAGATTTGAAGGCAGGGTACAGGGTTAATGACAAGATTCATGCAGCATGGAGGATCAGAGAGATCTTGTGGTCCGTGTCCATAGATCCTTCAACGTTGCAGCACAATTTATAGATTAGGGTAGAAAATTGTTATTTTTCTTGTAGTTTAACAATTTTTTTTTGTAATTTCCCCTTTATTATGGTACAGTGGTTTTATATTTTTTTCTGGAAGCTTCTTAGATTTTCTGTAGGGGGTGTCATGCCTCGTGAATTTGGCTATGTTATAGGTTAATTGTTATCTCTGGTCTGAGGTCTGAGTATGAGACCACCATAACCTTTTTTTCTTTGAATTTTTTTTGTTCTTGTAATCAAAATAGGACATACATGGTAAATGGTAGGACTTTGAGGAATGCAGTAGAACTGAGTGACCTAGGAATAATGATGCATAGTTCCCTGAAGGTGGAATTTCATGTGGATAGGGTGGTGAAGAAAGCTTTTGGTATGCTGGCCTTTATAAATCAGAGCATTGAAAATAGGAGTTGGGATGTAATGTTAAAATTGTACAAGGCATTGGAGAGGCAGTTCTGGTCACCGAATTATAGGAAAGATGTTAACAAAGTAAAGAGCACAGAGGAAATTTACTAGAATGTTACCTGGGTTTCAGCACCCAAGTTACAGAGAAAGGTTGAACAAGTTAGGTCTTTATTCTTTGGAGTGTAGAAGGTTGAGGGGGGACTTGATAGAGGTATTTAAAATGATGAGGGGGATAGTTAGAGTTGACATGGATGGGCTTTTTCCATTGAGAGTAGGGGAGATTCAAACAAGAGGACATGAGTTGAGTGTTAAGGGGCAGAAGTTTAGAGGTAACAAGCAGGGGAACTTCTTTACTCAGAGAGTGGAACGAGCTTCCAGTAGAAGTGGTAGAGGCAGGTTCGATTTTGTCATTTAAAAAAAATGGATAGGCATATGGACAGGAAAGGAATGGAGGGTTATGGGCTGAGTGCAGATAGGTGGGACAAGGTGAGAGTAAGCGTTCGGCATGGACTAGGAGGGCCGAGATGGCCTGTTTCCTTGCTGTAATTGTTACATGGTTATATGTATAAAGCATTAATTTTGAATGCATACTACTGGGAGAAGGCAGGAAATGTGATTGAGAGGGATAATAAATCAGCCATGATTGAATCGTGGAGTAAACCCTAATTCTACTCCTATATTTTATGGTCATATGTTATTCCAAGATATGAAGCAGTTACTAAAAGATAACCTCTTGAAAAGGCTTATTGATGTTCTGCTCACATACACATTCAGTGGCTACTTGATTAAGTACCTCCTGTATCAAATAACGTGGCCACTGGGTGTATGTTCGTGGTCTTCTGCACCCCACTGTTGTAACGTGTGGTTATTCGAATTACTGTTGCTTTCCTGTCAGCTTGAACCCCATAGAACTGCCATTCACTGTTTTTATTTTGGTTTTTCGCACCATTCTCAGTAAACTGAAAACCACAGAGGATCAACAGTTTCTGAGGTACTCAAACCACCCTGAATGGCACCAGTGATCATTCCATGGTTGAACTCACAGGTCACATTTCTTCCCCCATTCTGATGTTTGGTCTGAGCAACAACTGAACCTCTTGACCATGGCTGGATGCTTTTCTGCATTGAGTTTGTTGCAACATGATTGGCTGATTAGATATTTGCATTAATAAGCAAGTGTACAGGTGTATCTAATAACGTGACCACTGAGTGTATCACTTGCTGGAAGAATGGTTATTCCATTGTGTTACATTGAATAAAAACTTCAAACATTTTGGGAAAGCTTTCATTTCGCTCATTTTACATTAGGCATATACATTTTCCTGAATTCTGTCAGACAATGGATTACACTACTGGGTTAACAGGCAGCTAGTTGATTTAGAAAGTCACTTTGCTGACAGACCTTTCAAAGCCAAAGGATCTAATGCAGATTGTGTTCCTTTAATCTTGTTCTAATAGCCTCCTCTTTTCATTTCCAGCATTAGTGCAAAAATAAAAGCAATTGAAACCAAGCTCAAAATGATGGCTGAAAATCCAGATATGGAGTATAAAGGAGCCCCAACTTACTCGTACAATAAGCCCACGGAAAAAGTGTTGGGTAACAGGTCACGGACTGCTCCCTATTCTAAGTTTGCTCGTAAATCCAAACGATGACTGTGACAGGGACTTCTGTGCGATCTTCCTCATCAGAATTTTTAAAGGCATTGGCGGCACCGTAACAGACACCAATTGCTGGACTGTGACGATATGATATAATTTATTTTTCTAAGAAAACAAATTTATCTTGTTTCGCTTTCTAGCATATAATATTCCAGTGTGGTTATTAAGATTCCACTTGATGTCAGGTCTCCATGCTGGAGAGCTGGTCCTCCAACCTGAGTGTCTGCTTTAACCAAGCTGTTTACAACTCATGATGTTGGCTGATGTTATTTTACTGTTTGTAGAGCAAGAATGTTATCAGATTTGATCATCGAGGATACTTCATAATCATGTCACTTTTATACTTGAGTAAACTTGCGAGTTTTCCACAAAAAGCCTTGGATATTGGATATCTTCATCTTTCCGTGTTGTTGTGACACACAGATGTAAATCTGACAGCAAAGAATATCGTAGAATTTTGTATTAGCTGTGTTTAAAATAGTGGATTCCTGGTAATTGGGATACATTGGAACCAGTACATTTTGGCCCAATTAAGCGGCTGCTCCAATTAGCCAAAGTTTCATGGAGATACTTAAAAAGGTATAAAAAAAGGCAAACTATCATTAAGCTGAGTAACATTTTATGTATTTAAATAAAATACAGAACAAATTAGAATGCTAGAAATACCATTCATCATCATCATTATGTGCTGTGTCGTAAGCTGTGGTCGATCATGGTCTTCCATTTGTCTTTAATCTGACCTCTTGTTGTTCTTATCCTTTTCTCTAACCATCACCATGATTGTTCTTGGCAAATTTTTCTACAGAAGTGGTGTGCCATTGTGTCCTTCTGGGCAGTGTCTTTACAAGACGAATGACCCCAGCCATTATCAATACTTATCAGAGATTGTCTGCCTGGTGTCAGTGGTCACATTAGTAGGATTTGTAATGTGCACCAGATCTCCCATGACTACATGTGACCTTGACTGGAGAGGCTACACCTTGCCCAAGGGTTAGCAGAGGGAGAACTGCCTTACACTCCTTTGGTAGAGTCATGTCACCACCCTGCTACCTGAACTAATACTATAAAACTAAATTAGTTTCTAATTGTTATTGTCGGAGGAATTTGTTTGCTGTGCTCTTTTAATTTACTATAAATGAACAAAATTAGCGCAGGTACCTAGTGCAGATAGTGGATTGCCTTCATACAATGCTTTCAACAATTGCATCCTCCAAATCTTCATTTTCATTGTAACATTCAAGATGACTGACGATACCTTCAAATTCTTGATAATTCCTAAAGTTGTTGAAGTAGTGAAATTGTTCACTTGGCTGCTTCTGGCACCTCCAGGCCTGAATGCTTGAAACCACATTGAGCAAAAAAAGTTCTGAATTGTCTCACTGCTTATTTCTCACCAACTATCAGTGACAAAAATATCACTGCTTTTTGAAGAAAAGCACATTTAAAAATTGTTCGCTGTAAACACGGTGTAGTGTCTAACAGCCACACGAGTGCACACAACTGACGCTAGTTAGAAACTGTTTGGCAACAGTCTTCCGGCCCAATTAAGCAGTGTTGTGCCCAAATGAACAAAGGGAATCCCGGCTATTTTCTCAATTTAGTTTTTATTAAGAGTTGTCTCAAATAAGCCGCGGCCTCAATTAACTGGAATCCACTGTAATTGTAAGATAGTGTGAGTGGTAAAATAGATCAGGTTGTATATCATAAACATAGATAGCAAAAGAGAAGATCCAGGCAATGTTCAGGGAGTTGAGTGTAGGAGGGAGATACACTGTTCACGTTTCACATCATTAATATTTTGACAGAATTGAAAATGTTGGGAAAAACACAAGTTTTAAGATGCAGAGAAAAACAGGGAGGTGGTGTACAAAAGGAAAGGCCCGGGATAGGGAGGAAGACACAAGCAGTTCAATGACTAACACAAGAGATTCAGCAGATGCTGAAAATCTAGAGCAATACACCCAAAATTCTGGAGGAACTCAACAGGTCAGGCCGCATCTATGGTGGGGAATAAAGAGGTCAGGACCCTTTATCGTTGGATTTTGATCTTTAAGAGTTGTCCCAAATAAACAGCTGCCCTGATGAACCCAATTAACCTAATCCACTGTAATGTGGTTAGTTATCAATCAGTCTGTGTAGCTGGACTCTGAAACAGCTATTTGTTTCCCCTGTCACACACTGAAATCTACAAATGCATTGTGGTTGGTGGGTATATTTTTTTAAATGAAAGTAAATTTTACTCATCTGTAATAAGAGCAGATGAGTACATATTTCTAAAGTTATATACTTGGAGTCCATGACTCTTGAGTCCCAGATCGAGTCCTTCCTTCCTGTGCAAACCTGACTAATACCTCACGTTTGCTCAAAGGGATTCCTTGCAGAATGTTAAAGAGAGATCTTGCCACTAATCAGCTATGGTTTCCCCCTCGCATGCAAGGGGGACACAAAACAATTTAAACCGTTGGTAACAAAATATTTAGCATACAGTAATATGATCACGGACCAGTCAAGTATTGTAATGTGCAAACATGAAGTCGTAAATATTTACAAAAATTGATACTGTCATTCTAAACTGCCTTGGAGTTAAATTGCTTCATGCTTCAAGGGCTGAAGTTCTGATCTTACCATGTAGCCGGCCAGATGTCTTAAACACGATGCACAGCTTTGTGAAGACAGAGCCTTTCATATGTTAGCCAAGCCACTAATTCAGTCTCAGGAACTGACTGGTCTCTTTTTTTAAATACGAGCCACCCAGAGAGGTAAGATTGCTTCCTTTTCTGCCCCCAAGACTTGGTATACAAATCAGGCCCAAAGTGACTCCATAATTCCCAGTTATACTGAAGTTCTTAAACCTGTACAACTTGAAGGCATAGCGGTTAGCTCAACACTATTAAAGCTCGGAGTTTGGGGTTCAATTCCAGCATCTTCTATAAGCAGGTTTGTGTGATCCTTTCTGTGTGCACATGGGTTTCCTCTGGGTGCGCTCTGGTTTCCTCCCATAGTCCCAAAGATATACAGGTTAATTGGTCATTGTAAATTGTTCTGTGATTAGATAGTGTTAAGTCAAGGGTTGTTGGGTGGTGAGGCTCCAAGGGTTGGAGGGGCCTGTTCAACACTCCCTCTCAATAATTAAATATTTTTAAAAATCATGATTTTAATTGGAAACCGTATTTTGTGACTCAGTCCCTTTCTAAAGGTTGTGAATCCATGCCAATGATGGTAAAATGTTAACATCACTTCTTGTATGAAATTTGTTACTTATACTTACAATTGACCATACTAGAGTCAAAATCAGATTGGACACAAGTGTGTTGGTGGCTTTTTTGTACATTTTGTGACTGGTTTACCAGTTTCCTTTTCTGTACTGCCCACGTTGTCTTTTTGAGACTTAAAAAAATAAACATATTTAAACAAATCCGGGTATCTTGGTCTGATTGTTTTCAGTTGGCAGTGACACATCTTTCCAATTCGATTGGAAATATTTTACTAGCCAAATTGTGGCTAAGTAACTGGTTCAAGATGGTTTAATGTCATTCCCTTACACAAGTGTAAAGGAGAATAAATAATTGGTCTGGTACAGCACAAAATAAGGTAACACAACAATAATAAAATACAATACCTATAAATACAACATAGATTGAGTGTATGTCTACAAAGTGACACAAGGCTAAGGAGTGTCTGTACATAAGGTAACTCTGACAGGAAATTAATAATGTAGTGGTGGGGTGGGTTAGTGGGTGGAGGTGCTTGGGGGATGTGTTTGAGACTGGTGGTCCTGGTGTGGATGCTGCGTAGCCTCAGCCCTGATGGAAATGGGACAAACCGCCCATGAGCAGAGTGGGTGGGATCCTTTCAGTTATTAGATTATGACAACAGGGGATCATATTCAGGTGTGTGGCTGTCACTTTTGTATTTCAGAAGGTAAACATGAACGATATTGAAATTAAATTTCAACATTTCTGTTTAACTTATCTTGAGAATAGCATGCCTTTTGATTGTATAACTTTGCCTGCCAGTTTATCGTCTGAATGCTACATTCCAATCTACAAATATATTACATTTCATACTCAGAATAAAATGCTTTTTACAGAGTTTAGAATCAGGCTGTGATGCAGCCAGACAATATGCTCCCTACCATATGTATATAGAAGTTTGTCAAAGTTTTAGATGTCATGCTGAATCTTTGCAAATTTCTAAGAAAGTAGAGGCACTGCCTCTTTCTTTGTAATGGCAGTTACATACTGGGCCCAGGACAGATCCTCTTAAATGATAACACCAAGAAATTTAAAGTTGCTGACCCTCTCCATCTCTCATGGATTTTGGCATGAACATTGACTTACGTAGAGCAGTGCAGCATAGGAAGAGGCCCTTCTGCCCACAGTGGTGCCAAGCCAACTAGTAAACAATTGGCCAACTAAACTAATCCCTTCTGCCAAAAGAAAATCCATATCCTTCCATTTTTCTCACATTCAAGGGCCTATCTAAATTATTCTTAAAAGTCTCTAATGTATCTGCCCCTACCGCCACCCCGGGCAGTGCATTCCAGGCACCCACCACTCTCCCTGTAAAAAAAAACAACTTGCCCCTCACATCTCCTTTGAAATTAACCCCTCTCACCTTAAATGGGTGCCCTCTGGTATTAGACATTTAACTCTGGGAAAAAGATACTGTCTGTCTACTCTGTCTATGCCTCGCATAATCTTATAACCTCAGATATCCCGTCAACCTCTGTTGCTCCAGAGAAAACAACCTCTCATAATAGCACAAGCTCTCTAATCCAGGCAGCTTCCAGGAAACCTCTTCTACATCCTCTCCAAAGCCTCGACATCCATCCCATAATGGGGCCACCAGAGCAGTATGCGATACTCCAGATGTGGCCTATCTAGAGTTTTATAAAGCTGCACCTTAACTTCCTGACTTTTGAACTCCATTTCTTCAACTGCTGGTAATTTATCCAACACTCCCTCCTTCTCTCTTTTTCCATTCCCCATTCTGGTTCCCTCTTACCTCTTCTCCTCACCTACCCATCACCTCCTTCTGGTGCCCCTCCTCCTCCCCTTCCACCAATGTTCCATTCTCCTCTCCTATCAAATCCTTTACCTCTTCCACCTATCCCTTCCAAGCTTCTTACTTCATCCCCCCCCCCCCCCCACCTACCAGCCTTCTCCCTTGGTTAAATCGGTGGGTTACTGGGCTGGAAAGGTCTATTCTCTAACTAAATAAAAATTAACAACTAACACACCCAAGGGTGTGCCGGGGGCAGCCAGTAAGTGTCGCCACACATTCCAGCACCAACATAGCATGTCCACAAAGCTGGGCAGAGCAACACACAACATGCCCAAATAACAACAGTGAAACCAGTCCCATTCCTCCCACCCATACACCCATGCACAAACACAATCCTCTAATCCCAGAACAGGCTGTCTTCCTTGGCCTCTAGTGGACTCGTGTCTTCCCCGGCTCTGAGCCCTACTTTCCCAACAGGCTCTCAATAACAACAGCAAAATGTCAAACCCAAATGTCAAAGTTGAAAGTAAATTTATTATTAAAGTATGTACTGTATATGTCACCATGTACAACCCTGAGATTCATCTTCTTGTGGGCATTCACAGTAAATTCAAAGAAACAATATAATCATTGAAAAACCACAAATGACAGGATGGTCAAACAACCAATGTGCTGAAGACAACAAACTGTGCATCTACAAAAAGAAAAGAAATGAAATAATAATAATTAACAATAAATATCAAGAACAAGAGATGAAAACTACTTGAAAGTGAATCTACAGTGTTAGAGTGAGAGAAGTTATCCCCTCTGGTTCAGGAGCCTGATGGTTGAGGGGTAATAACTGTTCCTGAACCAGGTGGTGTGGGTCCTGATGGCAGAAGTGAGAATGTTCCCTTTCCAGCTTAACGACATCCTTCCAACAGCAGAGCGAGTAGAACTGCACACTATACTCCGTGTGCCGTCTCATCAATGTCTTGTACAACAGAACCAACTTCTGTATTCAATATCCTGACCTATGGACACAAGCATGCAGGCACCTCCCTCACCTATCTACCTGTGTGTCCACTTCACCCCCATAAGACCATAAGCTATAGGAGCAGAATTAGGCCATTTGGCCCATCAGGTCAGTTCCACCATTTCATCATGGAGATCCACTTTTCCTTTCAGCCCCAATCTCCTGCCTTCCCCCCTTATCCCTTCATGCCCTGGGGACCAAAGGTGAGTGAGCTGCCCCAGAATGAACACGACAAACTCCTTTACCAGAGGTGCTACCGTTCCCTGGACACACTGTGGACCCCGGTCTCAATAACTAATGTCATGTGATTGGTGATGGATTATAGTCTCATGAAGAGTGAAAGTCCCAAGAGAAGTGAGCCAATCTGCCCAACGACCGGGTGTGGTGCAGTCACCAGCATTGGATCAGATGGGGTCCGGTGCTGAAGAGGGAGGCAGAAGCGAGTGGGTGGCGGTGGGGTCAGCAACAGCTCCTGTGCAATACACACAACAGGCTGGAGGAACTCAGCAGGTCAGGCGGCAACCATGAAAATTCATCAACAGTCGGCGTCTCGGGTGGAGAACCTTCATTAGGATTGGAAAGGAAGAGGGGAGACAGCGGAATAAAAAGTAGGGGAGGGGAAGAAGAACACGGGAAGGTGAGAGATAAAGCCGGGTGGGAGGGACGGTCAAGGCTGGAGAGGTAGGAATCTGATACGGGAGGAGGGGACCCGGGGGGAGGTAAGGTGAGGTGAGGAACTCCCTGTGTTGCTCAGAACTGCATTTCGTTCCCTGGAAAAATGTGTGAAAACTTCAGCTTTTAAACTGCAAAGAATTAAAAAGCTCAGTTCGCCAAGAAATTAGCAATTTAACTGCAAGCATTAGGCGCTGAGGCATCCTTATTTTCAGAGCAGAATTGCAGATTGTCCTTGATTTCTGATTTTAATCCGATAGTAGTTGATTACACTCGCTAAAGCAACGGTAATGGCCTGAATTGATAAATCATTCACGCACTGCGTGGAAATGGTTCGGTTAGTGATACAAACTCATCGGCCTGTTTAACATGAACTTCACTGTTCTGCTCTTCCTGGCTGTTCCTGCCCTACTGGGTCACCACACTGGGTCCGACGCTGTAATAGCTCGGGACGTCCCGGAGTTCCGAGTTCAATTCCGCCGCTCTCTGTAAGGGGTCGGGGGGTGGGGGTGGGACACGTAGGCGATTCTGTGGACCCGAAAAATAAACACGGATGGTAGTTTACCTCCCAGGTGCGAGAGTCCGCGATGTTTCTGAACATGTCCACAATATCCTGAAAAGGGAGGGTGGTACATATTGGTACCAGCGACAGAGGTAGGAAAAGGGAGGAGGTCCTGAAAACAGACTACAGGGAGGAAGGAAGTTAAGAAGCAGGAAGCTCGGGACTACTGCCTGTGCCACAGTGAGGATAGGAATAGAATGAGGTGGCAGATAAATGCGTGGCTGAAGAATTGGAGCAGAGGTCAGGGATTCAGATTTCTGGATAATTGAGACCTCTTCTGGGGCAGGTGTGACCTGTACAAAAGGGACAGGTTGCACTTGAATCCGAGGGGAACTGATATCCTTGCAGGCAGGTGTATTGGAGCTGTTGAGAGTTCTTGAAACTAATATGGCAAGGGGATGGGAACCAGTACGATAGAGCTGAGGATGAGCCCGCAGGTTTACAAGTCGATGATGGATGTAACATGAATGTAAGGACGGACAAGCCAATGACTGGGTACAAATGCAGACAGAGTAAAGAGCTAAATTGTACCACAGAGGCAAAACTCAAAAGGGTGAAGAATACAGGACTGAAGGTGCCGTATTTATACTGCCTATAAAAAGTATCCCCCCCACCCCCAAAGTTCTCATGTTTTATTGTTTTACAACATTGAATCACAGTGGATTTAATTTGGCTTTTTTTGACACTGATCAATAGAAAAATAATCTTTCATGTCAAAGTGAAAACAGATCTCTACAAAGTGATCTAAATTAATTACAAATATAAAACACAAAATAGTTGATTACATAAGTATTCACCCCCCTTCAAGTCAGTATTTAGTAGATGCACCTTTGGCAGTAATTACAGCCTTGAGTCTGTGTGGATAGGTCCCTATTAGCTTTGCACATCTAGTCACTGCAATCTTTCCCCATTCTTCTTTATAAAACTGTTCAAGTTCTGTTAGATTGTATGGGGATCATGAGTGAATAGCCCTTTTCAAGTCCAGCCACAATTTCTCAATTGGATTGAGTTTTGGACTCTGATTTGGCCGCTCTAGGAAATAAACTTTGTTGTTTTTAAGCCATTCCTGTGTGGCTTTGGCTTTATGCTTGGGGTCATTGTCTTGCTAGAAAAAAAATCCTCCCCCAAAACTTCTCGTAAGTCGTAGTTCTCTTGCATTCTGCATCAGGTTTTCCTCCAGGATTTCCCTGTATTTTGCTGCATTCATTTTACCCTTTACCTTCACAAACCTTCCAGGGCCTGCCGCAGTGAAGCATCCCCACAGCACGATGTAGCCACCACCATGCTTCACGGTAGGGATGGTGTGTCTTTGATTATGTGCAAAGCATTTAATCTGATGGCTAAAAAGCTCATTTCAGACCATAGAACCTTCTTCCAGCTGTCTTCAGAGTCTCCCACATGCTTCAGGCAATCTCTAGCCAAGATTACATGTGAGTTTTTTTTCAACAGTGGTTTTCTCTTTGCCACTCTCCCATAAAACTGTGGCTGGTGAAGCACCCGGGCAACAGCTGTTGTGTGCACAGTCTTTCCCATCTCAGCCACTGAAGCCTGTAACTCTTCCAGAGTTGTCACAGGTCTCTTGGTGGCCTCCCTCACTAGTCCCCTTCTTGCACAGTCACTGGGTTTTTGAGGACAGCCTGCTCTAGGCAGATTTACAGCTGTACCATATTCTTTCCATTTCATGATGACTGACTTAACTGTACTCCAAGGGATATTCAGTGACTTGGAAATTTTCTTGTATCCATCTCCTGAGCTGTGCTGTTCAATAACCCTTTTGTGGAGTTGCTTGGGGTGTTCTTTTGTCCTCATGGTGTAGTTTTTGCCAGGATACTGACTCACCAGCAGTTGGACCTTCCAGATACAGGTGTATTTTTACTGCAATCAATTGAAACATCTTGACTGCACACAACAGATTGCCCTTTAATTAATTGCGTGATTTCTAAAACCAATAGGCTGCATCAGTAATAATTTGGTGTGTCATATTAAAGGGAGGTGTGAATACTTATGCAATCAATAATTTTGTGTTTTATATTTGTAATTAGTTTAGATCACTTTGTGAAGATAGAGATCTGTTTTCACAAAAGAGTCTTTTTATGTTGATCAGTGTCAAAAAAGGCAAATTAAATCCACTGTGATTCAATGTTGTAAAACAAACATGAAAACTTCCAAGAGGGATGAATACTTTTTACAGGTACTGTAAATGCGTGTAGCATTCGGAATAAGGTGGACAAACTCCTGCTGCAATTAGAGACTGGTCAGTATGACATTGTGGGCAACAATGACTCGTGGCTGAAAGAAGGCCATAGTTGGGAGCTTAACATCAAAGGACTTACTTTGCATAGAAAGGACAGGCAGGAAGGCAGAGGCAGTGGTGTGGCGCAGATGGTAAGAGATGGAATTACATCTTAAGAAAGAAGTGACATAGTCACAGAATGTTGAATCTTTGTGGGTGGAGTTAAGAAATGACAAGGGTAAAAAAAACATTATAGGAATCATATACAGACCTCCCAATAGTAGCCAAGAGCTACTTGGTAGCCAAATAGGGTTGAGATTGCAAAGAGAGCTGGAAAAGGCATGTAATAAGGGTAATAGAACCATAGAACACTACAGCACAGTACAAGCCCTTCAGCCCTCCATAGTGTGCTGACCCATATAATCCTTAAAAGAAGTATTAAACCCACTACCCCATAACCCTCCATTTTTCTTTCATCCATGTGCCTGTCCAAGAGGCTTTTAAATACCCCTAATGTTTTAGCCTCTACCACCATCCCTGGCAAGTCATTCCAGGCACTCACAACCCTCTGTGTAAAAAACTTACCCCTGATGTCTCCCCTAAACTTCCCTCCCTTAATTTTGTACATATACAGTTCCATCAGACAAACCTAAAGCTACAAGACCTACACAAAACCACATAGTTACATATAGTTATAGTTAGTGTATAGTTACAACAGTGCAGACAATACCATAATTGAAAAAAAAAACAGACCATGGGCACAGTAAAAATAGTCCAAAGATGCTAAAAAACTATAAGTTCGAAAAAACCACCACACAGTTTCCACAAGTCCTCAGGGTCCTGATGGACTTGTCATCCCACGCAGGTGGCAGAAGGGAATACCCCCGCTATGGACTTCCACGGCGCTGCCAGACTCAGCCTCGCAGACACAGCACACAATGGAAGCTCCGTCAGATTCAGCCTCACAGACACAGCATTCAGTGAAAACTCCATCAGACCCAGCTCTTTAAGAATGGAGGAAGGCAAAAGAAAGGAAATTATAGGCCAGTTAGCCTAACCTCAGTGAATTGAATTGAATTTCAGTTTATTGTCACTTAGAAACCACAACTGCAATGCAGTTAAAAAATGAAACAACGTTCCTCCAGAATGATATCACAAAAGCACACGACAAAACAAACTACACCAGAAAATCCACATAACATTTGGCAATCCCCAATCCAGTAGACCCAGCCTCACAGACGCAGCACACAGTGAAAGCGCCCTGACTGCAGCGGACTCCGAGTCTGTTGAACCTCCAAGCCTCTGTCATCCCCTCCGGCACAGCTTCTCCGAGCACCATCCTCTGCCGAGCGCACTACGACACCCCCGCTGGCCACCGGCAACGTGTCCCCGAGGACTGGGGGCCTGTTCTTCCCAGCAGAGACCCGGACCTCACAACAGCAGCAGCAACGAAGATTCCTGGAGATTTCCAGATGTTCCTCCGTGCTCCCACATCCGTTTTTCATCAGATTGGGATTGTGCACTGCTCCCCGCTTGACAAATAACAGATATCAGCTCCAGAGAAGCCGCTGCAAACTGCATCGTGCTGCCATCTTGAAGCGGTTGGGAAAGTGTTGGAGTCCGTTATCAAGGATGAGGTTTAAAGGTACTTGGATCCTAATGATAAAATAAGTCCAAGTTAGCATGGTTTCTGTGAAGGGAAATCTTGCCAGACAAATCTGTTCGAGTTCTTCGAGGAAGTAACAAGCAGGGTGGACAACGGAGAGGCTGTGGATGTCATTTACTTGCATTTTCAGAAGGAATTTGATAAGGTGCCACACGAGGCTGCTCAACATGATAAAATCCTGTGGCATTACAGGAAGGATACTGGCATGGATAGAGGAATGGCTGACAGGCAGGAGGCAGCGAGTGGGAATAAAGGGCCTTTTCTGTTTGGCTGCTGGTGACTAGTGGTGTTCCTCAGGGGTCAGTATTGGGACCACTACTTTTCACATTGTCAATAATTTAGATAATGGAATTGATGGCTTTGTGGCAAAGTTTGCAGATGATATGAAGATAGGTGGAGGGGTCAGTAGTGCTGAGGAAGCACTTCAACTGCAGCAGGACTTAGACAAATTGGAAGAATGGGAAAAAAAAGTAGCAAATGGAATATAGTGTTGGGAAATGTATGATAATGTATTTTGGTAAAGGGAACGATAGAACAGTCTATCATCTAAATGGAGAGAAGATTCAAACATCAGAGGTGCAGAGGGACTTTGGAGTCCTCATGCAAAACTCCCAGAAGGTTAATTTACAGGTTGAGTCTGTGGTAAAGAAGACAAACACAATGTTGACATTTATTTCATGGAGATTAGAATGTAAAAGCAAGAAGATAATGTTGAGGCTTTATAAGACACTAGTCAGGCTGCACTGTTGAGTATTGTCAACAGTTTTGGGCCCCATATCTCAGAAAGGATGTGATGTCATTGGAGAGAGTCCAGATGAGGTTCATGAGGATGACTCCAGGAATGAAAGGGTTAACATGTGAGGAGCATTTGGCAGCTTTGGGCCTGTACTCACTGGAATTTAGAAACATACGGGGGGATGGGGGGGGATCTGATTGAAACCTACCAAATGTTGAAAGGACGAGATATGGTGGATGTAGAGAGGATGTTAGGGTATCCAGAGCTAGAGGACACAGCCTCAAAATTGAGGGATGACATTTTTAGAACAGAGGCAAAGAGAATATTTTTAGCCAAAGAGTGGTGAATCTGTGGAATGCTCCACCAAAGACTGTGGTGGAGGCCAAGTCCGTGGGCATATTTAAAACGGATCATTTTCTGATCGGTCAGGGCACCAAAGGATTCGAAGAGATGACAGGTGTACGGGGCTAAGTGGGATCCGAAATCAGCCATGATGGAATGGTGAAGCAGACTTGATGGGCTGAATGGCCTGATTCTGCTCTTAGGTCATATGGTCTTATGAAGTTTGAACCTTTTCTCACCATGACCACGTGGGTTTCCTCCGGTTGCTCCGGTTTCGTGTCACAGTCCAAAGATGTACCAAGTAATAGGTTAATTGGTTATTGTAAATTGTCCTGCGATTAGGCTGCGGTTAAATGGGGGGGGGGGGTTTGCTGGGCGATGCAGGTCATTGGGCCAGAAAGGCCTGTACTGCACTGTATTTCCAAATAAATAAATAAACTGATTAATTAACTGGTAATGAACTTGGTAGGTGGTGAGGCAGGTAAATCGCAAAATCTTGAATAATTAAATTATTCTACGTCATTTATACTTTTGTTAACAAAGCAAGATTAATATTCCATTAATACAAGTGTTTCTGCAGATGCTGTGAATCCACAGTAATACACACTATCAGTGGCCACTTTATTGGCTACCTCCTGTACTTAATAACCTGAATGTGTTTGTGCTTTTCTGCTGCAGTAGCCCATCCACTTCCACTTGACGTGTTGTGTGTCAGATGCTCTTCTACACACCACGGTTGTAAGGTGTGAATATTTGAGTTACTGTCACCTTCCTGTCAGCTTGAACCAGTCTGGCCGTTCTCCTCCGACCTCTCTCATTAACAAGGCGTTTTCACCCACAGGACTGCCACTCACTGGATGCATTTTTGTTTTTTTGGTTTTAGCACTGTCCTCTGTAAACTCTAGAGACCGCTGTGTGTAAAACTCAGCAGTCTCTGAGATACTCAAACCACCCTGTCTGGCACCAACAATCATTTCACTGTCAAAGCCACTGAGATCATGTTTCTTCCCCATTCTGATCTTTGGTCTGAACAACAACTGAACGTCTCGACTGCATGCTTTTATGCATTGAGTTGCTGCCACATGATTGGCTGATCAGATATTTGAATTAACAAGCAGGTGTAGCTAATAAAGTGGCCACCGAATATACAAAATGCTGGAGGAACGCTGCAGGTCAGGCAGCATCTATAAAAAGGAATAAACAGGGCCGAGATCTTCCCCACAGATCCTAAATTGATAACAGAGTTTAATTACGATGGGACACTGCAACCCCTGCGCTGCATTGTCTCAATAGCTTCAGCACTTCATTCTGCACTGTTATTGTTTTACTCTGTAATGCTTTGATCTGTATGAACGGTATGCAAGACAAGTTCTGCTCTGTACCTTAGTCCATGTGACAGTAATAAACCATCTACATGGAGCACTTCCATGAGAAAGCAGCATCCATTCTCAATGACTCCCACCACCCGGGCAAAGCTCCTTTCTCGCTGCTGCCGTTGGGAAGGAGGCACGGGAGCCTCAGGTCCTACACCACCGGGCTGAGGAACAGTTATTACCACTCCTGAACCAAAGGAGATAACTTCTATCAGCCGAACACTGTATTTACGATTTGTTGTCTTTTGCACTCCAGTTGGCCGCCTCGTTGAGTATGATCTTTCACCAGTTCGATTGGATTTACCGAGAATGCCCACACACTAAAAAAACAAATCTAGGGTAGACTATGGTGACACATACATACTTTGATGATAAATTTACATTGAACTTTGTATTTTATTTACTAATTTAAACCCAAGTGTTGAATAGGAAGTTATTTGGAGCTATATCAGAGGACTTGAAATCTAACCCTGGCTAGCAAAATTGCACCAGTGTCTGTGGGGAAAGTGAAACAGGCTGTTAGCTGAAGCACTATGAAGTTAACTACTTTGACAGGATCTAATTTTGTTGCTTTTGATGCAGACGTGGTATGCCAAGATCACATCGACGTCGCCTGGGCTTGCTAATTGGTTTATTATTACGGTATGTACTGAGGGACGGTGAAAACCTTTTGTCTGCATACCATCCAGGCAGATTGTGCTGTACGTACGTACATTGAGGTAGTTACAAAAGGAAAACAACAATAACAGAATGCATCCCACAGACTGCAGTCCTACACAAAGAAGTGTTTTTAGGAGTTTCAAAGTTCAAAATAAATTTCTTATCAAAGTACTGTACATGTGCAAAAGTCTGAGGCACGCTAGCTGTGTTATCTGGTTTCAGATGGTGTGACCTCCTCTGATCTCAGCATCCCCGAGGCTGTCTGGGATTACCTGCAGAGACAGAGCAAGCAAGACAGTCAAAGTCCAAAGAAGAACTGTGGCAAGTTCTTCAAGATGCTTGGAACAACCCATCAGCCTGTTTTCTTATAAAACTGGACAACGATCTACCTAAGAAAATTGATGTCATTTTAAAAGCAAAGGGTGCTCACACCAGATATTGATTTGATTTAGTTTTTTATTGTTTACTGCTCTTTATAGTAATTTTTATGATATTAGATTTTTGTCTCATTATTTTTGAAAGTATCTTCTCTTTGCAGAACTTTTTTACATGTACCAAAGAAATTACTTACACCAATATTAGTTATACTCCTGTTTTTGTCTGTGTAAAGTCAGTGGGTCAGTCCATTCATATCACCACCACTGTAGTTCAAAGTTCAAAGTACATTTATTGTCAAAGTCATACAGCATGTCACCCCGAGATTCATTTTCTTGCAGGCGTTCACAGTAAAACAAAGAAATACAATAGAATCAATGGGGAAAAAAACTACGTACAAAGTCTGACAAACAACCAATGTGTTAAAGAGGACAAACAGTCCAAATGCCAAATAAATAGCTACATTTAATATGTACGGTACTGTGCAAAAGTCTTAGGCACACACATAGACAAGTCAAGTCACTTTTATTGTCATTTCAACCATTACTGCTGGTATAGTACGTAGTAAAAACGAGACAACGTTTTTCAGGACCATGGTGTTACATGACACAGTACAAAAACTAGATTGAACTACGTAAAAAAAAACACAGAGAAAGCTACAGACCTACACTGGACTGCATAAAGTGCACAAAAACAGTGCAAGCATTACAATAAATAATAAACAAGACAATAGGCACAGTAGAGGGCAGGATCCTCAATACCCAGTACTGTGGGTATTGAGGAGTCTGATAGCTTGGGGGAAGAAACTGTTACATAATCTGGTCGTGAGAGCCCGAATGCTTTGGTGTCTTTTCGCAGACGGCAGGAGGGAGAAGAGTTTGTATGAGAGGTGCATGGGGCCCTTCATAATGCTGTTTCCTTTGTGGATGCAGCGTGTAGTGTAAGTGTCCATGATGGCAGGAAGAGAGACCCCGATGATCTTCTCAGCTGACCTCATTATCCGCTGCAGGGTCTTGTGATCCGAGACGGTGCAATTTCTGAACCAGGCAGTGATGCTCTCAGTACAACCCCTGTAGAATGTGGTGAGAATGGAGGGTGGGAGATGGACTTCCCTCAGCCTTCGCAGGAAGTAGAGACACTGGTGGGCTTTCTTTGCTATGGAACTGGTGCTTAGGGACCAGCTGAGATTCTCCAACCGGTGAACACCAAGAAAATTGGTGCTCTTAACGATCTCTACCAAGGAGACATCAATTTTCAGTGGGGAGTGGTCGCTCCGTGCCCTCCTGAAGTCAACAACAATCTCTTCCTGGTGTCTCTGGGCTGGGTGTGTCTGCGCCTGAGCCATCCCTACCCCAACACTCCTTCTGTGCCACCTCCCACAGCCCTCCACCCTCACCATTCCCAACATCCTTTGCTCCTGTCAGATTTACATGCTTGTTCTCTGCTTTACGTTGTCCAAAAAGTCACAGTCATCCTAGCTATGTATAAATATATGTACCTTAGACTTTGTACAGTACTGTAGATAGATAAATGGATAAATAAATAGATAATGAGCTGCAGAATCCTTGAAAGTGAGTCCATAGGTTGTGAATTTGGTTCAGAGTTTCCACGCGCTCATTAGATTTCTTGAATACATGCTCAGTGGCTACTTTATTAGGAACACTGAACACCTACTCGTTAATGCAAATATCTAATCAGCCAATCATGTGGCAGCAACTCAATACATGAAAGGATGCAGACATGGTCAAGAGGTTCAGTTGTTGTTCAGACCCAACATCAGAATGTGGAAGAAATGTGATCCAAGTGACTTTGACTATGGAATGATTATTGGTGCCAGATGGGGTGGTTTGAGTATCTCAGAAACTGCTGAACTGCCAGTATTTTTCTGCACAGCAATCCCCAGAGTTTATAGAGAAACAAAAAAAAAATCCTGTGCTCAGTCTTCTGTGAGTGAAACACCTTGTTGATGAGAGAAGTCGGAAAGGAATAGCCAAAGTGGTTCAAGCTGACAGGAAGACAGCAGTAGCTCAAGTGACAACATGCTATAACAGTGGCATGCAGAAGAGCATCTCTGAACACACAACACTTTGAAACTGGAGGTGGATGGGCTACAGCAGCAGAAATCTGCACCCAGTTCCACTCCTGTACCTAATAAAGTGGCCACTGATATCCACCAGTGTATACATGCAGTACAGTAAGAAAGAGCAAAACGTATTATTTTAATATGAAAAATTGTAAGCTTTTCCAACCTAATCGATTGAAGCCTGTTTGAAGAGAGGACCTTCAGGAGGACTGAGATACAGAGGGTCCACCATCTTGTAATTGGAGTCTCTCTGCCAAGTGCCTTATGCAAAAAGGAGATGCCATGGTCACGTAACAGCTAGCACAATGATATTACAGCTCACGGCGTCAGAGTTCGGAGTTCAATTCTGCTGTCCTCCGTAAGCAAGGTTGTACGTCCTTCCCGTGAGCACGCGTGTTTCCTCCAGGTGTTTTGGCTTCCTTCCATAGTCCAAGAATGTGCCCTTTAACTGGTCATTGCAAATTGTCCTGTGATTAGGCCACAGGGTTAACTTGGTGTGCTGATGGGTGGTGCTGCTCTCCTGATAGGAGTGGGACCAACAGTCCACAAACAGGCAATATCTTAAGCTCTGGCACAGAAGGGAGACTGAAATTCTTTCCATGAAGCATTTAAATCCATATTGAAATTTGGTAAACTAAGAACCTCTGGTGATGTGTGATACCTCTGACAGAATGTGACAGTGTGTAGATGTATTGAATCTATTTGAAGCAGAATAACAATTGTCAGAGAATTAAACTGTGATCCAAAGCATTTTGAGGTTAACATACGACAGATTACCAGATATTGCAAATCATAAATCTGGTATACTTGATAGAGTTTAATATTCCTTTATGGGCTGTCCTAAATGTTCCATCAGATGACCCATCATCAAGAACATATGTAGAGAAAGGTGTCGGAAAAGAGCCAGTAACATCATGGAGGATCCCATCCACCCTGTTCATGGACTTTTTGTCCCTCTTCCATCAGGGAGGGGGCTACATAGAGTCTACGCCAGGACCACCAGACTCAAAAACAGTTACTTTCCACAAGCAGTGAGGCTGATCAACACCTCCACCCAGTAACCCACCCCTCCACACCCCCAACCACCACTACTTTATCATTTCCTGTCAGTCACCTTATGTACAGACACTCCTGTGCCTAGAATCACTGCCTGGACATACAATGAATCTGTGTATATAAGCTTTCTTACATATATATATATATATTTAATAGTGCTTTATTATTATTTTTCTGTTAAGCCCATCACCACTGCTGGGATATACAATAGGTCATTGACAACAGCTTACCAGAGTTCTCTGTCCTGGGCTGGCCTTTCATTTTGCCCCCAGGTGAAGCCCATCTTCTAGGCGAAGATCCTTCCTCTCCGGGGGATGAGGACTTTGGAGCTTCTGCTGGCGTCTCTGTAGCTCCGGGTTTTTACCGGATGGGATTGCTAACCCCTGGCCAACCTTCCTCTCTTCCCAGCCAGGCTTAGAATCATCCATGGTGGAATTTTTGTTATTATTATTGTGTCCTTTATCTTATTGTGTTTTTTTGTGCTGCAGTGAATCCAGAATAATAATTATTTCATTATCCTTTATCATTGTATAATGGAAATGACATTAGACGATCTTGAATCTGTATAATGTCTTCAATGGAATTGTACAAACAGAATATTAATAAAAACTGCCTTCCTAATACACTGAAATGGAGTTTTCATTTCAGTCCTTTGGAAGTAGCTGGTGGCAATGGATTTCTGATTTTAATCTCAGTTTAATTTGCTAATTAGTCTAATTAGTGATTTATTCATTTAGTGTAATTTTCAAATGAGAGTTTATCTAACAGGTGAGAGAAGATAAAACAATGAAAAGATTAATGAGAGAGCTGAGTTCCTTGTTCAATCCTGACTGACAAACACACCATGGTTACTGTAGTTTCTCTGTACACAGATTAATGAGAGAGCTGAGTTCCTTGTTCAATCCTGACTGGCAAACACATTGTACGAGCCAACACTTCTCCACTATGGGCAGGACCAACCGAGACATCATTTTCCTGTCAATGCTGAGAATGACACAGGGTGTTCTTGAGACCCAGAGTAATAAAGGAGTGTCATGATTCTAGAAGTGCGCAATATTCAAAGTTAGTTGAGGGCGCTGGGGTAGCATGGTGGTTAGCACGACGCTGTTACAGCTCAGGGTGTTCTGGAGTTCAGAGTTCAATCCTTGCAAGATCTGGAAGGAGTTCGTACATTCTCCCCGTGAATCGTGTAGATTTCCCTGGGGTTCTCCGGTTTCCTCCCACACCAGTTAGGAGGTTAATTGGTCACCTAGGGTTCAATCGGTAGATTGCTGAGTGATGCAGCTCAGTGGGCTGGAAAGGGCCTGTTCTGCACTGTATCTCAAATTTTAAAAACTAACCATAATCCACATCGGCCTGTAGCAGTACAGTGAAACTCTGGTCATCCAGCACCCAGTTATTTAGAAATCCTCGGAGAGTCTTGGTCTTTGACACAAACGCCACATGTCACTGAATGTCTTGATGTACACGTGACAACGTAACAAGGGGTGGCATAGCAGCATAGTGGTTAGCACAGAGCTGTACAGCCCCAGTAATGCGGTTCTATTCCTGCTGCTGTCTGTAAGGGGCTTGTACATTCTTTCTGTGACCGTGTGAGTTTCCTCCAGCTGCTCTGGTTTCCTCCCGCATTCCACGGCCATCCAGGTTAGGGTTAATGAGTTGTGGACGTGCTCTGTTGAAGCCAGAAGCGTGGTGACACTTGTGGGCCGACCCCAGCACGCACGCGGACTGCGTCGGTCGTTGATGCAAATGTCTCATTTCACTGCATGTTTTGGTGTACATGTTTCAAATTAGTCTTTAATCTTTTTTAATCCTACTCACAGACACCTCAGCCAAGAAAAACATTCTCCCTGCATCTGACTGACAAGCACTGCGAGAACTTTCAGAGTTTCAGTGGGTTCACCTCTCTGCCCAAAATACAGAGAGCACAGGCCCATTGTACACAGCCTCTGAGAAGATGATCTCAGTCCAGTTCTGGCCAGGTCTGCGAGACCAGAAAACTAACAGAAACGGTAAATTGGATTATTATCAGCTCCAGTAAAAAGCTTGTTTTGCGTAGTGTGAGAAATCTGAATCAGGCAGCAGTACATTGCAACACAGAATAATAAAAACTGTAAGAAGAATAAAAAGATGGGAAGAAGTAGTGAGGAAGTGTTCATGGGTTCGATGTCCATTCATAAATCTGAAGGCAGAGGGGAAGAAGCTGTTCCTGCATTGCTGAGTGGGTGTCTTCAAGCTTCTGTACCTGTCCCTGATGGTGGCAATGAGAAGACGGCGTGTCCTGGGTGGGGAGGGGAAGGGGTTCCTTAATAATGGATCTGCCTTTCTGAGGCATCGGTCAATGAGAATATCCTGGAGTCTGGGGAGGCTGGTGCCCATGATGGAGTTCACAGCTTTCTGCAGCTTTTTCCGATCTTGTGCGGTGCACACCCCCCCCCCCAACCAGACAATGAGGAAACTATTTAGAATGCTCTCCATGGTACATCTGTAGCTATCTGCTGACAAACCAAACCTCCTCAAGCTCCTAGTGAAATATAGCCACTGTTGGCCTATGTACGTACAGTGAAAATCTTTGTTTTGTGTACAATTCATGCAGATCAGATCGTTACATGGGGAAAACAATAACAGAATGCAGAATAAAGTGCTGCAGTTACAGAGAAAGTTACAGACAATTCCCGCCAGTGCCTGTAAGGAGGTTTGCACGTTCTCCCTTTGAGCACATAGATCTCCTCCGGGTGCTCTGGTTTCCTCCCACACTCCAAAGACGTACCGGTTGGTAGGTTAATTGGTCATTACAAATTGTCCCGTGCTTAGGCTAAAGTTATTCAGGGGATGCTGGGCTGTGTGGCTGGAAGGGCCTATGTCATGGTGAATCTCAATAAATAAGTAAATAGGCAGTAAGGTGCAAGGTCATGACGATGTAGATTGTGAGATCAATCATACTAGGGGACTGGTCAATAGTCTGGTAACAGCAAGGTAGAAGCTGTCCTCGAGCCTGGTGCTACGTGCTTTCAGGCGGTTGTATCTCCTGGGAGAGAATGTCCGAGGTGGGTGGGTGGGTCTTTGATTGATTATTTATTTAGCGATTCAGACAGTAACAGGCTCTTCTGGCCCAATGAGACCGTGTTGCCCAATTACGCCTTTGAGCAATTCATCTCCTAACCTGTGTGTCTTTGGACTGTGCGAGCGAACTGGAGCACACAGGAGGTCATGGGGAGAACGTACAAACTCCTTACAGAGAGCGACGGGAGTTGAACCTGGGCCGCTGGTGCTGTGGTAGCATTACTCTACTCAGGACCATCACCATGCCCTCGTTTCTTTGGGGAGGAGGTACAGGAGCCTGAAGACCCACACAGTGACTGATAAACTGCTTCATTCCCTCCGTTACCCTACCCTACCATCCCAAATCCTGCTGCTTTACCAAGGCAAGGGGAGGTTTAGACTGTTTGGCATCCAGAACCACTCATTAGCTCAGAGCATGAGAGGGAAGTACAGCGTGCAAGCAGGGTCAGGGTCCAGACTGTGGGCTGGGGAGCTGCTGAGTCTGGTGTCCAGAACCCCGGAGCTCACTGGGCATAGGAAGCTTGGTGCTTAGCGCTTTGGGCCGAGGTAATCCGATATTTCCCTCTCACCACGTCACTGCAATTTTTAAAATACAGTACAGGAGATGCTGGAAATCCAGAGTCAGGGTCTGTCCTAGTTGTCTAGATATACAAGCCAGAGCAATGTGAAGCCCATATAGCAAGTGTAATGCCCTGGTTCATTTTTCTCACAGTTACGCTGTATGTATTTCATTCTGGCAGTTCTGTCAGAGCTGTTTGTTTTCAGCTTGTGTTTGGCTAATTGTTGAAGATAATAAATAAGGAGAAATGTTAGGACAGTTGAATTAAGGGGAGGTTTTCCCAGTGAGGGACACAAGGTTGGACTTAGGGGTTTTTTTTTGGTTTGAGGGAGACGAAGAGAGAAGACGCCAGAGAGAAGAGGTCGTGGGATCCGACCCGGAGCGGGACCATGATTTGACAAAGCCCAGGGGTGAGATCGATTGGGGATCGGTGACTTGGGGAAACGGTGAGCTCCAACTTGTGCACATTGGACTGTTTCGTTAAAATGGGCCCTTTTCTTTTTGTTTTACTTTACTAACCCTTTAGTCAAATTAAGAATTATAAAGATAAATCTTTTAATTGTATGCGGTGTACTGTCTGTTATTTTGTGACCCTCATTTGCAACAGAGTTGTGAATTACACAGCTTCCACACGAACAGGGGATTTTGGGCTGGGCTCGTGCCCCAATCTCACAAGTTGGGTGGGGCCAGAGTGTCTTCCCTAGACTTACACAGCCGAGGAAACCAGGGTATTTCACAGGCCCCCCTCTCCACACATCTGAAGAACCCAAAGGAACAGCAGAGACCGATTACACTTGGGCACCAACAGGGTCGTAGAAATTGTTAGTCAGCATTGAACTCAATGCCGGACTGCCTCGGGGACTCCAGCTCCGGATTTTTCCCTCAGGGTTTACTCCCGAAGCCTTCCCTAAGAGGGGGTATAGGCACAAGGCTGCAGAGCTTTGAGATCAGAGCTTGCCCTCTCCTAGGTGAGCTGCCAGGCATAGTTGACAAGCCCCATCTGCCCAAAGAGACTGGTTGTAAGACACAGGTAACTGTCCCTTCTCCTGTCAGTAGAAACTGTTCCGCTGGGCTTAGTAGTTAAGCCATACGTGATGGCCAGGAGCTGGACTTGGTTGTCAGAGGGTATTTGAGACACACCACAGCAGGAGCATTTAATACAGAGCGGGAACTTGTCCCCATGACCACCCCCAGCTACGACAAAGTTAGGAACCTTAAGGAAATCTGTAGTAACCTCTACAAAATGTTGGAGGAGCTCAGAGGTCAGGCAGGCTCCATGGAAATGAATAAAACATTGATTTTTCGGGCTGAGTCCCTGTATTGGGACTCGAAGGGAAGGGAAAAGATTGGAAAGGTAGGGGAAAGACTGGAAAGGAAGGGAAAGACTGGAAAGGTAGGGAAAAGACTGGAAATGAAGGGAAAGACTGGAAAGGAAGGGGAAAGACTGGAAAGGAAAGGAAAAGACTGGAAAAGAAGGGAAAAGACTGGAAAAGAAGGGAAAAGACTGGAAAAGAAGGGAGAAGACTGGAAAGAAAAGTAAAGACTGGAAAGGAAGGGGAAAGACTGGAAAGGAAGGGGAAAGACTGGAAAAGAAGGGAAAAGACTGGAAAGGTAGGGAAAAGACTGGAAAGGAAGGGAAAAGACTGGAAAAGAAGGGGAAAGATTGGAAAAGAAGGCTGAAAAACAGCTACTTCCTTTTAACCACACAAAATGCTGAAGGAAATCAGCAGGTCAGACATCATCGATGCTCACAAACAACAGAAAATCTGCAGGTGCTGGAAATCCGAGCAACACACACAAAATGCTGGAGGAACTCAGCAGGCCAGGCAGCACCTATGTAAAAAAATTAAACAATGGATGTTTTGGGCAGGGGAGATTTCAGTATCCATAGATTCTGTCTGACCTGCTGAGTTTACCTCCATCATTTTGTATGCATTCTCTGGAAAATTTACATTGGGGTGCCACTGTAGTGTAGTGGTTAGCACGGTGCTGTTACAGCTCAGGGAATAGGTGTTCAGACTTCAATTCTGGAGTCCTCTGTAAGCAAATGTGTATGTTCCCTACATGTTCTCCTTTTCCTCCGGAGCTTAGCTTTCCTTACACAATCCAAAGACGTATTGCTCAGCAGGTTAAATGGTCATTGCAAGTTGTCCCGTGATTGGGCTGGGGTTAACTAGATGGGATGCTGGGCAGCGTGGCTCGGTGGGCTGGAAGGGGCTGTTCTGCACTGTATCTCTAAATAAATAAAGTGTGTTGTAATTCTATGTAACGACGAGTTAAGACCGTGCTCGGGGACTTTCCAGAATCTGTACTAACCCGGTTAGTAAAGTCTCAAGGTTTCCTGATGGTGGGAATTTTATTGTATTCTGTGTTGAGGTTGATGTGTGGAAAGGGAACGCTGCTAGACTCACTCATCAAGAGGAAAGGGGACACAATAGCACGTCACCTGGGGAAATGAGTAATTCCCACAGGATAACATTAATGTGGGTATCTAGCAAGGAAATATGTGTGAGAGAGTGAGTGTATGTGAAAGCGTGCGTGTCTGTATGTGAGTGTGTGTATGTGCATGTGTGTATATTTGTATGTGTGTGTCTGTGTATGTGAGTGAGTGAGTGTATGTGAGTGTGTGTATATGTACGTGTGAGCATGACTATGTGTGTGTGAGTGTGAGAGTGTGTGTGTATGTGAGTGTGTCTCTGTGTGTGTGTGTCTGTGTATGGTGTGTGTATGTGAGTGAGTGTGTGTGTGTGTCTGTGTTTGTGTGTGTGTGTGTGTGTGTGTGTCTGTGGCTGTATGTGTGTGTGTGTGTGTGTGTGTGTGTGTCTGTGGCTGTATGTGTGTGTGTGTGTGTGTGTGTGTGTGTCTGTGGCTGTATGTGTGTGTGTGTGTGTGTATGTCTGTGGCTGTATGTGTGTGTGTGTGTGTGTGTGTGTCTGTGGCTGTGTGTGTGTGTGTGTGTGTGTGTGTGTGTGTGTGTGTGTGTGTGTGTGTGTGTGTGTGTGTGTGTGTGTGTGTGTGAGTGTGAAGGTTGCTGCTGAGACACTATACAAACTATACAGAAGTCACCAAGAAATGCTGATTCAGGTCCTCTCCGGTCCCACATACCTCACCTTATGGTCACAGGCATCAGAAGAGTTCAATCAGTCAAACGGCTACAGAGAGTGGTGGGTACATTCCAGTCCAAAGCCTCCCCACCATTGAGCACAATTACACCGAGCGCCGCCGCATCCATCACCAAAGACCCCCACCACCCAGGCCAGGCTCTCCTCTCACTGTTACCACTGTACAATCTCCTTCCGGACAGCGGAGAGAATCGAACCCGGACCACTGGCAAAGCATTGCACCAGCCCCCACGCCTCTGAATAAGGGGCAAGAACGAGCCAAGGGAAATTTCTTGGCACACAGGGCAATGATGAATGTTTGGAATTCCCTGTTGCAGGAGCTCGATCGCTGATTTCAGCCAAACAAAAATCAACGGGACAGATTTGTAAGGATGTTGCCAGGATTCGAAGAACTGGATTATCGAGGCAAATGGGGCGGACTTGGATTTTATTCCCAGGAGTCTGTATGTCCTCCCCTTGAGAAACGTGAGTTTCCTCCCACAAATCAAGCACTGTGATTAGGCTAGGGTTAAATTGCTGGTTTGCTGGACAGTGCGCCTCGTTTTTCTCAAAATAAAATCCTGCAGGGGATGGCTCGGCCGATCGGACAGTGTCAATCCTAAATGCTTCCCTCAGTACACCTTACCTTCCTCCGGTGAGATCGCCAGACCCTCTCTCTGGGCCAGTATTAACTTGCTATAAATACTCGGTATTGGGGAGATGGGGATTTTTTTAATTTAGAGATACAGTTTTGAACAAATCCTTCCGACCCACTGAGCCTCACCGCTCAGCAACCCACCTATTAAACCTTCGCCTTATCACAGGACAATTTACAACGACCAATTAACCTACTAACCTATATGTCTTTGGATTGTGGGGGAAACCTGGAGCACCGGAGGAAACCCACGTTCTCTTAGGAAGGACGTACAAACTCCTTCCAGAGGCCGTCGGAACTGAACTCCGAACTCCGGAGCCCCGAGCTGCAATCCGAACTCTGGAGCCCTGAGCTGCAATCCGAACTCCGGAGTCCCGAACTGTAATCCGAACTCCAGAGCCCCGAGCTGCAATCCGAATTCCGGAGCCCCGAGCTGCAATCCGAATTCCGGAGCCCCGAGCTGCAATCCGAACTCCGGAGCCCCGAGCTGCAATCCGAACTCCAGAGCCCCGAGCTGCAATCTGCACTCCAGAGCCCCGATCTGTAATCCGAATTCCAGAGCCCCGAGCTGCAATCCGAACTCCGGAGCCCCGAGCTGCAATCCGAACTCCGGAGCCCCGAGCTGCAATCCGAACTCCGGAGCCCCGAGCTGCAATAGTATCGCTCTTTCCGCTACGCTGCCTTGACGCCCGTGAATGACAATCCCCTCGGCCACGAGCGAGCCCAATGATGGTCGCGGCGGGGGTTACCGCGTGGAGGGAAGCTGTCTTAGTCCGTAACACAAATGAACTGGATGTGAATATTAAAATAAAAGGCAGTGGTTCGACATTCAGTGTTATTAGCGGGTCCGGACTCACCAGCCTCAGATACAAAGTTAATTACTTCGAGTCTAATCCGAAGAAGTGTTTCATTTTGGAAGACCAAACCGGAAGGCAGAGTACAGGTTAATGGCAGGACTCGTAGGCTTGTGGACGTTCACGTCCATAGGTACCTGCGCCGGTTGACAGAGTGGTTGTTGTATACACAAGACATTGCAGATGCTGGAAATCCAGAGCGACGCTCACACAATGCTGGAGGAGCTCAGCAGGTCAGGAAAGGACGTTTTGGGCGGAGACCCATCAGTTTGACTCGTGATCTGTTATTCCTGATGAAGTTTCAGCCCGAAACGTCAATTCTTTATTCCTTTCCATAGATGCCGTCTGATCTGCTGAGCTCCTCAAGAACTACGTACGGTGTGCTGACTTTCATTAGTTGGAGAATTGACTTCAAGAGCAGTGAGGTGATGTTGCAGCTCTATAAAACCCCGGCTAGACTACGCGTGGAATAATGTGTTCCGTTCTGGCCACTTCATTATAGGATGCGGGAGCTTTAGAGAGGATGCAGAGGAGATTTACCAGGATGCCGCCTGAGTTAGAGAGCGTGCTTTATGAGGAAAGGTGGAGTCAGCTAGGGCTTTTCTCTTTGGAGTGAAGGAGGATGAGAGGTGACTTGATAAAGGCTTACGAGATGATAAGAGGCAGAGATCGAGTGGGGAGCAAGACACTTTCCATCAGAACAGAAACGGTTAATTTGACGAGGGAGCGGTATAATTTTAAGGGGGGAAGTATAGGGCGGGATATCAGAGCTAAGTTTTTTACACAGAACTTAGGTAGGTGCATGAAACATATATGGTGTGCTGGTAAAGGCAGATAAATTAGGGGCATTTAAGACACTCTTGGAGGAACTTTGATGATCAAAAAATGAAGGGTTATATAGGAGGGAACAAGTAGATTGATCTTAGAATAGGTTAAAAGTTCAGCATAACATCTTGGCCCAAGGGTCTGTACTGTGCTGTAATATTTGTTCTGTGTTGTCTCCCACTCCTACGGACTACACACATAACCAACCACCTCCTTAACATCCCCTTCCCAGCAGTTCGCGAACTATTTGCTCTATCTAAACTCCAGAGATTCTGCCGATACTGGAAATTCAAAGCAACACACACAAAGTGCCGGAGGGCTCAGCGGGTCAGGCAGCATCTGTGGAAAAGCTCTGATATAAGGTGTCGGCGCGAAACGTCGACTTAATTCCTCTCCCGGATATGTTGTTTGACCTGCTGAGTTCCTCCAGCATTGTGTGTGTGTGTGTGTGTGTGTGTGTGTGTGTGTGTGTGTGTGTGTGTGTGTGTGTGTGTGTGTGTGTGTGTGTGTGTGTGTGAGTGTGTGTGTGTGTGTGAGTGTGTGTGTGTGTGTGAGTGACTCTCTGCCTCTCTCGTTATCCCGTTATTGTCACATTCTGCACGAACCCAGACTGCACTAATACACTTGGCATCGTTCTGTTGTGTTGCGTCGTCACTGTATTTATCGTCGTGTTAATTATTACAGCGTGTACCGTTTTACTCGGTGAGTTTCACGCCAGTGAGAATTTTCATTACACCCCGGAATAACGACAATTAATTGATATGAATCGAAATCACAAACACACTTATAGATATCAAAGCAGAATTAGGCCACTTGGCCCGTCGAGTCTGTTCTGCCCCATTGTCTTGCCTTCTCCCTGTGACCTTTGACAACCTAACTAATCAAGGATCTATCAACCTCTGCTTTAAATAGACCTTTGACTTCGCATCAACATCCGTCTGTGACAATTAATTTCACAGATTCACCGCTCTGGTTAAAGAAATTCCTGCTTATTTCTGTTCTAAATTGATGCTCCTCAATCCTGAGGCTGTGCCCTCTAGTCCTACACTCCTCCACTATACGAAACAGCCTTTCCACAGTCACTCTATCTAGGCCTTTCATTATTCAGTGAGATCCCCCTCAACTCCAGTGAGAACAGGCTCAGAATCATCAAACGCTCCTCATAAATTAACCCTTTCATTCATGGAGTCCCTCGTTAAAACGAATCAACAGAAAAAGCGAAACTAGTACTGTATCATAAAATCTCACTCAAAAGGCGGTAGGAACTTGGCAAGACAGGATGCTGCCTGACCCGCTGAGTTCCTCCAGCATTTTGTCACCGTTGCTTTGGATTTCCAGTATCTGCACAATCTCGCGTTCAAGTGTAAAATCTCTTTGATAAGGAACAGGTTGGCTATCATGCGGGACGGGTAAAACCCCGGCGCCGGTTACGTCCCAAACTTTGGAAGTGAGAGAGAGATCCACCAGCTCTGGCCCCGCTGCGGGTCTGAGACCGGCGCCTTGCGAAGTCGGCTCTCATCCAGGTTAACAGACACAGCTTCAGCAATAACCAAAATTGCGCCGAGTTTCCGGCAGCCAGCCTCTAAAGGCTGAAGTTTTGTAAAGAAAAATATGGTTAACTTGATTTCGTTGACGGGGTGAGTCTTAAAACGCACCAAACGACCCCAACGAAAGTCCGTACTTCAAGTGCGTCGCGGCGGGTCTGCGCGTCCACATAAAACACCCGTAAGAAATTGTGGAAGTGATCTTTCGCGAGCCTGAGCCTTGGGCCTGAGGGAGAGATTCGCCGCTAATACAGTCAGCGAGAGAAGGGAGACGTTGTCCCGCAGCCCCTCCAGTCACTCTCGATTATACGGTTAGAATAAACAGACCCCCCTAAACCCCTGCCACGGACTGCCCCCAGCATCTGACACAACAGGCCAGTCCTACACCAGCTACTCTCTCCGGACTGCCCCCAGCATCTGACAGAACAGGCCAGTCCTACAACAGCGAGTCCCTCCACTTCCTCGCTCCCGGCTACTTTACCTCCAGGCGGAAGAGTTGGAAGGAAGATTTTTTTTAACCGAAAGTCCGGTAAGCATTTAGTCTCTGGGAGAAGCGCGCAGCCGACGAACAGTTCGCCGACTTCGGATCTGAGACTTCAGCCTGACTTGTGTTTGTGTGTGTAAGACTCTCTCTCTCTCTCTCTCTCTCTCTCTCTCTCTCTCTCTCTCTCTCTCTCTCTCTCTCTCTCTCTCTCTCTCTCTCTCTCTCTCTCTCTCTCTCTCTCTCTCTCTCTCTCTCTCTCTCTCTCTCTCTCTCTCCCCCTCTTTCTCCCTCTCTCTCTCTCTGTCTCTCTCCCACTCTCTCTCTCTCTCTCTGTCTCTCTCCCACTCTCTCTCTCTCTCTCTCTCTCTCTGTCTCTCCCACTCCGTCTCTCCCTCTTTCTGTCTCTCTCTTCCCCCCTCTCTGTCTGTCTCTGAGTCTCTCTCTCTCTTTCTTCCCCTTTCCCTCTCCCTCTATCCGCCAAATGATTGTAGAACTCTGTTTGATGTCCAGACCCTCTGAGTGTACCCCCTCGCCCCTGTCAGCCTTCCTCGCTGTACTCCGACCGAACTCGGCTGCCAAAACCAGCAAACTGGATTTCTGAACCGCCTAGGCGGCAGCCGAAGATTCACCGGACCTTCCCTCGGCGTTGCGGAACCACAGCTTCCCAGACTCGGCGCTCCCATGTTCTGGAAAAGCGAGAGCCTGGTACTTCTGCCAGAGGGGAACAAGGTCCTAGCCGAAGGTTTCCTGGCCGAAAAGGTAACCAAAAAAAAGTTCCTGTTTTACTGAAGTGAGCTGGTGGGGAGAGGGGGTCGAGAAATGTCCTTCTGTAATCGGCGCAAGAACGAGTTTTCTGAAACTTTCTGTCGACAGCCCTGTTTAACCCGACCGTGAAACCAAGTTCGTTGCAATTAACGTAGAGATTGTTTTGTGCAGATATTTTTTACATTTGGAAAAGACCATTCTCTCACGAATTACGCAAACTATTAGCAGGGAGAAAATATTTCCCGATGTAAGGTAAAAGGGGAGTGATCGGCCGGACACTGAAATCTGGTGTTCGAAGGTAGAATATAAGAACCAGGAGCAAATGGAGCTCGGCGCTGTGCTTGGTGTGGGCACATTTCAAATAGTTGCTTAAAGAGCAATTATGCCCGTAACCATTTCGGTTTGGGGTGGAATATATTCAGCCCAGCCTGTAATGTTTTAAAAGACCTCTGGAAACGAGATGATGATGCAATGCTAAGATGCAAAGCCGAGCGCCAAAAAAGGGCCGGCAGAGCGGACTTGCAGCCACCGAGCCTCAATAGAAACCAATAATCGAAGGCTGCTCTGTGTTCATTTAACACGGCACTATAGATCCAGAAATAATTGCAATTGCAAATCTCGATCAAACATTTAAAAAAAAGAGCTTGCAAAAGATGCCTACTTCACGCCTCATCTCCTAGTCATTCGTTCGAAAAAATATTAGATTTTTAATTACTACCATTTAGGAAATCAGATTTCCAAAGCCGCGTTGCCCGGATGCCATGTTGATTGACAGCTGTAATTGACATACTTATCTTCCGGATTTCATCCAGGTTCTAATTGTCGGTGGTTTATTTCCCCGGCTAAGATTGATCAGAAAGTGAGCGATTACTTCAAGAGCCCAGGGTGAAGTGGATAAGGGATCGAATCAAAATTAAAATTGCCTCATTAAATGCAGTATTGTTGCCTGGATGTAAATGCCCACTAGAAAAAATATTATTTATTCTTTTAGCCGCATATATAAACGTTTAGACCTCCTTTAAAGAACTTTATGAAACGGCGATAGTAAGCAGTGCATTTCATGTTTCTGGTTTGCAATCTCTCTCGAAGGTAATGTCACAGGACAGAGAGCATCTACAAGCCGCGTCTCGCTGCGTGGAAAGCAGCGTCCCCCGCACCGTGGTAAGTCAAGTCTTCCCGAACTTGCTTCGTCCGCCCGGCGTTTGTCTTACCTGATTCCGGATCTGAGATTTAATTCCCCCCTCACCCCACCTCCCCGGTGTAACTCGAATATTCACCCAGTTTTACAGAACATTTGAACGCTGTTACAAACAGGGAACAATATTTATTTTACCGTATCGTATATTGCGTGCAGCTTTTATATATATATATATTTTTTTTAAATCGGTCTTAATCTTTTCTTGAAACTGACCATTGTGTAATGATTTTTGACAGGCTGACTTCAAAACGGCGCAGTACTATAATTGAAACTATTTGATTTAAAATCCTTTAGGGCGCGTTACTTCGTACAAAGTCGGTAGCGCTTTCAGCGCTCCGGGTGTTTCTCCCTGTAACACAAGAGTTTTAATATATTTGCATTTTTAAACGATACCAATCAAACTGCGTTCTTCAGATATAAATCAGCCCGGCTGACAAGATGAAGTGTTTTGTTTCTTGTTGGCTAAGCACATAATATTTAGAACCTTTTCAACAAGCCGTGTCAAAGAATGCGTTTCCCTTCGATTCCCGAGTGCAAGTCAAAAGTGGGAGGCCGTGGCTAGGCCGACTAATCTAGTTTGAAATCGACCGCCGATCGGGGCAGATCATCCGTGCAGCTTGTAGCTGGCATTCCAGTCCGTCCCTGTCGCTGGAGCGAGAAACCGGCGTACACACAAGCTCTAAACAGGTGGGAATAGGTAACCGTCTCCAAGGCTCAGAGATGCAATTTATTAATAATCCTTCGACCCCCTCTGCACTCGACTCAATAACAGTAATTTTCAAGCGATTTCCGAGGTTTAACACAATCAAGAATCGAACACCAATACTTTTTGACAGATGCCTTTCAAATACTAGGGCTTAGACACATTCAGACATATTTTTCAAAAGCAGCCCTTGTTTAGAGCGATGTGCATCTGAGTAATGTGTACTGGATAAAGGCATCTTTAACTGAAAGACGACAACTGTATTTTCCCAGAAGATCCTATCTATCGAGGTGAAAATTATATGATTTTATTTTAGTACAAGCCGATCCTATATCTTATATCCTATGAATCTGGCAATCAATTCGAATATATACCATCGACTGTAACGTGGGAAAGACCATCAGCATCGTGTTTGAATGTAGGGATGAAATTCAGTATCTAAATTTAAAACTGTGCACGGAAAAGTTGTTTGTAAGTTCTACGATACTTTTAAGAACGATACAGTTGTATTCACTGTTCACGTCTCTGGCCCCCAGTCTCATTCGGATAACGACACGCTGGGAGCGAACATGGAGAAAGATGAGATTCGATCTTCCCCCAGTCCCCCGTCTACCCCGTCGATTTCATCCCCGCCTTCCTCGTCGTATTCCATCATCTCCGCCGACAAGAACATCTGCGCCAGCTGTGGTTTAGAGATCTTAGATAAATATCTGCTGAAGGTGAGTGTTTTGAGGAGGAGGTCAGCGGGTGTTGCACCGACTGGCAAAACGCTTCGACATGCCGCAGTTACAATCGCGCACGAAGCGGTTAACAGTCACAGAGTCCGAAGCTTCAGTTAAAACGGAGAAGGAGGTCATGGGCACGAGGAGGAAAGGACAGTGTGAAATGTCCATTTCCTCTATCAAAATTTAAAACATAGAACAATACTGCAGAGGGACCTGTCCTTCGGCCCACAACGTTGCGTTAAAACAATTAAACTAGTAATCGAATGGCTAACTAATCTCTTCTGCTTACACAATGTCCAACACACACAAAACGCTGGAGGAACTCAGCAGGCCAGGCAGCATCTATGGAAAAAAGTACAGTCGATGTTTCGGGCCGAGACCCTTACCAGGGCATTCGTCGACTGTACTTTTATCCATAGACGCTGCCTGGCCTGCTGAGTTCCTCCAGCATTTTGTGTGTGTCGCTCTGGATTTACAGCATCTGCAGAATTCCTCTAGTTTGCAATGCCCATAAGCTTCCATCTTCCTCACATTAATGTGTCTATCTGAAAGTCCCTAATGTACGTGCCTTTCTCAGCACTCCAGGCTGTACACTCCGACATCTTGCATTCTCTGTGTAAAAATAAACTTGTCCCTGACATCTCCTTTGAAATTACCCCTCTTACCTTAAATACATTCCCTCTGGTATTAGACGTTTCAACCTTGGGGGAAAATAGACTGTCTACTGTATCTATGCCTCTTATAATCTTATAAACCTCTATCAGATCTCCCCACAGCCTCTGCCGAGTTTGTCCAACCTCTCATTATAGTCCATGCCCTCTAATCCAGGCAGCTTCCCGGTGAACCGCTGTTGTTTCTGTCTATCCTCATTTTATATTTAATGCTGTATATGTACACGAAAAGTTAACTCTTAATTTTTTAAAACAACATTTCGGCAGCCAGTAGATTTTCAACTCCCTGGACCCCTGCATGTGAGCTTTTGTTTTCAGTTGACGCCAGGGTATTGATAACGTTCCCAATTTTTCAGATGGATAAGGTAAAGAACGGTCCAAACACCGAGATAAAATGTCTTCCGAAAAGGCCGAGACTTGAGCTGTCATTGGACGTGCCTTCGTAGCCGGACCTAAAAATGTCTTGTTGGCAACGTCCCAAACTCCCTGATGTTGATTTAAGAGGCGTTATGCATGCTGGGTAGATAAAGGTCTATGGAAAGTGAATCAGGCTGCTTTAGCCGAGGACTAGGGAACGACACTCCACAAACGATCTCGAAACTGTTGCTTTCTAACCCCTGGTTAAGCGTTAACCACCCGACAGGCATACTGACTGAACAGCGCAAACTCTTACTTTATCAAACGATTATATTTTTCTATTGATCATCCGTGAGGAATGGGTAGTTAACAGGACACCCGGTCAGTTCAGTGGCTGTAAACCCATAATTTCACCCGCTTATATATGTGGGGAAGGGCACCGATTTCTGGCGCTCGGTTCCTTCGCGTTATCCGTTTATATTTTATAGATTCATCCTAATTACGAAAAAGAAACAAATCCTGTGTTGGCAGCTGCAGCAGCTTGCGGTTGTTTCTAAGTTACCACTGCAGAGTTCTGCCCAATGGAGGGGTGAGATATGTGGAGACGTTACGACAATAATTAAAATCAATTCCCTGTGTAAAAAAAAATCAGTTGCGGTGAGGGCGACTTTTATCATCGTCTGCCTACCTTTCCACGAAATCGCGAGAGGACTCATATATCACCGTGCTAAAATACATTTAAGAAAAATATGATCGTTTTTGAACGTAATTCAGAAAGAACCGTCAGACATCAGGCAACCGAGGTGTAATGTGCATGTAGAACCAAATGCCAGCGTCAAAATAAACTGGTTTAAACAACGAACTTAAATATTATTCTTTTTAATTAAACTTTCAATTTTTGCTTTTCTTGCTTAAGCCGACTATAATATTTTGTTAAATCAAAAGGGGAGCATGTCAGCACCTCTAAATATATATTACAATAAATTGTAATAAATTAATCGAATATGAAGTACATTGTAAATGAAAAATGCACAATTAAGCCTAATTATAACAACCTATGTGTTTATAATAAGGATAGAAGATGTGTCTGAAGTATTGGCAGGAAGTGCTACAACTTCTCAGTTCCATAGGAATCGAATTTTACACTCTGTGCGTTCCGACAATAGCACGGTGGGGTCGCAGATAATAATCTCATAGATAACATTGAATAAATTGTATAGTTCCTCATGAATGAGCCGAACTGTTGGGTTCAGTTCCGAGTTTGAGGATGTGTTCAGCCGAGGTGGCTGTCTGATGTTGGATGTGTTTAGCCGAGGTGACTGCGTGATGTGATCAGTGACAGTTGATGGATGTCCCGCATTTAATTTGCAGGTGAATAATTTGATATGGCATGTTCGCTGCCTCGCTTGTTCCGTCTGCAGGACTTCCCTGCGCAGGCACGCCAGCTGTTACATTAAAAACAAAGAAATCTTTTGCAAAGTGGATTATTTCAGGTAAGCATTTACAACTTACTGCAAATGTGCATCGTTTATGATCCCATTTGGTAAAGAGATTTGTTAAAAATGCATTAATTTAAATGTATAATATCTACTTGTCTATCAATTTTTTCTATCCATCGATCTATATCTGCCTCTCTCTATATATGTATTTATCTATCTATCTATACTTAATACTGTATTTATATTATATATATATAGCGAAAAAGAAATGCAGAGCTTTACATATATAGAGTTCACTTTATAGTACTCCAATATAAAACTTGGCGAGGGATTCTCAAAGGATGAAGCATAAGTATTAATATTATCTAGTATAAGTTACATCAACTAGTTATGTTAATGTAGCGAAACTGATATCATAAAACATAACTAACGAGGCAAAATAAATTTAACAATAACGACAAAAATACAATATTAAAATATCACACTAGAGGACGAGGACATTTCTTTAGTTGATTAATCATGCAAAAGAAACAGCATTTCAAGGTGAAAGATGTGTTGAGTCTCTCAGTGGGTAGGGCCGATATTGGGTGAGCTGGAGTTTAGCGGGGAACTTGGTCTCTTTACGAGATGTGTGTGTGTGTGTGTGTGTGTGTGTGTGTGTGTGTGTGTGTGTGTGTGTGTGTGTGTGTGTGTGTGTGTGTGTGTGTGTGTGTGTGTGTGTGAGTGAGAGTTTGAAAAGACTCTACTGTCACCAGAACCAATTATCTCCTATCTCCCGGCCTCCAACCGCACTCCTCATTGAGCCCTGCAGGCGCTTTGAAAGTTGAAGGAAAGTTTTACCGATCTGTTTACCAAATCACAAACTCTCCCCGAGTCCCGTCCGCAGCTGGCGTAACCTCCACAGTGTGGACTCAACTGTCCATACTCTTCCCATTTCAGTTTCCGTCACCCGCTTATATATCTCTCGTCCCATTATCTTTCACCCATCTGCGTGATAATAATTCTAGGAGAATAACCGGACCCCCGAGAATGTGGATAGTACGGAGCGTAATGAGCGGCTCTTTTGGTGTGAAACATCTTACATTGGCTATATGTTCGCAACGCGGGGTTGTAACCCTGCCCGCTCACTGCAACCAAATTTAATGTTCCAGCTGTAGAATGGAGTCGGTGTAAATCGGGCCGGGGCCCGTTGTGTCCCGAATTCTTAACTTGGTCTCTCGCCTAATGAAGCCACTGAAGTTGAATGGTGAAACAGCTAACCCTGTGTAAAGACTTGAATAAACGAATTGCGATTGTAAAATTTCCGCAGGATTCCTATAACATTTAGTGGGCACAGAAGTGGGTTATATACATAAAGATACCGGGAAAGAGCTATTCACTTCATGAAGGATCCCACCCACCCTGCTAATAGACTGTTTGTCCCACTCCCGTCAAGGAGGAGGCTACGTAGCATCCACGCCAGGACCACCAGACTCAAAAACTGTTATTTCCCCCAAGCAGTAAAGCTGATCAGCACCTCCACCCACTAACACATCCCACCACTTTATTATTTCCCGTCAGTCACTTTATGTACAGCCTAGCGTCACTTTATGGACAAACAATCAATCTCTGTATGTAAGCTCTCATGTGTATTTATATTTATTGTGTTTTTATTATTGTGTTCTTTTCCTTATTGTCTCATTTTGTTTCGTGTTGCATCGTATCTGAGTAACAATAAATTCTCCTTTACGCTTGTGTCCTGGAAATGACATTAAATAGCCTTCAATACGTGTTAATGTTAGTTTGAAGGTGGTAGGTGCTTGGTATTATGTAGCAGATCACCATTAAGTTGGACATCACTGTTAATGTCACTTTCAGAGGTGAATGGGGGCGATTTCGCTTTGAGGCGAGTTAACGCGCACATTCGAGAAATGGCGGCAAGTTTTATGTTGAACTGATGCTGAGCTTGTGGGAACTATTTTTAAAATGTGTCACTTCAAACGTGTTATTAGGAAACCAGGAATTGTCTGGTAAAAACCCGTAGGATTGTTTGGGTCTGGATATTTAGAATCTGGATCAGGCTAAATATTACCGGCTTATGTCGTAAAATTTGTGGTTTGTGACAGCAATACATTGCAATACGTAATAATAAAACTATAAATTACAATAACAGGTATATATATAATAAATTAAATAAGTGGTATAAAAAGAGAGCCAAAAAGAGAAAAAAATAGTGAGGTCATGGGTTCAGTGTCCATTCAGGAATCTGATGGTAGAGGACAAGAAGTTGTTTCTGAAACAATGTGTGTTTTCAGGCTTCTGTACGTCCTCCTCGATGGTAGCAATGAGAAGAGGGCACCTCCTTTATGATGAGGTCCTTAATAATGGACCTCACCGTTTAGAGGCACCGCCTGTCGAGGGTGCCCTCGGTGCTGGGGAGGCTGATGCCCACGATGGGGCTGGCTGAGTTTACAACTTTCTGCAGCTTTTCCTGATCCTGTGCAGTGGCCCCTCCGTAGCAGACAGTGATGCAACCAGTTGTTAATGGATACACGCCCCATCATATCGGCTCTCCGAGACAGGCCGTTACCTGCTGTACACTCAAACAAAGCAGACGTTTCTCACCATTAATGTATTAGCCGGACCAATCCCCTCAGCAACTCCCTATTTAATGTTCAGCTATTAAAAAAAAACTCGCAGCTTTTTTTCCATTCTGACTTCGTGTTCTGTCAAATGAACAATATTTTTAGATTTGAGCAAACATGTTTTACAAATATATCACGGCGCATGACACGTGTTGTGACAGCCTGTTAGGTTAATTTCCCTTCAAATATCAAACAGAGTTGGACTGTCATACCCATCAGGGTTCAAACGGCGTGAAGTAAAATAGTTAACTAATCGATGTCACTTTTCTACTTCCTGTGCCTGCCTTACAACTGAGATCATTTTATTTAATTTGTTAAACTGACCTGCATAAATTCACACACATACGAGTGCGACCCACCGCGCAGGATTTATTTTTGAGCCGATAAAGGACTTCGGTAAATCTGAAAGGCTGTTGTATATTTATCCTTCCTTTAACGAACTGCGTTCGAATTAAGCAATTTTTATTTAAACAACTTCATGAAAAGATAATCCAAACGCAGACTTTTTTAGGCAATCAGACACAACTGGGGCAAGAACAAGAGAATGTGGTCCCGTTAACATTATTGAGGTAGATTAGTTGAGGTAGGCCCTGCACATCAACAGACTGTAAATACTGTTTACGGTGGATTCCGGTTAAATTGGGACCCATCGGAATTAGTTTTTGCTCTTTAAGAGTTGTCCCAAATAAACGGCTGCCCCGATTTACAGCTGGCCCAATTAACCGGAATCCACCACGTTTTAAAGTCGGCAAATTCGCAACCAATCTTGCACTGAATATGTTTTCTTTACAATTTATCCGGCGTGGGGTTTGGGGGAAGGAATTGGGGGAGGACTTGGTTTATCCGGTGAAGGAATAATGAGGAAGCAACGGCGGGACGAGGTGATTTATCCAGCGAGGGGATGTAGGGAAGGAACGGCGGGACGAGGTGATTTTAAGAAATTATTGCCACCCTAGGAGGTGCTGACATTTGACATTTTGACCATCCAGGCCGCGTTTTCAGGAAACTTTAAACCTGGGAATAATTGAAGTCAGTGTAATAAATTACCGGGAGAGCCGCTAATTATGCGGCACATTTAACATCTGGGCGCGTAGGCAGCGGTGTCTGAGTCAACTCTGTCGTGGAGAAATACGAATATTGTCCTTGTGTAACAGCGTTCATTTGAACTGTGTATTGATGTTACACGGACTATTGGGAGTCAGGAACCACTCAGAATCAGAATTAGGTTTAATAGCACTGTCACTTGTCATGAAATTTGTTGTTTAGTATATTGTAATTCATAATAAAAACTATAAATTACAATGAGAAATATATCAGCGTTGATGAAGAGCGCGGCTCGAAACATCGACTGTTTATTCATTTTATAGAGGCGGCCTCTAATACTGCATATTTAAACAATTAAACGAGTGCGCAAAAAGAGAGCAAACAAGAAGAGGAAAAATGCTGAGGTAGTGTTCATGGGCTCATTGTCTATTCAGAAATCTGACGGTGGAGGGGAAGAAGCTGTTCCTGAATCGTTGAGCATGTCTTCAGGCTCCTGTATCTCCTCCTTAATAGTAGTAAAGAGAAAAGGACATGCCCTGGCTGATGGGGGTCCTTATCACCCAGGACATGCCCGAGGTGATGCGGGAGATTTTAAGATTTATTTATTTTATTAGAGGTAAAGGTGGGAAAGGCCCTTTCCCGACCCAGCGAGCCGCGCCGCCTGCAACCTACCTATTTAACACTAGCCTAATTACAGGACATTTACAATGTCCAACTAACCTACCAACCTCTACGTCTTCACCAGGAGGAAACCCACGCGGTCCACGGGAGAACGGACCTACTCCTTACCGACGGCACCCCGGAACTCCGGAGTGCTCCGAGCTGTAGTGGCGTCGCGCTAACCGTTACACTACAGTGGCGCCCATTCTGGGGGTTCCAGCGATTTGTAAAAGGGGTTCGGGCGATTTAGTAAAAGCGAACACATTATATTCTGGTTTTGTTTTCGATTAAGTAATGGGTTAGGCATTGCAGGCCTCCTACTACCCTGTAACAGAGGGCAGTTTGGCGGGCCTGGGTCACATCTTGGTCGGTCCAGGGAAAGGGTGTTCCCGAACCAGAGGGACTGTAAAGACAATTCATTCACCACTTAAATTCCAGATTTATTTGATTAACTGAATTGAATTCGTTCGAGAACGTGGCGGGATTGGAAGTCCCGCCCTGCTACTGGCCCGATGAATTATTAGACCATGAAAGGATTAGAATTGGGCCTTTTGGCCCATCGACTCTGCCTCGCCATTCTATCGTGGCTAATTTATTACTCTGCTTGACTTTATTACTCTTATTACTCATTCTCCTGCGCTTCCCCTGTGCCATTTGACGTCCTGAATAATCAAGAACCCATCAACTTCTGCTTTAAATGTGCCCAATGACTTGGCCTCCACAGCCGCATGCAGCAATGACTTCACCCTCTGGTTGAAGAATTACTCAAGGAATATAGAGACTGCGTGTGCTGGAATCTGGAACTACACACAAAACGATGGAGGACCTCAGCTGGTCAGGCAGCATCTGTGGAAGGAAATGAACGGTGAACGCTTCACCTAAGGGTTTCGATCCGCAACCTTGACTGTCCATCTCCCCACAGACTGTTCAGGGATAGATCCACTTGTCCCCCGTGTCCAAACGCTTCACTTACAGGGCTTAATTCCCCGCCGCGCAGAGAGCTCCCAGTGAAGACAGGCCCGTGTTTAAAGGGCGGCCGGGGCAGTTGGGAAAGGTGTAGACACAGATCGTTGTCTTTGGCGTTTTGGTTATTTCTCCGGCTCTGTCGCGTGCGGGTTTTCATACCGTGTTTTCTTTCTGTGTATTGTGAATGCCCGGAAGGAGATGAATCTCAGGGTAGCATATGGTGACATATATGTACTTTGATAATAAATTCACTTTGAAGTTTAAGGTATAAAATACGGGGGAGAGGGCGAGGTGCGTTGAAGTTACAAAGTAGGTCGCCGCCGTTTCACTCGGCGAGAGGGCAGATCCCTCCCTTCCTAACAGACCTGTATATTCCACACCCCGGCATTAAAATATAGCCGCTCGGGATGAAAGTAGACGCGATGAAATAGTTACACTTGCAACGTGAAACAATGGGAACGATTACGAGCATCTATATTAAGGAAGCACTTCGGCTGTTTACAGTTCAAATGACGAGAACGTCTATATTTCAGGGAATACTTCGTGGGCGGTAAGAGCACTGTGGTCCCTCAACGCCGGTGAAAGGAACTATATATCTTACTTATAGTTTCAGTAATTATCAAAGAAAGGGGCCAATAACTGTAACACAGGAGGGGCAGCCTCCCTGAGCCGGGTACTAACAAGCCGCCACGTTGTCTATTTGAAGGAATACTTCTGCCGCCGGCCCTGCACCGCCGGGTCTGCGGAAGCTCAGTGCGATGTCAATTGAAGTACTAACCGGGAGAGCAATCATAGACACAAACGATTCAGCGTTTTGTGTGTGTATTACCAGCTGCCCCGGCCATCCGCTTTCGCTGTCCCCGCCCGTCCCTCTCCCTCCCCGGGAAGGAGACCCACAATTAGCCTCTCGAATAAACCAGCCTTGACGGAGCAGACTCGATGGGCTGAAAGGTCTCATTCTGCTCCCAAGAGTTCCCTGCCTTTTTTTTAAAATGCCATGAGCCAATGTTGAAAAAGGAGTCCGTGGACCCCTCCCTTATTATCCTAATCAGGCGCGATCCCGGGCATTGTTACCTGAACGACACGTGTCTCCTTTCCGGCATCAACCTGCACCCTAACTAACTTTGAGCAGGGTTGTCATCGTCACCGCAGAACAGAGGAATTGGATATCGGTCTATTATTGTCACATGTACCGAGACACAGAGAAAAATTCGTCTTGCATACCGTTCACACAGAGCACTGAGGTAGAACAACAACAGAATGCAGAGAGTGCAGTGCAATGAAGAAGATCATTCTGAGGTGGATTGTGAGGTCCAGAGGCCACTCGGGAACTGTTTAAAAATCAAGGATTAACTTTATTCGCCGTATACGTTTAAATGTATTGGGAATGTTACGTGGTCAGAGCACGGCAGACATCAAAAAGAACATCTTTCAACGATTATAAGAATAATTACTATAAGAATAAAAAAGAAATATCTAAAATTAACTTAGAGATTGAAATACGGATATGGAGTAAAATGTGCATAAACGTATAATACCGGCATGTATTTACAATATAAACAGCATTATAAAAATGGTTTAAAGTGTTTACAGTGCGGTGCAGTGACTGAAGCAATAGGTAGAGGGGCTGGGGAGCCAATGAGAATGGTTGATCAGATTAACAGCCTGGAGGAAGAGATTTTTAAGATGGTGTGAAGTTTTTGTTTAATAGCTCTATAACGCTTTGCAGAAGGAACGTTTTGGGAAAGGCGGCCTGCTGGGCGGGCAGTGTCCGCAGTGGAGTTCCCTGCCTCTGCTTTGTCCTCGACAGTCCAACATCAAGGGAGAGGCGCCCGACCAGGGTCTCGGCCCGAAGCGTCCATCACACCTTTCCCTTCACAAATGCTGCTCGACCCGCTGAGTACCTCCAGCGGATTGTTTACTTTGTTAAAATTTGATCTTTCCTCATTACCGCGGGGCTGTAAAGTATCAGTCAAGCCCACTTTAATTAAAAAAAATCACAGACCTAAGATTGAGATTGAACACGAATATACGCCCCACTCATAACATCATGAAGGATCCCACCCACCCTGCTCATGGACAGTCTGACCCACTCCCAGCAGGACCAGAAACCCAAAAACAGTTAATTTTCCCGAGCAGTAAGACTGATCAACACCTCCACCCACTAACCCTCCCCTCCACACCCCCAACCACCACTACTTTATCATTAAGATGAGAAAATCTGCCGATGCTGCAAATCCAAAGCAATACACAAAATGCCAGAGGAACTCAGCAGGTCAGGCAGCATCTATGGAGGGGATAAATCGGACTGAGACCCTTCACTAGGACTCTAGAGTAACGACTTTATCATTTCCTGTTAGAAACACCTTATGTACAGACACTCCTGTACCTAGCGGCACTGTATGGACATACGATCAAGCTATGTATCTAAGCTCTCTATATATTTATATTTATAGTGCTTTTATTTTTGTGTTCTTTATCTAATTGAGTTTTTACTTGTGCTGCGTCGGATCCGGAGTAACCATTATTTCGTTCTCCTTTACACTCGGTGCACTGGAAATGACATTAAACACTCCTGAATCAAAGGCGCCGGGCTGGGGTGCTGGGTCCCTGCACCTGTTCCTCTCACTTACGGCGGTCTCCACGTCACATGTCGTGAAATTCGTTGTCTTGCGACAGCGGTGCTTTGCAATTCATAAGCGTTACCACAAGAAAGACATAAAAATAAATAGTTTAAAAGGGATCGAAATGGACTAGAGGGTACGTGAGAGGCTGGACAAGAACTTTGTTTCCTCTGGAGCGGGGAGGCTGGGGGGGGGGGGCAGACAGACAGCATCTCTTCCCCAGAGTCGGAATGTCTAATACCAGGGGGTAGATTTCAGGTGAGAGGAGGTAAATTCAAACGAGATGCGAGGGGTTACCGGAACGCGCCTCCCGGGGCGGGGGCAGAGGCTGATACATCAGGCACTTCTACGAGCTGCTTCGACAGGCAGGTGGATGTGAGGAAATGGAATGATAGGGACATTGTGTAGACAAACGGGATTAGTTTTGTCAGCTATTTGATTACTAACTTAAACGGCTCGGCACAATATTGCGGGCCGAAGGGCCTGTTCCTGTGCTGTACTGTTCTACGTTCTGAGGTCGTACAACAGGGACAAAATGCTGGCGGAACTCAGCAGGTCAAACAGCATTTGTGGAGAGGAACAACAACAATAACAAATCCTTCATTGATCTCAAGTGGGAATAACGGGTCGGCGTTTCCCTCCTCCAGCATTTTGCGTGCGTTACTCTGGATTTCCAGCATTTCCAGTACTTAGTGAGGCAGTGTTCAATGGTTCGTGGATCATTCAGAAATCTAATGGCAGAGGGGAAGAAGCTGTCCCTAAAAACTTGTGGCCTTTCGCCCCTGTCGCTCCTCCCTGATGGTAGTAACGTAAAGAGGGTGATGGGGTCCTTAATGATGGCTGCTGTCTTTTTTGAGGCATCGCCTTTTAAAGATGTCCTCGTGTGGGAGGTTGGTGTTCATGATGGAACTGGCTTAGTTTGCAGCCCTCACCGTGCCGACTTCAGGTACCCAGACCGTTACGGTGCCACCCCACCTGCGGGCTTCAACACATATCCCGCTCGGTAGTTAAAACTGTAAACGTCCCTTCCCCAACTCGAACATCCCCCAAACTATCGGAACTAATAGCGGAGTGGAGGAATTAGCGGGAAAATGCTGCGGGGAAGGAGGGTCGGCGCACTTCCGACGGCGCCTGCGGCTCGCCAGGCCCCGTGCACGACACGGATGCTCCCACTGAACCGGGTTCCATGCAATTATAAACCATTTGGTCAGGGTGCTGCTCCAATCCTGGCTTTAAACTCGGCCTTCTCCCGTTGCCTCTCCAAACTTCACCCAAGTCCCAGAATCATACTGTCATAAAGCACTACAGTATAGAAACAGGCCCTTCGGCCCACGCAGTCCGTGCTGAACTAGTATTCTGCCTAGTCCCATCGACCCGCACCCAAACCAAAGCCCACATGCCCCACCCCTCCAAACTTCTCTTAAATGTTGAAATCCAACGCACGTCCACCACATGCGCTGGCAGGTCGTTCCACACTCTCACCATCCAGAGTGAAGAAGTTTCCCCTCATGTACCCCTTGAACATTTCACCGCTAATCCTCGACTTTTAGTTCTAGTTTCACCCAACCTGAGTGGGAAAAGCCCGTTTGCCTTTACCCTATCTATACCTTTCATCAGTTTGTATACCTCTCCTCGTTGTCCTGAGCTCCAGGGAACAATGACCTAACCTAGTCAACCTTTCCCTATCATGAAATCACAAGACACACAAGTAGAATCAGGCCATTTGGCCCATCGAGTGTGCTCCACCATTCCATCATGGCTGATTATTAATCCTCTCAATCCCATTCTCCTGTAACTCGGGTCCTCATGCTCTGTAACATCTTGTAAAGTTTCTCTTCACTCTTTGATCCCTGATCAATCTACACCTCTCCCAGCCTTTCCCTGCACACTTTTTTTTAACCAATAATTTCCATGCACCCTTGTTAGACACACTAGCCTGTAATTGCCTGATTTATTCCTGCTTTTCCTGTGTTATGGAATTCCAGAAAAAAATCCGGCTCTTCACCTATGGATGGGGGAGTGGTTGCAAATTGGATGAAGATCCAGGAGATATTGGCTTGGAAGTCCAGGAGACATCTGGCTCTTCATCTGCAGATGGGAGGGTTTGAAATTGGAATGAAAGTCCAGGAGAGATTGATATGGAAATCTAAGAGATATCTGGCTCTTCATCTGTGGATGGAAGAGATTCAAAATTTCTGTCAAATCTCCAGTACCACTCTTTGTACCATCCAAGACCCTCCAGAGCATCTTGGTACATCCCAGGCATGTAGGTGTTAGTGTAATGCCTGCGACGCAGGTTCAAATCCTGCCACTGTCTGTAAGGAGTTTGTCTGTTCTCCCCATCACCACATAGATTTACTCCAAGTGCTCTGGTTTCCTCCCACTTTCCAAAGATGTACAGGTTAGTCAGTTAATTGGTCACGCAGGGTGTAATTGTGTGGTACGGACTTTGGGACGAAAGGGTCAAATTCTGGGCTGTACCTCAAGTTCAAGTTCAAGTTTATTGTAAATGTATAAAACCAAAAGAAACAATGTTCCTCTGGGCCACGGTACTCCCACACAACGTATATCACGCACAGCACATAAAGTAAAAATATTACCGCAAATACGGTAATAAATATAATTCAAAATGCACAGCACAGGCAAACAGCTCACTGTCCTTGTGATGAGACTCTTCCTCATGCCTGGGTTCCCGTTATCGAGGAAACCCAATCGCTCCTGTTTAGAGGCTGGGATGGTTTTCGACAGGCAGGTCAACAGTGGCTGACCGGAAACTCAGCTGATAGGGGTGACCCCCACGATATGGCAAGATGAAAAGCCCTGGCTTAAGGTAGGGAAAAAGGAATCTTAGTTAATTGCATTAAGAAAAGAAACAATCTCCTTGATTGGACATTATTGGAAGAGAGGTGCCTTGATAAGGCGTATAAGTTGGTAAGAGGCACAGATCAGGAGGACGACCAGAGACATTTTCCCAGGGCAGGAATGGCTAATATGAGGGGCGTTATTGCAGGAAAATGGGGCGACATCAAAGAGGACATATCAATATGCCTATCTCAGAGTTTCTTATATTTCCTGATGTATCTGTCTCTACACCACCTCTGGCAGCACGTTCCACACGGCTATCACAGACCTGTGGTGACGATGACCTGTGGAAAATGCATTGTCATACCTGGCTAGTATGTTATTTAGCGTGACTTGTGTATGGAAAAAAGACATCTGTGGGTGATAAAGTGTTACCTGGCAGCCCTGTTACCCCTCCGGATGTTACTAATGAACCAAAGTTAAGGTATGATTAATGTGCCTTTGCAAAAAGGGCCACAAATTGGATCAATACGTGGGGTGTAGACAATGTGATATTCATACATGTTGCGGTGTTCAGGTTTAGGGGCACTGTGTGAATGGTGCCCCACCCAAAAGACACGAGGGCACAAAGGCCTCAACAGAGTGGATGTGGAGAGGATGTTTCCTTTCATGAGGGAGCCTGGGACCAGACGGCACAGCCTCAGAATACAAGGACATCTCTTTAGAACAGAGATGAGGAGGAGTTTCTTTAGCCAGAGGGTGGTGTATCATTGTCAGGGATGGCTGTGCAGGCCAAGTCACTGGGTGTATTTAAAGCAGAGGTTGACAGGTTCTTGATGGATCAGAGTGTCAAAGGTTACATGAAGAAGACAGGAGAATGGGGTTGAGAGGGATAAAAAATCAGCCACGATAGAATGGTGGAACAGACTTGATGGGCCAAATGGTCTAATTCTGCTCCAATGTCTCATGGTCTAACTCAGAATAGCCCAAATGTAGCCATCAGCACTTGCCTCGGTGTTGACCTGGCTCCATGGCTGTGGCCTATTGTCAGTCTCTGTATGTTGTGTTTAATTCCTGATTGAGGGAATGAGAATAAAGCGTATGTGTACATACAGTATATGTCACGATATACAGCCCTGAGGTTTGTTTCTTTGTGGACATTCATAGTAAGTACAAAAACACAATGGAATCAATGAAAGACCACACATACCAAGATGGACAACCAGTGTGCTAAAGACAGCAAACTGTGCAAATACAAAAAGAAAGAAAAAAAGAAATAATAATACATAAGTAAGCAATAAGTATGAAGGACATGAATAGAAGAGTCCTTTATGGGAACAGATCAGTAAAGGGGTGAGTTAGTTGAGTGAGGTTACCCACTGTATTTTATTTAAAGGATGGGGAGGAATTTTGTTGGGGGTCCCGGCTATGTCAGGAGAGCACACAGGATAAAGTACACTAACTGTTCTGAAATCACCATTTGCCGGACATACCTCAGCCAGGGATGGGCACCCTCAAACATGTCCTTCAGCACTTTGGCAAGGACGGGGAGGTGATGGAGTCAGTGAGGGGAAGATCTACCAGAGTGGATTCCAAGCTGACGTTGTTCGGTTACTTGGACAGAACAAAAAAAAAGCTTTTGAAGACAGTTTTTGTTCTATCTTCAAAACTTCCAATTAAAACAAAAAACTTCACATTTGTTCCCCCAGGCAGTTAATCTGATCAACCATTCCAGTTAGATCCCACCCATGCCCTCTATCTATTTATTCCCATCACTGTAAACACTTCAAACCATTGTTTATAACACTGTTTACGCTGTAAATACAAGCTGGGATTTATACACATTTTAATTCCATATCTGCACTTCAAACTTTATTTTTATATAACACCTTATTATTATAATAGTTTAATGACCAACACACCACAACAAATTCCTACTCCATGGAAATGTGCTGGGGAATAAAATTGATCCTTGGTAGAGCAGAGAAACTGAGGAGGCTTTCCTAGCAGCGGACGAGATTGAAAGGATGCTTCGGAGAACAGTTGTGAAGAATCTTAGTTGAAACTGTAAAGATATTGTTCCCATTGGTGAAGGAATGGGGGTCTACCAGGCACTGATTTAAGGTGATTGACTGAACAACCAAGGGTAGGCTGGTAGTGTGAAACTTTATGGAGTTCAATTCCCACCTCTGTCTGTAAGGTGTTTGTACATTCTCCCCTTGACCAGCAGCTCCGGCTTCCTCCCACATTTCAACGATGTACAGGTTAGGGATAGTGAATTGTGGACGTGCTGTGTCAGCACTGGAGGTGTGATGACACTTTTACAGGCTGCCCCCAGCACATCGTCACTGTTGGTCGTTGACGTTGGGAAATGGCACAGTTCACGGTCTGCTTCAAAGTACAGATGACAAATAAAACTAATCTTTAACCAACAGTGTAATGCAGCTTCTTGTGCTGTGATTATGTATGGGATACCATCATGACATCACTACCCGAAAGGGTGAGTGGCCAAACACTGGCCAGTAGAACAAGCTAGGATGGGGCATCTTGGACTAGATGGGCTGAAGGTCCTGTGTCCATGATGTATGACTCTCTGACTCTATGGTCATGGAAACTAACTCAACCATGGCTTTCCAAGCAAAATTTACTGAGCTAAGAGTTAGGGCAGGAGACTAGCTGTTTAGTCTTATGAAAGGCTAGCATGGGTTAAATGGGCCAAATGGCTTAAGTTGCACTGCGGTGATTTCTGTTCAACTCAGTCCTCTGATCAGTGTATTCATTTTGATCTGAATGTGACTCTCATATTGATGGTGTTCTGGAAATAACATTTAAATAGCAACACAAGTCAAACTTCAGAAATGAATTTTGAATAAATATATACATCATTGAGGAGGCATTTCACCCTGTGAAGTTTCTTTTCCTTACTTGCGATATTTATTTTGACTTTAAAAAAAATGCTCTTTGTTTACACCACACTATATTCAAATGCATGATACATTGTGGTAGTGAGTGAGCTTTACGTTATGGATGGCTGTGGAAATTGATTCCAGGAAGTGGGATTGGCAGTAGTTTGGATTGTTGTACTCCTCTGCTGTCTCAGGGCTGCAAGGATTTTGGCTGTGTGATTCGGAAATTTGGAAGGTTAACCTGTTGGAGTGACTGGACTCTGTGAGAGCAGCGTGTGCACATTGTTGTTAAACTGCTCTTCTGGAGCAGGCAAAGTGGTTTAAGATGACAACTACCTCCCATGTAAGTTAGACCATGCAATGTAAGAACAGGATTAGGCCATTTGGCCCATTGCATCTATTCTGCCATTTGATCATGACTCATTTATTGTCCCTCAATGCCCATTCTCCTGTCTTCTCCCCATAACTTTTGACACCCTTATTAATCAAGAACCTATCAAGTTCCATTTTAAATATACCCAGTGACTTGGCTTCCACAGCTGTCTGTGGCAATGAATTCCACAGATTCCCCACCCCCTGGCTAAAGGAATGTCTCTTCATCTCTGTTCCACAGGGATGTTCATCTCTTCTGAGGCTGTGCCCTCTGGCATGAGACCCTGCCACAATAGGAAACATCCTCTCCATACCCACCCTATCTAGGTCTTTCAATATTTGATAGGTTTTATTGAGATTTCTCCTCATTCTTCAAAACATCAGTGAGTACAGGGCCACAACCATCAAACACTCATAATATATTAACCCTTTCATTTCCAGGATCATTCTCGTAAACCTCCTCTGGACCCTCTTGAAGGCCAGCACATCCATTCTCAAGATAAGGGGCCCAGAACTGGTCACAATACTCCATATGTGGTCTACCGAATGCCTTCTAAAGCCTCAGTTATAAAGTTCAATCAGAAACCAGTCTGCAGATCAAATTCTTCATTTATCAGTTTAGTGCAGTAACAGCTTGTCTTCTTTAGAGATGGGAAAACAATCTTCTTTATTAGTACCTCCCATATTATTTCCAATCTGATTTTCCTTGGATTAAACTGGAATTTACAGAAGAATTAGCAGCTGTGTATCCCCCCTGTGGGAGGTCAGACCGGCCTGCCATTGTATGGGCAAATAATCTCCATGCAGTTAGTGACATTTCACACATTGATCGTTTCAAATATTTTCCAAAAAGTTTTAATTTGATATAAACTAAAGAATGTATTCATTTTCAATATATTTGAACCAGTGTTCGGCTTTCTGCTCCATGAGGCTCTACTCACCTCAGTACTGAGATGATTCTGCAGCCATCTGCACTCGCCTCAGCGCTGACCTGCCCTGTGGCTGTGGCCTGTAGCCATCGGGCTCCTGGACTGGCTACAGCGCTGACCTGCCCTGTGGCTGTGGCCTGCAGTCATCGGGCTCCTGGACTGGCTACAGCGCTGACCTGCCCTGTGGCTGTGGCCTGCAGTCATCGGGCTCCTGGACTGACTACAGCACTGACCTGCCCTGTGGCTGTGGCCTGCAGTCATCGGGCTCCTGGACTGACTACAGCACTGACCTGCCCTGTGGCTGTGGCCTGCAGTCATCCGGCTCCTGGACTGGCTACAGCGCTGACCTGCCCTGTGGCTGTGGCCTGCAGTCATCGGGCTCCTGGACTGGCTACAGCGCTGACCTGCCCTGTGGCTGTGGCCTGTAGTCATCGAGCTCCTGGACTGGCTACAGCACTGACCTGCCCTGTGGCTGTGGCCTGCAGTCATCGGGCTCCTGGACTGGCTACAGCGCTGACCTGCCCTGTGGCTGTGGCCTGCAGTCATCGGGCTCCTGGACTGGCTACGGCACTGACCTGCACCTGCCTGTAGCCATTGGTACTCGTCTCAGTGCTGACCTGACTCTATGGCTGTGGACTTACTCTCAGGAACTCTGCGGTTTATGTTCCATGAATTGTTTGTTTGCTTTTCATTATCAAAATCAGGTTTAATATCATTGACATATGTCATGGAATTTGTTGATGCTAATATCTAATCGGCCAATCATGTGGTAGAAACTCAGTGCATAAAAGCAAGCAGATATGGTCAAGAGGTTCAGTTGTTGTTCAGGAAAAACACTAGACAGGGGGAGAAATATGATCTAAGTGACTTTGACTATGGAAAGGTTGTTGGTGCCAGATGGGGTGGTTTGAGTAATTCAGAAACTGCTAATCTGCTGGGATTTTCATGCACAACAATCTCATGAGATTACAGAGAACAATGTGAAAAACAAAAAGTAAAACAGAAGACAGTGATTATATTCCCTATAGCCACTTAATTAGATACAGGAGGTACAAGAGGTAGCTGTTAAAGTGGCCACTGAGTGTATGTTCATGGCCTTGTGATGCTGTAGCCCATCCACTTCAAGGTCCAACACGTTGTGCATTCAGAGATGCTCTTCTGCACACCACTGTTGTAACACGTGGTTATTGGAGTTACTGTCACCTCCCTGTCAGCTTGAACCAGTCTGGCCATTCTCCTCCGACCTCTCTCATTAACAAGCATTTCCACCCACAGAACTGCTACTCACTGGATGTGTTTTTTTGCACCATTCTCTGTAAACTCCAGAGACTGTTGTGTGTAAAAATCCCAGGAGATCAGCAGTTTCTGAGACACTCCAACCACCCTGTCTGGCGCCAACAATTATTCCATGATCAAAGTCACTTAGATCACATCTCTTCCCAATTCTGATGTTTGGTCAACTCTTTGGTCAACCTCTTGACCATGGCTGCATGCTTTTATGTGTTGGGCTGCTGCCACATGATCAGCTGATTAGATACTGATGTCCCCCCCTTTAGAGCGTTCCTATGAAACCTTTCTTAAGCAGAAATGGCGTTAAGCGAAGAACCATTCATTTATATGGGGAAATTTTTCGTAAAAACGAAAATCCTCTTTGTAATGCGAAAACCGGTTACTAATGTAGGTCTTTTGTACAAACGAAGTGGCATAAAGTGAATATTCGTAGAGCGGGGGACACCTGTATTTGCATTAATGAGCAGGTGTACAGGTGTATCCAATAAAGTGGCCACACAGTGTATTAAATTATTTTTACTGAGAAAACTAAGTAGCTTAACATGATTAAAGTTAGTTTATAGTTGACCACACCAAGGTGTGATGAGATTTTTTTGCTTTTGTGAAACTCACCGAGTAAACAGTGTGCATGGTAATAAAAGAGCAGTGTTGCAGCTCTATAAAACTCCCGTTGGATCACACGCAGTTCTGGCCACATCATTATAGCTTTCGAGCGACTGCAGATGAGATTTACCAGGACGCTGCCTGCATTAGAGAGCATGTCTTATGAGGAAAGGTTGAGTGAGCTGGGACTTTTCTCTTTGGAGTGATGGAGGACGAGAGGCAATTTGATGTAAACGTACAAGAGCAAAGCAGTTGCCGTCTTCTTCTTCTTCAGCATTATTCTTTCTGCATTCTGTAAAAGTCTACTTACCATCTACAATAGGGGCAGTTTCTTCTTCTTAAGCCATTACCTCTACTGGGGCATAAGCCACCGACAGACACTCACCAGGTTCCTCTGTCCCGGGCCATTCTGTCACGTTGTCTCCAGGTACAACCCATTAAAGATCCTTCCTCTCCCAAGAATGAGGTCCTTGGAGCTTCTGTTGCCATTTCTGTAGCTCTGGGTGTTTATGGGATGGGGTTGCTAGCTCCATGCTCAACCCTCCTCCTGTCACTGCTGGACTTGACACCATCCATGGAGGAGTTAGAAAAGTTGCTATACCAGGCTGATACACAACTCATCAGGATACTTTCTGTAGCATATCTGTAGGATTCCTACAGTGTGGAGGAATAGAGGGATCTTGGGGCCCACATACATAGATCCCTCAAATCTGTGACGCATATTGATAGGTGGTTAATAAGGTGTATGATGTGTTGGTCTTCATTAGTCACGGGATTAAGTTCAAGCACCACAAGTTCTATAAAAGTCTGGTTAGAACACAGTTTTAAGAATTGCGTTCAGTTCTGTATGCCTCATTTTAGGAAGGCTGAGGAAACTTTAGAGAGACTGCAGAGGAGGTTTAGCAGGATACTGCCTGGATTTGATTGCATTCCCTATGAGAAAAGGTTGAGCAAGCTAGGGCTTTTCTCTTTGGAGTGAGGAAGGATGAGAGCTGTACAAGATGATAAGAGACATAGATAGAGTGGACAGTCAGAGTCTTTTTCCCAACTCCTATACACAAATGCACAAACCAAGGTCAGCTTTTCAGACTCCCTCTTCGCCGCCTACCTATCTAGCTGAGATGCCACTTTCACTTGCATCTCCAAGGTATTCTGTTCCATAATAGTCCTAGACAACCCTCTCAGGGAAAAAGAGTATGTCCTTTTATGTCCTCTACACCTCTCATGCATCACGAAGAGCATTCTAGCTGGTTACATCACAGTCTGGTATGGAGAGGCCACCGCACTGGATTGGAAAGTTGTAAATTCAGCCAGTTTCATCATGGGCGCAGCCCTCCTCACCATCGAGGAGATAGTCTAAAGGCGATGCCTCAAAAAGGTGGCATCAATCATTAAGGACCCCCATCACCCAGGCTGTGCTCTCTTCCTGTTACTACCATCGGAGAGAAGGTACCACAAGCTGAAGAGACACATGCAACAGTTTAGGAACAGCTTCTTCTCCTCCACCATCAGATTTCTGTATGGACAACGAACCAACTCATGAACACTACCTCACTACCTTTGCTCTCTTTCTGCACTAATTATTTAATTTATATATCTTGTAATTTGTAGTGAATTACTGTCCCGCTGCCACAAAACAACACATTTCGCCACATATATCAGTGATAATAAACCTGATTCTGATTTTCTGCTTCAGGCTCCAATGTTAAGTCGGATAATCATGTTCCACCCACTTGAAGCAGAACCAACACATTCAGAAAAAAATTGAGCCACAGTCATAGAAGCTGCAGCACAGGAACAGGCCCATTGGCCCATCTGATCCGTGCTGAGCATCTATAATTGCACCATTTAGTGTTAGGCCATTTTTTAACCATGCAGTGGGAATGTAACATCGTGTAAAGCAGTTCAGAATCGATCACCACTGATGAGAAATTCAAAGTACATTTGTTATCGAAGTGTGTATACTATATACAACCTTGAGGTTCTTGTAGGCACCCACAAAACAAATAAACAGCAAAAACCCCAAACAGCAAAGATAGTCAAACACCCAATATGTGAAAAAAGGACAAATTGCACCAACGATAAAAAAGTAAACAGATATCACTGGGAGTGTGAATCGCAGAGTCTCTGAGTGAGTCCACAGCCGCAGGGTCACTTCAGTGCTGAAACCAGTCCAGGAGCCCAATGGCTGCAGGCCACAGCCACAGAGCCAGTTCAGGGCTGAGGTGAGTGAAGCCTCCTAGAGTAGTGAGCTCCAGCCCTCCTTCACCCTCGGCTTCCAAACCTTATTATTTTTAATCTGACTCGGCACTTAAATTAGCCAAACAGGTCTTGTGCCCTGGCCCCGCCACTTCATTTCATCGCTGCGTATGATATAGTATGGGTTTCATTTCCTTGTTTGTAATCTTTCTACACTGTGGTAATGCTGCCTAACTGTCATTAACATTTGATTAACAGCATCCTTCCTCCCCTTCTTATTCTGTCTTCTTCCCCCTTTCTATCCAGTCCTGGTGAAGGGTCTCGGCCCGAAACATCAAATGTCTATTCCTCTTCATAGACGCTGCCTGACCTGCTGAGTTCCACCAGCATTTTGTGTGTGTTGCTCTGGATTTCCAGCATCTGCAGAATCCCCTGTGTTTATTCACAATTCCGTCATGCATTCCTAAATATGGCACCACTCCCCCAGCTGTTACATCTGCAGACTGTAACATTCATTTGAGTTGTAATCAGATTCATCACTCCTTGTCCTACAATATCCTTAACTATGTTATGTACTCAAGGAGGTTTCAAACACATTATTTACTTGAATTGTACTAGTTCCTACTCCTTCTCCACTTCTGTTGTCTCCTGAACCTTAGAGATTAGGATCACTGAGTTAATTTTACGTGCAAACTCCAGTGAATAAATCAGACGCTTTCATGTTCTGAACTCAAAGAAATCAAACATCTGCTCAGTTTAATCACGTTGTTACCACATGAGCAATGTTGCAAAACACCAGAGGGAAGAGTTCCCCGGATGTAAACTGAGACATCAAAGTCCTGGTTCCAATGGAACTGGTGAAAGGGCAGATTACTCACAAAAATATGAAATGTTTTGGCTCTGACATAGCTGCACTATTGGCGTGGCAGCCAAACTTGGCACCTTTTTGGCACCAGACCTGGCCTTTCTCTGTCGACCAAGTTCACGTTTCACTACATGATGTACAGACTGAAGCCAAATGCCCACAAGGCAATCTTTTACCAATTATAGTCTGGATACTGAAGCCAAGATAAGATTTTTTTTATTGGTTTTAACATTCACACAATATTGGAATTATGGAAATAGACATATTCCCTTAAAACTGGTGATGTAATGTAGTATTGACAACCCAATCCAATTATCTCAGGTTTTATAAAGTCCATTAAAATCATCTTGCAAGCTTAAAGTGAAATGAGATGCATTCGTTCAGGCTGAACATTGACTGCAACACTTGTCTGAAATCTGGTAGTAACCAATAAGGCAGAGATTCCCTTCTCTATCAGATACTCCCTCAGCCGAGATTCTGATAACAGTTCAGTACACGTACACATTACATAATCCTCTCACAATCATTTCATCATTTTTCTATTCAAACAGAATAAATTCCAGTTGAAAAATGCTTATTCCAGAGCCTAACTAAAACATAAGAAATTAATTTTGCAGTTTGAATTGACAAGATTTGAAAAAAGATAAGATTATAGCCCTTCAGAATAATACAGCATTTCATGAAAATGGAATTAGGGAATTACGAAATCCTGAGATGCAACAATCCTATTGCATAACTGGAGGTTATATCTTGTTGAAAGGATAAATTAAACAAAGCTTGAAGATAGAAGACAGAATGTACACTCGAGGAAATTTCAAATGCATTATTTGCTTGAATTGCACTAGTTTCTGTGCCTTCTTCACTTCTGTCGTCTCCTGAACCTTAGAGAGGATCTCCGTGTTAATTTTACATGCAAAAGTTCAAAGTACATCTATTATCAAAGTATGTATACATTATACGATCTCAAGATTTGTCTCCTTAACAAAAGAAACCCAAAAGAACTAATTAAAAAAAGCCTGTCAAACATCCAATGTGCAGGAAAAAAAACAAATCATGCAAAGAGTAAATGGAAATAAATAGTGCTCTGATCTCCAGACCCTTAGCTGAACCAGCCCGACCCTTGCCTCAGGCCCCGACTCCCTGATCTTTTCAATCTTGCTCAGTGCCTAGATCATCGTCCAAACATAGGGTTCTGTCACTTCGGTAAGATCTGGGGCTTGGATCCCACCACCTTGATTCACCCTGTACCCAAGCTTTCTGATTTGTCCTGTTGCTTGAATTGTTGTCAGAATACATACCTGTACCTAATAACATGGCCACTGAGTCAATGCACATGGCCTTCTGCTGCTGTAGCCCGTCCACTTCAAGGTTCAACATGTTGTGCACTCAGGGATGCTCTTCAGCACACCACTGTTGAAACCCATTTGAGTCAGTGTCGCCTTCCTGTCAGCTTGAATCAGTCTGGTTGTCACCTCTGACCTCTCTCATTAACAAAGCATTTTCACCCACAGAACTGCCACTCACTCGGTGTTTTTGGTGTTTCACACCATTCCCTGTAAACTCTGGAGACTGTGTGAAAATCCCAGGAGCTCAACAGTTTCTGAGATACTCAAACCACCCCATCTGGCACCAACAATCATTCCACAGTCAAAGTCACTTGGATCACATTTCTTCCCCATTCTGATGTTGGGTCTGAACAACAACTGAACCTCTTGACCACATCTGCCTGCTTTCATGCATTGAGTTGCTGCCACATGATTGGCTGATTAGATATTTGCATTAACGAGCAGGTGTACAGGTGTGCCTAATAAAGTGGCCACTGAGTGTAGAAGTCTACAACACAGTACAGACCCTTTGGCCCTCTAAGTTTTTCTGAGCATTTAACCTACTCCAAGATCAATCTAATCCTTTCTTCTTACATGGCACATCACTCTCTATTTTTCTGTCATCCTTGAGCCTATCTAAGAGCCTCTTAAATGTCCCAAATGTCTGCCTCTACCACCACCCATGGTAGTGTGTACGAACACACCCACCACTCTCCGTATAAAAACCTGCCTCTGACAGCCCCCCTGTTCTTTCCTCCAATCACCTTCAAATGATTAAGTATCAATCTTATTCTCCACATACATTTGCATGTATTAAACACACCCTTAGCCTTTTTTCTGATAACAGTTCCCACGTATACACATTACATTACCTTGTTGTGCTAATTTCTTTTTTTTTCCTTTCAATTCAAATACAATAAATTCAAGTTATGAGATAATTATTCCAGAGCCTAGTGGGAACAGAGGAAATTAATGTTACAGTTTTGAATAGATTCAAAAAAGATAACATTATAATTTGCTATGATGTGTTGGTCAGAGTGCAACATGCAACAAAAACAAAATTCAACAATTATAAAGAATAAAAATGATGAAATAAACCATCTCTGCTCTGGGAAAAAGTCTCTGACTGTCCACCCTACCGATGCCTCTTTCCATCTCGTACACCTCTGTCAAGTCACCTCTCATCCTCCTTCACTCCAGAGAGAAAAGCCCCAGTTCACTCAGCGTTTCTTCATAAGACATGCTCTCTAATCCAAACAACTCAAGTGCCTGATTTATTGAAGCTAGATTGAAGGGGAAGCGATTGGTGAGCGAGAAATAAGTGATAGTTGACTGTTGTTTCTGTAGTTCTTTCATTGTTTGAACAAATGGAACTTTCGTTAGGACAAGGACTGTTAGGATGGAAACAGCTTCTTCCCCCAGGCCATGAGGCCACTGAACTCCCTGCCACCACCCAGGGCTCATTATGTATGAAGCACCAGTTGTGTTGTACTGTTTTATTTTTAACTTGTCTTGTAAGTGCACCTTATTCTAAATATCAATCTGCTGAAATATATTTTATTATTTGTTAATTGATTTGTGGTATTATTACTTCATGTGCTGTGTGTGTGTGAGTTGCACGTACTGTGTTGCCCACTTTGGTCCAGAGGAACGTTGTTTCGTTTAGCGGTATACATGTGTACAGCTGAATGATAATCAACATGAACTTGATTATCAGTACGTCTGTTTCGTTCAACATGTCCTTGAATTGTGTTGGCTGTTGATGCAAACGCCACATTTCACTGTATGTTTCAATGTACTCGTGATAAATAAATTGGAATCTGATCTGAATCTTGCTTGTAAAGCAGGGACTGAGCTATCACAATCATCCACGAGTGCTAACAGCGTTACACAATTTGGACACCATGGTAACATAGCAGTTAACGCAATAGTATCACAGCTCAGGGCGTTCCGGAGTCCGGAATTCCCGTACCAGATGTAAGGAGCTTGTATGTTTTTCCTGTGTGGGTTTCCTCTGGGTGCTCCAGTTTCCTCCCACAGTCCACAGATGAAAAGGTGAATTTTGGTCATTGCAAGTTGTCCTGTGATGAGGCTTGGGTTAATTGGGGTTGCTGGGATGGCATGGCTCAAAGGGCTGAAAGAGTGCTCTGTGCTGGATCACTAAAATAAATTAAACATTTTTTAAAGAGCTTTATTAGAGTCATAGAGGACCAGAGCACAGAAACAGGCCCTTCAGCCCATCTAGTTCATGCTGGCCTGGATTTCTGCCTTATCAAATCTACCTTTTCTATACTGCAAATACTGCACCGTTAAGCCCTCTTGATCAACGTCACTATAAAGTTATTGTTAGTTTTAACAATATTTTGTTTTTCTTTGTTGTTTGACTATTTCGAATATTTGCTGCAGACTCAGCTGTGAACAGTTGCCAGAACTGACTCTAATCTGCAAATTTCATATTTAAAGGCAAGGCTTGTTTGCTTGTTATGTGCCGTGTCATATGATGTGGGCACTCATGGTCTTTGACCATGAATATTCTTGGCAAATTTTCTACAGAAGTGGTTTGCGAATGCCTTCTGGGCAGTGTCTTAGTACGGGGACCCCAGACATTATTAATACCCTTCAGAGATTGTCTACCCGGTGTCAGTGGTCACATAACCAGGACTTGTGATATGCACCGGCTGCTCATACAACCATCCACCATCTGATCCCATGGTTTCACCTGACCCTGATCGGGGGGCTGAGCAGGTGCTACAGCTTGCTCAAGGGTGACCTGCAGGCCAGCAGGGGGAAGGAGCGCTTTACACCTCCTTTGGTAGAGACGTATCTCCACCCTGACATCTGGAAAGACAAGGTTAAATGCAGCAAAAGCTAAAAGATACTAGAAATACTCGGCAGGTCAGGTGCTGGGTAAAAATGCAAGTGACTTGAGATGTATTAACTACGAATCCAAAAACTTCAGAATATTTCTATTGGTTTGAAATTTGAGCTTTAATTGCCTTTCATTCGATATGTTCTTCCTTTTGGCCTGACTGTTACTCATTTTAGAGAAATAAAAACCTCAATCAAAAAGTTAAACTCGTGTTTAGATGTTTCTAATTAACGTTTTGAAAGGAATGCGCATTCACTGCCTGTCATATAATAGATATTTTAAAGGAATGTTTTTAAATATTTATCAAAGACCTGCATAGCATTTGCCAGTGTATTTACTGGCTGGAAACGTTGCTTGGAGCACTTTGAAGAAGACATTTTGCACAGGACTGATTCTGTGTACAGTACAGCGATGCGGTTTCACTTTGGGACTCGACAAATGGTGATTTCACTTGAGTGGAACTTGAGACGGAACTGTTTTGAATTCAGATTTAAAACACTGAATCAACGGAAAATAATTTCTAGAGACAGGCGCACATCAGGAGATAGAACCTCCTCGTCCTCCTTTGCCATCTTTCATACCGTTTGGAGTGTCCCCCTTTGTGCGTTTGCCTCTGGAGAGAGTCCTTTCAGCAGTTGAACTGTCAGGCAGGTGTATGGAGCTGTAGGTCTGCCCTGGACTCAACATATTGAACCAATCACAAAAAAAAAAGGCATGCCAGCAGCTATACTTCATTTGGAGCTTGAAGAGATCCATTATGTCGCCAAAGACTAGCAAATTTCTACAGATACACCAAGGAGAGCAGTCTAACCATCTGGTACGGAGGGGCCACAGCACAGGATCAGAAAAAGCTGCAGAAAGTTGTAAACTCAGCCAGCTCCATCATGGGCACCAGCCTCCCCAGCATCGAGGGCATCTTCTATAGGTGGTGCCTCAAAAGACAGTATCCATCATTAAGGACCTGCATCACCCAGGACATGCCCTCTTCTCATTGCTACCATCAGGGAGGAGGTACAGACTCCTGAAACCACATACTCAACATTTCAAGAACAGTTCTTCCCCTCCATCATCAGATTTTTGAATGGACAATAAACCCATGAACACTACCTCAGAATTTTGCTCTATTTTTACCTATTCAGTCTTTATAATACATATTTCTTATTGTAATTTATTGCATATTTTATGCATTGCATTGTGCTACAGGGGCAAAACAACAGTTACATTGTGTACTGTAGGGGTTAGCGCAGCGCTATGACAATTTGGGGTACCGGAGGTCAGAGTTCAATTCCGACACTGTCTGTAAGAAGTTTGACGTCCTTTCTATGAGTATGTGTGTTTCCTCCGGGTGCTCCGGTTTCCTCCGACAGTCCAAAGATATACCAGTTAGTAGGTTAATTGTTCACTATAAATTGTCCTGTGATTGGGCGAGGGTTAAATAGGTGAGTTGCTGAGAGCTGTGGCTCGTTGGGGCCAGAAGGGCCTGCTCCACGCTGTATCTCCAAATAAAAATATAAGAAATCTGATTCTGATTCTGCGATGATGCCAATGTCCTTTGAAACTCTACTCGCCAAGTCATTTGGTGTGGAAATGGGGTTTTCAGATCAGTACATCTGCACTGACAACCAAGTACCCGCTGAACATTAAACTTAGAGTACTCACTTTATTCCCTCCCCACAACCCAATCAACCCTCCCTTCCCCAAATCCTACATGGGGGGCAAACATAGAATGTTCGTCCCTCTCCATCAGGGAGGAGGCTACGTAACACCCAGACCAGGCTCACCAGACTCAGAAACAGTTACTTTCCCCAAGCAGTGAGGCTGATCAACACCTCCACCCACTAACCCTCCCCTCCACACCCCCAACCACCACTACTTTATCACTTCCTGTCAGAGTCACCTTATGTACAGACACTCCTGTGCCTAGTGTTATTTTATGGTCACCCAATCAATATGTATATAACAGTTACTTGTATATTGTGTTTTATAGACTTGCTTTTGTGATTATACTTATTCTGTTTTTTATGTTTGTTGTGCTTTTTAATGCTGCTTTGGATCGGGAATAACAATCATTTCATTCTCCTTTACACTTGTGTACTGAAGAATGACAACAAACTATCTTGCACCGCCACAGGGTACCTATTCTCTGCATTAAGATCCTGATTAAATCTTGAACCTAGAGCAACCTATTGCCACAGGAGCGTAGTGGTTAGAACAGTGCTAAAAAAGCTCAAGGCATCGGAGTTCAGAGTTCAATTCCGGCATCCTCTATAAGGAGTTTATGTGTTCTCCCTGTGAATGTGTGGGTTTCCTCTGGGTGCTCTGGTTTCTTCCCACAGTCCAAAGACATACCGGTTGGTAGGTAATTGGGTCACTGTAAATTGTCCTGTGATTAGGCTAGAGTTAAGACAGGTGGGCTGCTGGATGCGCAACTCTTTGTTCCACTTGTATCTCGACCAACCTGTGCATTGTAGAGAGGTGGCAGACACCAGGGGCATTTAGGGAAACCCCCATGATCACAGGGAAATTGTGCAAACTCCACACAGACAGTATTCAAGGTCAGGGTCTCTGAGCCATGATGCAATGGTTCTACCCATAGTGCCAGTTGCAGTGAGATATTTATTTACTTAATTAGCGATCCAGCACAGTAATAGGTCTACGAGTGGCACCATTCAATTACAGCCCATGTGACCTACCAACCGGTACACCTTTGGACTGTGGGAGGAAACCCGAGCACCAGGAGGAAACCCACATGGTTACAGGAAGAATGTACAAAATCCTTACAGACCTTACAGTGCCAGGAATTGAACCCAGTTTGCCGGTGCTGTACAGCGTAGTGCGAACTGCTACGCTACCGCGCCACTCACGATGGCAACTCCGGTAAAAGTGCAACCACGGAATGCCGGATTGAACAGCTGTTAGCGTCTCCAAGGCGACCTTTCCACTTCCTGCAATTTGATTGGATAAAATAACTGTAGTAGTTTATGTAATGCCATCAAAACAAATTAAAGGCATCCTAAGCAGAGTTAATCCAAACCAGTCTGAATATGCACATTGACGATGAATTCAGCAGATCACTAAAAGAAAAATTAGGAAATTTTGATCTTTCTTGAGCATTTCTTGGTAGCGATCTAGTGGAAAGGCAGAACCTTTCACTCAGGGTGGAAGTAACTATTGCTGGGGGGAGTAATTTTAAGATATTTGGAGAAAAGTGTAAGGGGGGGGATGTCAGAGGTAGGTATTTGCACAGAGAGTGGTGGGTGAATGAAACGCCCAGCCACGGGTGGCGGTAGAGGCATTAGGGACATGAATAATAGGAAAATGGAGGGCAATGTGGGAGGGAAGGGTTAGGTTGATTTGAGAGTAGGTTAAGGGGTTGTCACAACATTGTGCTGTAATGTTCTATGTTCTCTGAGTATGTTTTTGTTCTCATGGTTTTTGGATTTCAGCGTTCTGCTTTTGAGAGGCAGTTGGCTGGGGAAGAATGGTTGCTGTCTGCTCTGACAGAGGCCACGTACTGCTTGATTGTTGGCTTGGCTGAAGACATTGCCCCTGCTCCTCGGATCAGTGGGATAGTATCTCTTTGGTTATTCTAACTCAGCTGCACTCCCTTGTTAAGGAGTCACGGTAAACTACAACAGAAAAACAGGCCCTTCAGCCCATTTAGTCTGTGCCAAACTATGATCCTGCTTAGTCCCATCTACCTGCACCTGGAGCATAGCCCTCCATACCCCTCCCATCCACATACTGTGCAAACTTCTCTTAAATATTGAAATCGAACCTGCATCCACCACTTCCGCGGGCAGTTCGTTCCACACTCTCACCACCCTCTGAGTGAAGACGGTTCCCCTTTATTTCCCTTAAACAGTTCACCTTTCACCCTTAATCCATGGCCTCCAGATCTAGTCTCACCTAACAGCAGGGAAGAAGCCTGCTTGCAAGCTTTTGCCTATTGGGTAGGCTCCAGTGTAAGATTAAAACCGTCGACCTTCTGGTTCAAGGCCAAAGGTGCTGTAGCCATTTTGGATCAATTTTAGACAGCCCCGGTCTACTTTCCCTACTGTTTGTACATTTATATGATGGCTTTGTAAACCATCTTTGATAAACGGACAATCTAGTGGCAGTGTATATAATGGGGCAGTGTTTCTGAACGAGTGGTTAACAGAGGGAGGGAGTACATTCATCATTTGGGATTTAATATCTTTAATACGGATCTTGCAGATGGACCTTGGCAATGGAACAGGAAGCCTGGTATATCAGTTCTCTGACTATAAATCTACATTACTGACAGCTAAATAAACCTGTCTTTACCTTAAAAGAAATAAACTATAGGCTTTAAGCTAAGGATATGCCCACTATAATCGTTTTAACAAATTTCTAAAAATACTCCATTGTTAGAAATGTTGATTTTTGAAAATAACTTAAATTCCTATTTGTTTTGATTGATCGGAAAAATTGCAACAATAACAACTTCTGGATTCTATTACCCTTTAAAGACTGATTTCCTTTTTTTAGTTTGTGAGAAACTATTATGTTTCCCATCGCATATCGCTTCCTGCAATAATATTCTGCTTGGACATAAGGCGGAATGAGACCGAACAAAGCACAGAGCAACATATGTCGTCTTTATGGGCTGCAGCCTTTGAACATTATAGCCCTAGAATATTCAATGATTATATACTTGCCAGTCCACTAAATCCTCCCCACCCACTTCCAAACCTCACAACCAGCACTACAGACAGCCCACTGCTGTTGGGCGTTTCTCTGGGACATTTATTGAACTTATGTCCATGCACAATTCTTCTTTTCAAGTGATGGAGTCACTGTCATAATGTCAGAGAAAGCCAACTTCGTCAGACCTGGCAGATCAGGAATTCATCTTAAAAAAACATATCGAGTATTGTCAATTCTGTGTGTCTGTGTGTGTGTGCATGTGTAATGTGTAATCAGTGAGAGAGAGAGAGAGACAGAAGGTGAGTGTATGTGTCGTAGTGTGTGCCTGTGTGTGTACGTGTGTGTGTGTGTATGTGTGAGAGTGAGTGTGTGTCGTACTGTGTGTGTGTCAGTGTGTATATATGCTTGTGAGTGAGAGAGTGAGTGTGTGTGTGGAGGTGAGTGGGTGCATGTAGGTGTGAGTGTGTGTGTGTGAAAGAGATTGAGGGTGTGTGTATGTTTGTGTAGCTGTGTGTATGTGTGACTGTGTGTGATGTGTGTGTGCCTGTATGGCTGTGTGTGTGTGAGTGTGTGTGTATGAATGTGTTGTGGGTGCATCGTAGCATGTGAGTGTTGTTATGTGAGTGTCTGTATGTTTGTGTGTGTGCGTGTCTGTGTACGTATGTGTATATGTGTGAGTCTGTGTGTGATTTAGTGTGTGTATATATGTGTGTATGTGTGTATGTATGTTTGTGTGTATGTGTACGTGTGTATGTGTGTATATGTGTGCGTGTACATGTGTATGTGTGTATGTGTACGTGTATATATGTGCGTGTATGTGTGTATATGTGTGTACATGTGTATGTGTGTATATGCCTGTACTTGTGTATATGTGTGTGCGTATGTTTGTGTGTGTGTATGTGTACGTGTGTATGTGTGTATGTATATGTGTGTATATGTGTGTGTATATATGTGTGTGTGTACGTGTGTATGTGTGTGTATGTGTGCATGTGTGCGTGTGTATATCTGTGTCAGTAGGTCAGTTATTGTAGCACCGCGGGTTGGCACTGGTCAGCAATGAGCCACCGTCATCTCTGGGGCGGGGCGGGGAGCAGGGTTGAACATAATTTCAGAGGGAGGATTACTGTGAATGGGTGCAGAGTGCACAGTATCGACATTGTGTTCCCATTCCCCATCTCCTCATACACCCAGCTCCGGAGGTACCACGCACTGCTGGGTCAATGGGGAAGCGATATTGTCTGTGTGTGTGTGTGTGTGTGTGTGTGTGTGTGTGTGTGTGTGTGTGTGGGGGGGGGGGAATTGTGTTTCTGTTCGAGGTATTTGTTGTTCTAGTTGACAGCTTGGCAAAGAAGCTGCATTTAAATTCTTGCCATTAGCCAAAGCAAAGTTACAAGCCATACAGTATTTCTAAGATGCTACAGAAATACCAAAATACACGCGGAATGCTGTAAGGATAGGGATGTCTTGGACCTCGTCTGTCCTTCGCTGAGCGCAGCCAAACAGCGTTCCTAATGAAAACACGTATCATAAAATCAAAGCAATTACCAGTGTTTTAAAGGACAACTGCTTCCAAATTACAGGCTTGAAGGGTCGGCGGCCAATTGGCCTTTGTTTGTGCAATGGGATATGCTCTCGCTACTGGGAGAGAAGTCCGGAGATCGGCTTCGTAAAGTCGCAACGCTTTAGTGTTCGCTCGACGCGTTCTCGCGCTTGAGCCGAGATAATTATATTTATTTAAATCGATAAAGTCTGTTACTTTTACATAATTGGGTGTGAGTCCACGAACCCGTTTTATTTATTATTCAGATTAAATGAGAAGACATTGAAAATGCAGCACAATTTTCTGCCGTTAGTGTTGTCGCTGGGCATTCCGTACAGAACTGTATTGGAGAAAGAACTAAGAGACCATTCTTCTCACCCCCCCCCCACCCCCCGGTACCCCTCCTTCTTCCCTTTTTCCTCTGGTCCACTTTCCTCTCCAGCCCTTTCCCTTTCCCACACACCTGGTTTCTCCTGTCACCCTCTAGCTACCCCTCTTCCCCTCTCCCCACCTTTTTATTCTGGCATCCTCCCTCTTCCTTTCCAGCCCCGAAGGAGGATCGGCCACTGCTTGTTCATTTCCATAACTGCTGAGTTCCTCCAGCATTTTGTGTGGGTTGCTTTGGATTTCCAGCATCTGCGGAATCTCTTGTGTTTATGATTTCATTCCGATGATTGGTTTTTGCAGACCTTCAGCCACATAGAAGTTATTTTCAAATGGATAGCAATCTTACCCTCTGGGAGGGGGCTACGTAGCCCCCACGCCAGGCCACCAGAGTCAGAAACAGTTACTTTCCCCAAGCAGTGAGGCTGATCAATACCTCCACCCACCAACCCTCCCCTCCACACCCCCAACCACCACTACCTTATCACTTCCTGTCAGAGTCACCTTATGTACAGACATTCCTGTGCCTAGTGTCACTTAATGGACATACAATCAGTCAATGTATGTAAGCTATCTTATGTATTTATATTATCACTATTGTATTCGTTATCTTACCGTGTTTTGGTGCTGCATCGGATCCGGACTAACACATACTTCGTTCTCTTTTACACCTGTGTTCTGGAAATGACTTTAAACTATCTTGAGTCTTGTATCCGGTAGTGAAAAATAAATTGTCTGATGAAAATAAAAACGTGAAAGAGCATAAAATGGAAAATAGAGAACAGCGGATCACTTACCAAGCGGGAAATAAACGACGCGACTTTATCTGAATTAATTATGTAGTCAACAATGTAGGAGCAGAATTAGGCCATTTGGCCCATCGAGTCTGCCCCACCATTCCAACATGGCCGATTTATTATCCCTCTCAACCCCGTTCTCCTGCCTTCTCTTTGTAACCGGCGATGCCTGACTAATCAAGAGCCTATCAACGTCCGCTTTAAATATGTTCAATAATATGGCCTCTACAGCCGTCTGTGGCAAGCAGTTCCACAGATTCACCACTCTCTGGCTAAAGAAATCCCCTCTCATCTCTGTTCTAAACGGACGCCCCTCTATTTTGCGGTTGTGCCCTTTGGTCCCAGATTCCCCCACTATAGGGAACATCCGTAAAGAACAAAAAGAGACAATTTCACACTTACGTTTTTACAGTTCACGCACTTCACCTAAGTTAACACAATCAAGTCATTTTGCAAAGAATAACAATACAAAAAATAAAACTGTGCGTGGAGAATAAAAATGAGAAAGAACGTAAAATGAAAATGGAAAACACTTCTGTAACTTCCCAAGCAGGGATTAAACGCTGTGATTTAATCAGATGTAATTACTTAGTCATAATAAACACTTACATTGATAATTCATGTGTCAGTCTTGCACCCACTGACGCATCCCAGCCGGCACCTGCCGCTCGCTCCAGACTCGTGGCCTGCAGCCTATTTAACCCAATTCTCATGCACAGACCTCGTTCACTCATCGAACCAGCCGGCCTCAACCAGTTGCTCCGAGCTTTCAGTCCCCCTGCCTGAAGTTTACCTCGTTACCTGTTGTCCTTTGTTTCTGTTCCCTCTCATTTCGTGGCCCCTCGTGGCTTGTTATTTTCCTGTCTATTATTCAAGTTATCATTCACTACTGAATCGTCTCTGTTTTTGGTTGAACCCAACTCTCCAGTTTCTGAAAGCACACACATTAAATACAAAGAGGTTTGAAAATTGCTAAGTACCCAAACACCTCTGCATTGCAAGATTTGTATTTTCCAAATATTCACAAAGATGCCATTAAACTTCACTGTGAAATCGTCTAGACGAGAGTCACCCAGTTACACGCTACGTTCGTGTACTGGCTCACAGTAAAACAGCCATTGGCTTATTTGTCCAAGCCTAGTGTACATTTGAGTGGATAACTTCACTCTCCTCAACTCTGAACTGATTCTACAACCTGTGGAGTCACTTTCAAGGACACTACAACTCGTGTTCTCAGTATTCGTTTTACTTGTTTATTATTATTTTATTTGCACAGTTTGTCTTTTGCACGTTTGTCAGTCTTTGGGGGTAATTTTTCAAAACATTCTATTGTATTTCTTTGTTCTACTGTGAATGCCTGCAAGAAAATGAATCTCAAGGTAGTGTAGGATGACACAGTATGTACTTTGATAATAAATTTACTTTGAACTTTGAACTTTTTTATTTGATTTAGAATCAGGTTTAATATAACTGGCATATTTCGTAATATATGTAGTTTTGTGGCAGCAGTACATTGCAATATATAATAAAAACTATAACATATATATAGGGTGTTTTTACATATATACAGCACTGTGCAAAAGTCTTAGGCACATATATATCGCTGGGCTGCCCAACACTTACACAGTACTGTAGTAATTTTATGCATTGCACTGTACTGCTGCTGTAAAAAAAATCATGGCGTATGTGAGTGATAATAAACCTGATTCTGATATGGGTCTCTATTGTGGACTGAGAGTGGGAAGAGAGCAGAGGGAGGGGTATCATGATTGGGAAAAGGGGAAGGGAGCGGGGACAGAGCAGGAAGCACCAGGGAGACATTCTGTAATGATCAATAAACCAACTGTTTATCAAACAGCCTTGTCTGGTGTCTCAGGGCTGGGTGTGCGTGCATCCGCACCTGCCCCTAACCCGTCCCGCGGTGTCCCACTCTCACTATTCACCACACCCTTGCTCCCGCCAGATTTACAAACTCGTTGACAATTACAGCACTGTGCACCCTAGATATATACTCATGTGCCTAAGACTCCGTACGGCATTGTATACAAACAGTACGTCAATTCAATGTGGTTCCAAAAAGAGAGCAAAAATAAAAACAGTGAGATAATATTCATGAGTTCATTGTCCATTCTGAAATCTGATGTCGGCGCGGAAGAAGCTGTTCCTAGAACATTGGGTGCGTGTGCCAGACTCCTGACCCATCTCCTTGTCGGTAGCAACGAGAAGAGGGCAAGTCCTGGGTGATGGGCGTCCTTCATGACGGACTCCGCCTTTCTGAGGCGTCGCTTTTTGAGGATGCGGGGGAGCTGTCACCTCGAGGCGACCCCGAGCCCCCGCCCTGAATCCCGTTGCTAGGAATTCTGCATTCTGCTGGATTAGTGCAGAGGGTATATACGATGGAGGCTTAGACAGGCACGTGAGTGTGAGGGAAGCGGGAGGGTATGGACATCGCGACGGCAGAAGGTTGAGTTTAGTTGGACATTTGATAGCTAATTAAGTTAATTTGATACTGAATTGTGGGCTAAAGTTCCAGTGATGTACCCGTGTGCTCGCTGCTGTGTCTAAAATACAATGGAAACGCCGTAGCAGGAAACCAGACACATCGATTTAATTAGAGACGCGACACGCTAACAGGACCTTCCACGAGACCAGTTACAAGCTTGTGACCAATTAATCTGCTGACCGGCAGATCCTTGGACTGTGGGAAGAAAGCGGAGCACCCGGAGGAAACCCACGCTGTCACGGGGAGAGCGTGCAAACTCCCCACAGACAGCGGAGGGAATTTAACCGTGTGGCACGGCGGGTTCAGCACAGTTAGATTTGAAAATCCTCATTTTCTTCACCTAGAGAGGGTGGCGAGAGCGCGGGACTGGCCCTCGGCGTAAGTGCTGGATGCGGTTTCGCTTTCAACATTAAAGAGAAGTTTGCTCCGGGTCCGCCCCCCCCCCTCCACACCCTACCACGGTGGGTTAATTGGCCGCTACAACTTGCCCCTAGTGTGTCGGAATGTTGGGAACGGTAGGTGACAAGAAAGTTTAGGGTTTGTTCTGTGACTTGACGGGCCGAACGAAAGTGACAGTCGGTAATGCAACCAGGGATTTTCTCAGCCTTGAGATTCAGCAGCGAAAGGGTTAAGGTTGGGACTGTGAGACGGAACAGTTGTCGGCGCTCAGGCCTGTAAGAGATGATTAATACCGTCATGGCTTTCCTCACACAAATAAACACAACTCCATGAAAAATAACCTCTGCAGGTTGGGTTATAAACACCTTGTTGCACCGTCTGGGTTTCGGCTGCGCCTCCCAAGCGCTGGGACCCGGGGGGACACGGCTGGGACTCCCCAGACCCCCTGGGTTAACGACCCCTGGGGACGCGCCTCCCGAGTCAGAGCCAGCCCCGCCCGCACATATGGAACCGTTTTGTACGGGCCAGGGAGTCGGGAGAGCGTCACGTTGTTCGAGCAGCGGGGCGAGAGAGATATCCCCACTCACTGCGACAGGGGAGGGGGAGGGGGAGGTGGGTGGCGTGGGCAAGAGGAGAAGGAAAGCAGCGTCCGTCATCAAGGACCCCCTCAATCCAGACCATCCACTCTTCCCGCTGCTGCCATCAGACAGGAGGGACAGGAGCCTCAGGGTCAGGAACAGTCCTTGTCCTTCATCCTTCCACCACAGTGGATAACTCCACTCACCCCGACGCTAATCCCTTCCCACAACCTGTGGACTCTTCATCTCGTGCATGATTTTTATTACCTATCTATTTATTACTTCTTGTTGCCTTCGGCACATTGGTTATTTGTCCACCTTGCTGGTAGTCTTTCGTTGACTCTCTCGCGTTTCTTTGTGTTTACTGTGAATGCCCGAGGGAAATGAATCTCAGAGTTATATATGGTGACGTCTGCGCACTTTGATAATAAATTTACTCAGAAGGTGCGGGAAAAAAGGAGGGGCAAACGTGGGGAGTGTGAGGGTGAGGGTTGAAGAGAATGGGAGAGATAGAGGCTTGGGTGGGAGAGATAGAGGCTTGGGTGGGAGAGGCGGGAGGCGGGAAATCGTTGAGGAGAAAGGGAGTGGGAGGGGAGCATAGTCTGGTATCCAGGGATGGGATGCTGCGGTGGGGAATGATGGGAGGGGTGGGCAATGTGGGGTGGTATTGTGACGGGGGTGCCTGACCCCGCAGGACCCCCGTTGCGAGGCACCACGTCCTGTGCCCGACCCCTGGGGAGGGAACCCAACCTGCCCTCCCCTGATCTGTTGCTTGGTGTCTTGCAGCCGGTTCGGGACGACGTGTGCCCGCTGTGGGCGCCAGATCTACGCCAGTGACTGGGTGCGCCGGGCGCGGGGCAACGCCTACCACCTCGCCTGCTTCGCCTGTTTCTCGTGTAAAAGGCAACTCTCCACCGGCGAGGAGTTCGGTCTGGTCGAGGAGAAGGTTCTCTGCAGAATCCACTACGACACCATGCTGGAGAACCTGAAGCAGGCAGCGGAGAACGGTAAACCAGGGGACAACGGATCCCTCTCCTAACCTCTTCCACGCCTTCCCCAACCCCACTTCAAACACTCTTCCTCCTCCCCAAACTCGCGCACCTTGACAGCTATTCAACGCTCACCTTCCCTCGCTCCCCAATTCCTCCTTGGCTGCACCAGACTCCTACCTCCCCTGCTGTGGCTTCAGGCGAATTCCCTCAACCATTGTCAAGGGGAGAGTTTGTTCACTGGGACCAGGTTAATGCCCCTGCCTGGGTCCTACGGCCAAACCTGGAGGGGTTGTAGTTCTGCCCCAGAGGCGGAGGGGCGAGCTGTGGGCGCCGCCAGCCGCGGAGCAGTTTACTGCGCCATCGGAGATGGTGAGGGGACGGATTCCTCACTGGGGCCTGGATACATCAGAACATCCCCAAATAAAGAATTGGGGTCCGCAAAGACAATCTGCCCCCTCAATACCCACTGCACCACTCCATAAGTCTGTGGTTTATGTGTTACCTCTCCAGCTGTGGCTACCAGATCTATCGCTCTGTCTTCAGTGGTGGCCCAGCCTCGGCGTGTCTCCTCAACTATCCACCTCCCCCGGAAGGAATGTCTCGTCGTCATGGTAAATCCGCAGTACTGGACCCCTTATTTTTTGACAGTGACCTTGGTTCCAGCCTGGGGAAACGCTCCCCCCCCATGAAGGTTCACCTCCCAGCTTCGCACTTCATCCCCCCTCACCTCTTGTCACCTCTCACCTGCCAGCCTGTACTCTCCCCCCCCAAAAAATCTCCCACCTTCTTATTCTGATTTCTTTCTTCTTGGTCCTGAAGAAGGGTCTCAGCCTGAGATGTCCACTGTCTATTCATTTCCATAGGTGCTGCCTGATCTGTTGAGTTCCTCCGGCATTTTGTGTGTGAGCTCCCAAATGTTTGCCTCTAAATTTTAGTCGATTATCTCCACTGTTTATTGGTTACGTTTGCTTCCAATGAAAGGTCCCACTAGTATAATCTCCTGCATTTTTCTATTTTCCTGTAACTGCTCCCACAAAAAAATTGATCTCAAGACAGTTTGATAATAAGTTTATTTCGAACTTTCCTATGGATGACATTGCCAGGGGTGGTGATAGAGACAGATACATCAGGGGCATCTGAGAGACTCCTAGACGGGAACATGGATGATAGAAAAATGGGGGGTGATGTGGGAGGGAAGAGTTGGATTGGTCTTGGAGTAGGTTAAAAGATTGGCTCAACATAGTGAGCTGATTAACTCGTACTGTGTTCTGTGTTCTACAACTCCAATTACATAACTGGCTGCTAAGACCTAGCGTCAGACTCAGAACTGGGTTTGGTATCACCGCATATGCACATGGCTGCAACACACTGCAATGCATAATAGAGGAAAAAATGTTGTATCTATATCGATTAGTTAGATTAAACAAGTAGTTCAAAAATAGAAATAAAAAAAGTAGTGAGGGAGTATTTGTGGGTTCAATGTCCATTCAGAAATTGGATGGCAGAGGGGGAGAAGCTGTTCCTTAATCACTGAATGTGTGTCTTCATGCTTTTATACCATCTTCCTGATTGTAACAATTATAACGAGGCATGACTTGGGTGATGGGGGTCCTTAATTTAAGAGACTCTTAATGAGGGTGTCTGAGTGGAGATGCGTTTCTACCTAATGAGGCATAAAGCATTCCTTCCCTCCACTAGCCTGCAGGTCACCCTTGGGCAAGGTGTAGCACTTGCTTAGCCCCAGTCAGGGTCACATGAAGCCATGGGAGCAGGTAGTGGATGGTCGTACGAACAGCGGGTGCATGTCACAAGTCCTGGCTATGTGACCACTGACACCGGGCAGACGATCTCTGAAGAGAATTGATAATGGCTGGGGTCACCCGTCTTGTAAAGACACCGCCCAGAAGGCGGCAATAGCAAAGCACTTCTGCAGAAAAATTTGCCAAGAACAATCTTGGTCATGGAAAGACTGTGCTCACCCTCATCAAATGATATGGCACATAATGATGATGATACTTCTATGAGGTATCTGTTATCAAACCGATGGGAAATGTGTTTGACTCAGCAGATCTTTCTGGCAAAACACTGGCTCATAAACCAATGTGGTCAGATAACGCTCGTTAGTTCAACAACATCATGGCTCCTTCTTCCTTTTCTTCCATGGTCGTCTTCCTCGCCTATCAGACTTCTCCTCCTCCATCTATTTATCTCTTTCCCCAATCAACCTCCCACTCTTTACTCCCTCCCCCTCAGGTTTCACCTATCAATACTACCTTGTACGTCTTCCTCCCCCTCCCCAATTTCTTACTCTGACCTATCATCTTTCTTTCTAGTCCAGATCAAGGGTCTCGGCCTGAGAAGTCGACTGTTTATTCATTTCCACAGATGCTGCCTGGCCCACTGAGTTCCTCCAGTGCTTTGTACAGATTGGTTTGGATTTCCAGCATCTGCAGAATCTCTCGTTTGATTTTAGTGTGAGTTGGGGAATGGATGATAACTTCATCAGGCTCATGGCTGCAGCAAGACACATGGTCTATCTAGAGGTCTATCCTACTCTATAACTGGGAACTGAACACTGTCAAGCTGGTATTTCTGAAGGGGTTAGCCTGTTTGAACACCATAACCCCAATATGACTCTTCCCTGAATTTGTATTTGTTATTGGTTTATTATTGTCACGTGTCAATATACAGTGAAAACTTGTCTTGCACACTGCTCATACAGATCAAATTGTTACATGGTGCATTGAGGAAGAACACCATTAAGCACACGGTTATGTAGTGGTTGTTGTAGTGCTACAGAGTGCCAGCAACCCAGGTTCAATTCCTGCCACTGTCTATAAGGAGTTTGTACGTACACCCTGTGACCATGTAGGTTTCCTCTGGGGGCACAGGTTTCCTCCCACATTCCAAAGTCGTATGGGTTAGTAGGTTACTTTGCTACATGGGTGTAATTGGGTAATGTGGCTCAAAGGGCTGGACGGGTCTGTAACCGTGTTGTATTTCTAAAAAACTAAGGAAAGTAGTATGAAATGCAGTATAACAGTTACAGAGAAAGTGCAGTGCAGGCAGACAATAAGGTACGTGTCATAATGAGGTCAAAAGGCCATCTATTCTGTTCAAGAGTCTGGTAACATTGCGGAAGAAGTTATCCTTGAGCCTGGTGGTACGTGCCTACAGGCTTTTGTATCTTCTGCCCAATGGGAGAGGGGAGGAGAGAGAATGCCCAGAGCGGGTGCAGTCTTTGATTATGCTGGTTGGTTTACCAAGCCAGAAAAAGCAGGATCTCCCAGTGGCCACCCAATATAATTCCACGTCCCATTCCCATTCCGACACGTCAGTCCGTGGCTTCCTCTACTGTCATGATGAGGCCACACTCAGGTTGGAGCAACAACACCTTGTATTCCATCCGGGTAACCTCCAACCTGCTAGCATGAACATCGATTTCTTGAACTTCCAATAATGTCTCCCTCTCCCTCACCATTCTGCATTCCTTTTTCCCTCTTTCACCTCATCTCCTTACCTACCCATCGCCTCCCTCTGGTTCTCCTCCCCCTTTTCTTTCTTCCATGGCCTTCTGTCCTCTCCTATCTGACTCCCCCTTCTCCGGCCTTGTATCTCTTCCACTAATCAACTTCCTAGCTCTTTACTTCATCCCTCCCTCCTTCCCTCTCCCGTTCCCTCTCCTTCTTTACTTCCCCTCTCACTGTTTCTTTCCCCCCTCTCCCACCTTCTAACTCTGACTCCATCTTTTTTCTCCAGTCCTGCTGAAGGGTCTCGGCCCAAAGCATCAACAGTACTCTTTTCCATAAATGCTGCCCGGTCTGCTGAGTTCCTCCAGCATTTTGTGTGTGTTGCTTGGATTTCCAGCGTCTGCACATTTTCTCTTGTCCCAGATGATGGATGCAACTCTCTTGTGACAGCGCTTGGTGTTTGTTTGCTCAATGGTGGGGAGGGCTTTACCTGCAATGGACTGGGCCATATCCACTACTTTTTGCAGGACTTTCCATTCAAGGCCATTGGTGTTTCTATACCAGGCAGTGATGCAACCAGTCAACATACACTCTACCATACATCTATAGAAGTTTGTCAACATTTTATATGACATGCTGAATCTTCGCAAACTTCTGAGGAAGTAGAAGTGCTGCCAATGATCCCTCTCAACTCCATTCATCCAATAATTTCTGATGCCTTGATAATCAAGAACCTATCAGCCTCTGCCTTAAATATACTTAATGACTTGGCCTGTACAGCTGGCTGTGGCAATGAGTTCCACCGATTCACCACCCTCTGGCTGAAGAAATTCCTCCTCATCTCTGTTCTCAATAGATGTTCCTCCATTTTGTAGCTGTGCCCCTTCGTTCTAGACTCATCCACTACAGGCAACATTACTTCCACCTTATCCATAGCTTTTAATGTTCAATACATTGCAATTAGATCCTCCCTCATTCTTCTAAACTCTGGTGAGTACAGGACCTGAGCCATCAAATGCTCCGTGTAAATTAATCTCTTCATTCCTGGGAAAATTCTTGTAAACCTCCTCTTGTCCCTCTCCAACGCCAGCACAATTTTTTCATAGATAAGGGGCCAAAACTACTCACAATGCTCCATGCAGTCTGAAAAATGCATTTTCAACTATCTGGATTACATCCTTGGTTTTGTACTCCTCGCAAAATAAATGCTAACATTGCATTTGCCTTCCTCACCACAGACTCAACCTGCAAATTAACTTTAGTGAACAGACACAAAATGCTGGAGGAGCTCAGCAGGCCAGACAGCATCTATGGAAAAGAGTAAACAGTCAATGTTTTGGGCCGAGACCCTTCATAAGGACTGGGGGAAAAAAGACGAGAAGTCTGAGTAAGAAGGTGGGGGAGGAGAGGAAGAGTTACAAGATGTTAGGTGATAAGTGAAACCAGGAGAGGGGGAGGGGTGAAGCAAAGAACTGGGAAGTTGACTGGTGAAAGAGATAAAGGACTGGAGAAGGTGGAATCTGATAGGAGAGGGTAGAAGACCATGGAAGAAAGGGAAGGGAGAGGAGAACCAGAAGGAAGTGATGGGCCTCATGGCAGGAGCAGAGGAGGCCACGTATTGCCGTATTGGAATGGGAATCTACTGTCACAATGAGGCCACACTCAGGCTGCAGGAGCAACACCTTGTGTTTGGTCTGGGTAGCCTCCAAACTGATGGCGTTGACATCGATTTCTCGAACTTCCGGAAATTCCACATTCCCCATTCCAGAAAGTAATAGCAATGACACTCATTTCTGCCACTTAACAGTCTTTCATTTCTGGCACTCCGTTAGTGTCTTCCACAGTGAAAACTGACGCAAAATGCTTATTGAGGTTCTTCACAATTTCTTTGTCCGCCATTACTTCCTCTCCAGTGTCATTTTCCAGTGGTCTGATATCCACATTCATCTCTCTTTGACTTTTGATATATATATATATAAATTTTGCTATCCTCTTTTATATTATTGGCTAGCTTACCTTCTTATTTCATCTTTTCTCTCTTTATGGCTTTTTAGTTGCCTTGTTTTTAAAAGCTTCCCAATCTTCTACCTTCCCACTACTTTTTACTATATTAGAATTGTGTGCTGTCTTTGTCTACCCTTGTCAGCCATAGTTGCCTCATCCCTGTCTTTGGAATATCTCTTTGGGATGTGTCTTTTCTGCACCTTCCATATTTTCCTCATAAAGTCAAAGTCAAAATAAAATTTATTATCAGAGTACTTGTCACCACATCCCTTTTCTGTGGGGTGGGCATACTTAGCAAATTTAAGAACAGTAACTGAACAGGATCAAGGCTTTTAATAACATCCTGAATCTCCGCAGACTCCTAAGGAAGTAGAGGCACTGTTGTGCATTCTTTGCAATTATATGATGGGTCCAGGGTAGGTCCTCTGAGATAGTGACACCCAGGAATTCAAAGTTGCTGGCCGTCTCCACCTTTGATCCTCCAATCATTACTGGCTCATGGACCTCTGGTTTCCCTCTCCTGACATCTGCAATCAATTCCTTGGTCTTATTGACATCGAGTGAGAGGTTAACTGTTCTGCCTTCGTCTTGCTAGTGTTCCCTTCCAGTCAACTTCGGCCAGCTCCTGTCTCTTGCCTTTGTAAATCCCTTTACTCCGTTATTATACTGATGCATTCGATTTCATCTTCTCCTACTGAAACTGCAGGGCGAATTCTATCATGTTATGATCACTCCCTCCTAAGGGTTCCTTCACCTGAAACTCTCTAATCAAACCTGGATCACTGCATAACACCATATACAGAATGTCATCTCCCTGGTAAGCTCACCCACAAGCTCCTCTAAAAAAATATCCCATAGACGTTCTACAATTCCCTCTCTTCGAATCAAATTGATTTTCCCTGCAAACTGAAATCCCCATAATTATTACAACATTGCCCTTATTACATACCTTTTCTATCTCCCATTGCAATTTGTAGCCCACATTGTGGCTGTTGTTTGGAGGCCTGTATATAATTCTCATCAGGGTCTTTCTACTCTTGCAATTTCTTTGCTCTACCCACAAGGATCCCACATCTTCTAATCCTATGTCATCTTTCTTGAGGATTTGTTTTAAATTTTTACCAACAGAGCCACCTCATACCCTCTCCCTACCAGCCTGACCTTTTGTTACATTGTTGGATGTTAAGCTTCGAACAATGATCTTCTTTCAGCCATGACTTGGAGATGCCCACAACATCATACCTGCTGATCTCTAACTGCACCACAAGATCATCTATTTTACACTGCATGCATTCAAATATAACACCTTTAGTCCTGTGTTCATCACCTATTTTGATTTTGGCTGGGTGTCTCCTTCAGGCCCACAGAATCTGCTTTCTGCTCTAGTTATGGGGTCTCCTATCACTACCGCACTCCTCTTCTCCTTTTCTTTCTCAGAGCCAGAGATGTAGTTGTTGTGGCTTCCCCTTGGTAGGTTGTCTCCCTCAATAGTACCCAAAGTGGTAAACTTATTGTTGAGGGGAACGGTCACAGGGGAACTCTGCACTGGCTGCCCATTCCCTTTCCCACTCCTGACAGACACCCAGTTACCTGCCTCCCTGTAGCTCCTATCTATCACCTCCTCATTCTCCCACATGAGCCAAAGGTCACCCAGTTCCTTAACATGTTCCCTAGCGAGGTAGAAGAATACAAATCAGGCAAAGAGTAAAAAGTAGATAAGTAATACGATACAACTCATGTTACAGTCTTTGAAAGTGAGTCCATAGGTTGCGGAGTCAGTCCAGTGTTGAGATGAGTGAAGTTGGCCTGATGTTTGTAGAGTAATAACTGTTCCTGAACCTGTGGTGTGGGACCTAAGGCTCCTGTACCTTCTTCCTGATGATAGTAACGAGAAGAGAGCATGTCCAGGATGGTGGGGTCCATGATGATGGATGCTGGTTTCTTATGATAGCACTCCATGTAAATGTGCTCAGTGATGGAGAGAGCTTTGCCTGTGATGGACTGGGCTGCATACTCTACTTTTTGTAGACAATGTTACGCTGTAAATGCACAGTGGACCCTGTCCGCAGTCTCCACATCTTCCTACACAGTGAGGACATTGTGATTGTGCAACAGGATGTATTCGATATAGATTGAGCAAAAACCTGGCAAGTGGAGTTCACTGTGAAGATCAAGCACGTCAATAAGAGGAATCAAAACGCAGTTGATTTATCTCCCTGGAGAGTGATTGGAATTAAGCGAGAGACAAAGAGATCGAAATGTTCTTGCACATAGATCACAAAAGATTATCAGGCAAGGGCAGCAGGAGTCCAGAAGGCAAGTGGTGTACTGACATTTATTGCAAGAATGTTGGAACTTAGTTTTATTGGGAATTTTCATGTACTGGAGAGGCTATGCTTGAAATACTGTGCAGAATCAGGTTTATTATCTCTGACATGTATCATGAAATTTATTTTATTGTGCCAGTAGTACAGTGCAATACATAAAATATACTTAAATTACAAGATATCCTGGGTGATGGATTCCCCCTTTTTGAGGCATTGCCTTTGGAAGGTCTCCTGGATGCTGGGCAGGCCAGTGTCCGTATTGGGGCTGGCTGAGTTTACAATTTTCTGCAGCATTTTCTGATCCTATAGACTGCCACCCCCACCCCCATACCAGATGGTGATGCAGCCTGTCAGAATGCTCTCCACAGTACATCTGTAGAAATTTGCAAGAGTCTTTGAAAGCATACCAAATCTTATCAAACTCCTAATGAAATATAGACGCTGGCTTCTTCGTGATGGCATCACATGTTGGGCCCAGGACAGATCTTGACACCCAGGAATTTGAAACTGCTCACCCTTTGCACTGCTAACCCCATAGCCAGATAGCCAATTAGTAAAGGATATAGCAGCATGGAGGATTATACTGTTCTATATGAAGGGTTGAGGGTTACTGGCGGAGGATGGACTATGGAGCTGAAAGATGACTGAATTGCAGAGGGGACTTGATGGGCCAAATAACCTAATTCTGCTCCTGTATTGAATGATCATTGGAGACAGTCCAAAAGATATTCAATAGGCTAATTTCTGGGAAGAGAGAATTGTCGTGTCACTCGCAGATAAAGAAATAAGGTCTGTACTCTGCAGAGTTGGGAAGAATGAGAGGTGGCTGGACTGAGAGATAATATCCCGAGAGGGCACGTTGGGGCAGGGTAGTGGGAGAGTCTTGGACAAGGTGAGATAGATAAGAGATAGGTAAGGGGCAATCACTGAAGCTTGAAGAATGAAGGGGCTTCTTCTCACAGAGGATGGTAAATCTGTGGAATTCATTGCTGTAGAAGGCTGTGGAGGCCAAGCCATTGTTTGAAGCAGAAGTTGATTAGTCAGAGCCTCAAAGGTTATTGGGAAAGGGCAGGAGAATGGGGTTGAGAGAAAAAATAAATCAGCCATAATCAATTGACAGAGTAGGTTTGATGGGCCAAATGGTCTAGTTCTGCTTCTATGTCTTGTGGGTAGACACCCACAACAGCAGTGGCTCATTGAGACATTGGGAGCTATGTTTCAGTGACCGAGATTCTGTGAATAACTGTGAGAAGGTGTTTGTGTTTGAGCATCTCAGGAGGAAAGGAGCTAACAGAGCACCTCAGTTCCAACCCTCTGCCATGTGTTTACCAACACACTTCATCTGTTAGTGTTGTGAGTCACAGGAGAGCGTGGGTCAGCATTCCCAATGGAGAGAGAGATTGACTGGAGTCAGAAGTCCTTCAGGGATGAAAGTGGGGACAAATCAAGTCAAGGCAATTGACAGAAAGGAGGCTTGTATTCACAAATAGAAGCCTACACTGTTTGAGCAGACAAAGAAACAGCCCATGTTGGCCAAATATTTCTTTGGTGTCATGGCGATAGATGCATTGGCCAGGGTCTTAGCCCACAGACGCATTCATCTTGAAATTTGATCCCAGCCAGACCTCTCCACATTTGATTTGCTTCTAAAAGGCAGTGCTCTGAGCCAAACTCGGAAACCTGTTGTAATTCATGCAGGTGATGCCTGATGAAAATAACATGGCTGTTTGTGATTACAATTGAAAAGAAAATTCTGTGCAAAATTACAGAAAGACTCAGCTCTTTGCAATGTTCAGCAGACAGATGAGTTTAATCCTTTATTTTAAGACCATGAAACACAGGAGCACTATTCAGCCATTCAGGTCAATGAGTCCATTCCATGATGGCTGATTTATTACCCCTCTCAATCCCACTCTCCTGCCTTCTGCCCATAACCTTTGCTCTGACTAATCAAGAAACTGTCAACTTCTGCTTTAAATATATCCAATGACAGACCTCCACAGCCATCTGTGGCAATGAATTCCAAGAGCCACCACCCTCTGGATAAAGAAACACTGCTTCATCTCCGTTCCTAATGGATGTCCCTCTATTCTGAGGGTGTACCCTCTGGCCCTAGACTCACCCTCAATAGGAAACGGCCTCTCCACATCCATTCTATCTAGGTCTTTCAATATCTGATAGACTTCAATGAGATCCCGCCCTCATTTTTCTAAACTCCAGTGAGTACAGGCCCAGACATCAACTGCTCCACATACGTTAACCCTTTCATTCCTGGGATTATTCTCGCGAGCCTCCTGGACCCTCTCCAATGCCTATACATCTTTTCTTAGATCATCATCATTATGTGCCATGTCATGGTCTTTCCGTGATAGCTCTTGTCAAATTTTTTCTACACAAGTGGTTTGCCATTGCCTTCTTCTGGGCAGTGTCTTTACAAGATGGGTGACCCAGCCATTATCAATACTCTTCAGAGATCGTCTGCCAGGCGTCAGTGGTTGCATATCCAAGACTTGAGATCTGCACCAGTAACCATCCACTTCTTGCTCCCATGGCTTCATGTGACCCTCATTGCAGTTGGGGGGGTGGAGTTGCTAAGCAGGTGCTACAACAGTCGTGGTTCTTGGGGTTTGGAGGGGTGGGTTAGCGGGTGGAGGTGTTGATCAGCCTTACTGCTTGGGGAGGGTAACTGTTTTTGAATCTGGTGATCCAGTGTGGACGCTACATAACCTCCTCCCTAATGGAAGAGGGACAAGCAGACTATGAGGAGGGTGGGTGGGATCCTTCATGATCTTCTCTGGCACCTTTCGGTATATGTGTCCTTGACAGCAGGTAGGCTGGTGCCAGTGATGCGTTGGGCAGTTCTGACTACCCGTTGTAGAGCCTTCCTGTTGGCCACAGTGCAGTTTCCGTACCATGCAGTGATGCAGCTTGTTAGCAAAATCTCTACTGCACATCTGTAGAATTAAGGAGTTTCATTAAGAGATTGTGTTCTTGATTGAACCAAATTCTCTGGGCAAAACAAGAGACCAGCAGTTTAACTAAATAACCAGCTCCACATTCAATAAGCACCCACATCTGACAGAGGTTCAGTGTGATATTCATTATACGGCCAAGTGGGTAATTAATATATTTTCTTTCAATCAGTTCTACATTAGTGAGAGGCAGCAGCAAAGGCCATTATCATTTCAATTAAGAGATTTATAATTTTAGTTTTACAAATTGCTTTCAGGACTATTTCTGCTGTGTTAACATCTAATGCACAGCAGAAATGATTGGCTAAAAGAAGCACCCTCTGTCAGAGAGCTGTGCAACATTCACCACACTTATGAGAGAGTTCAGCTTGTAATAACTAGAATTTGGACAGTTCAGGCAAAGCTGTCCTCGCTTGTGGTCATGTACAGAAGCTGTTGGATCAATCTGACTATTTAAATTTTGTGGACAGAGTTTGTTCCTCATTAGTTGAAAGGGATCTTCTAGTAGAGATAAGATGTTTGCTCAACACACGCAGAATGCTGGAGGAACTCAGCAGGTCAGGCAGCATCCACGGAAATGAATAAACAGTCAATGTTTTGGGCCAAGACCCTTCTTCAGGACTGGTGTGTCCATGTGTGTGTCCGTGTCCGTGTCCATGTGTGTGTGTGTGTGTGTGTGTGTGTGTGTCTGTGTGTGTGTCCGTGTGTGTGTGTGTCCGTGTGTGTGTGTGTGTGTCCTGACCGAGCTGAACCACCTCATCGACATGCAATTGTTTCTCTGATGCAGGGAATGGGTTGAGCCTGGAGGGAGCTGTGCCCTCGGATCAGGACACTCATCCCAAGCCGGCAAAGAGAGCGCGGACGTCCTTCACGGCAGAGCAGTTACAGGTAGCATTGCGGCACGGATGATTCCTCCTTACTGTGCGCATCCTCCTCCTCATAAATTTTACAGAACCTTTTCAGGAAACAGAATAGAACAAACAAATCAGAATTTGATTTAATATCACTGGCATACATAGTGAAATTTGTTGTTTCATAGCAGCAGTACATTGCAACACATAATAATAAAAAGCTATAAATTACAATATTAAGAAGAATCTATTTTTTTGAGGCCTCAGTGCCGGGGAAGCTAGTGTCCATGTATTATACTTTGAAATGCAAAATGTTTGCAGGGTTACTATGCCGAGACAGTGATTGGGGTCAGTTAGACCCAGGGCCGAATGGTTGAAGGGAAGGAGCTGTGTCTGAATCTGGTGGGGACACGATGATGTGACCATCCGTTGAACATTACCCTTGCTGACGGTACATTCCTCGCTCTGTGTGCAGGTGATGCAGGCACAGTTTGCACAGGACAACAACCCCGATGCACAAACGCTTCAGAAGCTCGCGGACATGACTGGTCTGAGCCGGCGAGTTATCCAGGTACTGGTACACCTGTGTATCGGCGGGCGTGTCACTGGCCACAGGGACAGGCTAGGGAACTCTAAATGCCCTGGTTCAAAGGTCAAGGTAACTCTATTATCAAAGTGCATGCACGTCACCATTTACAACCCTGAGGTTCATTTCCTTGTGGGCATTCCTAGTAAATAGTATAGAACACAATAGAATCAATGAAAGGCTGCACGTGACAGGACGGACAAACAGCCAATGTTCAGAGACAACAAGCTACAAATACAAAATAAATAATAAACAAATAAGCAATAAATATTGAGAACACAGGTTGTAGAGCCCTTAAAAGTGAGTCCATAGGTTGTGGAATCAATTCAGTGTTGGGATGAGTGAAGTTATCCACGCTGGTTCCAGAGCCTGACGGTTGAGGGGTGCTAACTGTCCCTGAACCTGGTGGTGTGAGTCCTGAGACCCCTGTACCACCTTCCTGATGGCAGCAGCGAGAACAGAGCATGGCCTGGGTGGTAGGGTATGTTGGGGATAGCTGACAGGTCAGGCAGCATCTGTGGAGAGGGAAACAGAGTGAGTGTTTCTTGTTGGCAGATCAAGGGCGGCGCAGTAGATTCAGCCACTTCCAATGAGCCCCAGAGGCCCTGCCTGGTCCCAACCTCCAGCGCTGTCTGTAAGGAGTTTGCACGATTCCCCCATGACCCTGTGAGTGTCCCTCAAGGGCCCAGGTTTCCTCGCACACCCCAAAGACGTGTTGATGGGTTACATGGACACGACAAGACGTCCCCAGTGTGTGAATTAGGGGCAGAACCTGGGGAGAGGGGAAATTGTTGGGAATGTGGGGAGAATGAAATCGGATCAGTGGAAATGGATGTTTAAAGATTAGCTTTACTTACCACACGTACATTGAAACACAGAGGGAAATGTGTTGTTTGTGTCAAATAAAAGCAGAGAGGATGCGAGTGTCATTGTGACATTGTGCCTCTGACACCGACATAGCTCGCCCACAAATTACTAACCCTAAACTATACAGCTTTGGAACATGGGAGGACACCAGAGCACCTGGAGGAAACCCATGTGGTCATGAATTTATGCAGACAATGGTGGGAATTGAACCTCTATTAGTGATTTCTGGCACTGTGAAGCAATTGCACTCTGCTACGCTACCGTGTCACTTGTACCATGTTCATATTCAACACTCACCCTGTGGGCTTTTCCTTGTTGTATGACCTGATGATGTAATAGAGTCACATAATCATAGAACACTACAGCACAGAAACAGGACCTTCAGCCCATCTAGTCCATGCCAAACCCTTAATCTGCCAAGTCGCATTGACCTGTAGCCAGACCATAGCCCTGCATACCCCTCCCATCCATGTACCTATCTAAACTTCTCTTAAACTTTGAAATCGATCCTGGTTCACCCGGAGAGTGTTGCTCAGATTTTTCTCTGTTTTAGAGGGGACTTGGACTATAGACTCTTCTTTTCTCATCTTACTGTTTCTATATTCTGTGTTTTCTCACCTGATCTTCTCAGTTTTTCGTGTGGGAGGAGGGATTTGGAGGCTGATGTGTCTCATCCATTTTGTTTGTTTTTAAAAATTTTATATACATACACACAAACATACAGGAGGAGGAATTTGGGAGTCAATGTACCTATTCCATTTTTTGTTAGTTGTTTTTGCGATGATGTGGGGTTTGGGGGTTGATGATCGTGCTGCCCTTCTTTTCATGGCTACCCGGAGAACTGAACAATTTCAGAGTTGTATTCTTTGATAATAAATGAACCTTTGAACGTTTGCATTCACTGTTTCCACTGACAGCTTGTTCTACACTGTCACCCCCTCCCCGAGTGAAGTTCCCCCTCATGATCTCCTTAAACATTCCACCTTTAATCCTTAGCCCGTTAGCTCCATTTGTAGTCTCATCCAACCTCAGTGGAAAAGCCCGACTTGCATTTACCCTACCTATACCCCTCAACATTTTGTATACCTCTATCAAATCTCCCCTTAACCTTAATATTCTAGGGAATAAAGTCCTAACCTGTTCAATCTTTCCCTATAACTCAAGTTCTCATGTCCTGGCAACATCATTGTAAATTTTCTCTGTACTCTTTCAGTCTTATTTCATCTTTCCTGTAAGTGGGTGAACAAGACTGCACACAACACTCCAAATTAGGCCTCACCGAGGTTTTATACAATTTCAACAGAACATTCCAACTTTGTACTCACTACATTGATTCATGATGGCCAATGTGCCAAAAGATTTCTTTATGGCCCTATCTACTTGTGATGCCACTTCCAATGAATCATCTACCTGTGTACCCGGATCCTTTTGTTCTACCACACTCCTCAGTGCCCTGCCGTTCACTGTGTAAGACCTACCCTGGTTGGTCCTACTGAACACCTCACCTCACACTTGTCTGCACTATACTCTGTGTGGCATTTTCCAGCTGGTTCAAACCCTGTTGTAAGTTTTGATAGTCATCCTCACTGTCCACTACACCCCCAAACTTGATGTCATCTGCAGATTTGCTGATCCAGTTTACCACGTTATCATCCAGATCATTGATATAGATGACAAACGACAAAGGACCCAGCACCACATCACCAGTCACAGTCCTGCATTCAGAGAGGCAACCTTTCTGGTTTCATCTGCTAAAGAAATTCCTCCTCTTCTCTGGGACATCCTTCTATTCTGAAGCTGTGTCCTCTGGTCCTAGACTCAGAAACATCCTCTCCAGATATAACTATTATTTTGTGAAACTTCCACTTCCTCATGCACTTCCTCTGCGACAGTGATAACTTGCTTCCACTATGGTCTTGCTTTCTTGGAGCATAGAAGATTGACAGGAAATTTGACAGAGGTACACGGTTATGGGGGGTATAGATAGTGTAAGTTCATGCAGACTTCTCCACGGAGTTTGGGTGAGACTACAACTAGAGGTCACGGGTTAAGGGTGAAAGATGGAAAGTTTAAGGGGAACATCAGGGGAAATTTCTTCACCCAGAGGGTCGTGAGAGTGTGGAGTTGCCAGCACAAGTGGTGGGTGAAAGGGAAGGAAGAGGAGCACCAGAGGGAGATGGTGGGCAGGTCAGGAGAATCAGAATTAGGTTTAGTATCACTGACATGTCATGTGAAATTTGTTGCTTTATGGCTGCAGTTCAATGTAATACTGTACATAATAAAACTATGGATTATAATAAAGAAATATACAGTATCATATATATCATATATGATATGGTATATAAATGAAGTAGTCTTCATGGGTTCATTGTCCATTTCAGAAATCTGATGGCAGAGGGGAAGAAGCTGTTCCTAAAACATTCGGTGTGTGTCTTGAGGCCCCTGTACCTCCTCCCTATGGAAGGAGGAGAGGGCATATGCTGGGTGATGGAGGTCCTTTTAGAGGCATTGCCTTTTGAAGGTCAACTGGAAGGTAGGGAGGCTGATGCCCATGATGGAGCTGGCTGAGTTTACAACTTTCTGCAGCTTTTTCCGATCCTGTACACTGGCTCCTTCACACCAGACAGTGTAGCAACCGGTTAGAATGTTCTCCACATAAATCTGTATAAATGTACTAGTCTTTAGTGATATACCAAATCTGCTCCAACTCCTAATGAAGTATAGAAAGGAGGGATAAGTGGGGAGACTGATTTTCACCAACCAGAGCCGTGCAAAGGTTCCCGAGCAACTTTCAACTTTCGTGAGAGGTTCTTTTAAACTTCACATCATTTTTATTTGAGTACAGATTTGAAGTTACTCGTGAAGCAGAGAGTATGAGAGGTACCACTTACACCCTTGCATATTGTGCTGCTGTAGTAGGCAGCCAATTATCTGTAAACAAATCACGAGATGTAAGATTGAAGACGGCCAACCTCAACGTCGAAAGCAAAACCAAGTAAACATAGTTCCAGGTTTAAATTTACCATTTCACACTAATCAGTAGCTTAATCTATGGTTCTCTTTGATAGTCAAACCACAATCATTAGAGTTTTACTCAGGGGCACAAAAACCAACTGCATGAAAGAAAGATTTCCTCTACAGTCTCAACTACAGGGCATAAGCTGTGATTCATACTTCCAAACTTCCAAATTTATTTAAAGATACAGCATGGAACAGGCTCTACCAGTTCTTTGAGCCGAGCCACCAGCAACTCCCGACATAACCCTATCCTAATCATGGGACATTTTACAATGACCAATTAATCTACTGACCCGACAGCTTGGGAATATGGAGGAAACTGCAGCACCTTGAGAAAACCCATGCATTCAACATGGGGGACATACAGAGGACTCAGATTGAATTCCAAATGCTGACGCCCCAAACTGTAATAATGTCACACTACCGTGGCACCTAACTGTAATGATTTCACTTAATTATGCCCCCTTTGGCATGGATGTGAACACAATACTTGACCTGGCAGTAGGGCCATTGACGTTATAACTCAGAAGTGCATTGGTCACACAAGAGATTCTGCAGATGCTGGAAATCCAGAGCAACCCACACAAAATGCTGGAGGAACTCAGCAGGTCAGGCAGCCATCCATGGAGAGGAATAAACAATTGATGTTTCGGGCCAAGGCTCTTTGTCAGGCCACACGGGGTGCCGGGGTAGTGTAGCCGTTAGTGCAACACGATTACAGCTTGGGGGCATCGGAGTCTGGAGATCAATCCTGGCACCCTCTGTCAGGAGTTTGTACTGTGGAAGGTGTGAGTTTCCTTTGGCCTCTCTAGAATCCTCTCACGTCCCAGAGACGTACCGGTTGATTGGATTATTGATCATTGTAAGTTGTCCTGTGATTAGGAAAGGGTTAAATCGTGGATTGTAGGCGGTGTGGCTTGTCGGGCTGGAAAGGGCTATTTCGCACTGTATCCTTAAATAAATTAAATAAATCAGGACCCTTCATCAGCCCAAACACTGACTGTTTATTCCTGTCCATAGCTGCCAGCTGACCAGCCGAGTTCCTCCAGCATCTTGTGTGCGCTGCTCAAGAATTCCATCATCTGCTGACCCTCTTGTGTTTCTGAGTATGCTCCTGTGTCTTGTCATATGGTGCGCCATGATGTGTCGTATCTTGCAGGTCTGGTTTCAAAACTGCAGAGCGCGACATAAAAAGCACACGCCCCAGCATGCTGTCGGCCAGCCTGGTCCCCCTCGGTCTCGCCTCCCTCCGTCCCTACCGGAGGACCTTCACTACCAGGCTTTCGGTCATCACGAGCGGACCAGGATGGTAGCGCTACACGGATACGTGGAGAGTAAGTACATTTCACGTTCGCTCTTGACAAAATGTTTAGAGTACAATGGCCCACTGCCATTTTCTTCCAAAATGTCTTAAGCTTTTTGCAGATTACAGGGAGGTTGGTGGAGTTGTGGACAGTGTAGAAGGTTGTTGTTGGTTACAAAGGATCATTGACAGGATGCAGAGCTGGGCCGAGAAACGACAGATGGAGTTCAACCCAGGGAAGTGTGAACTGATATTATTTTGGAAGTTCGAGCTTGAAGGCAGGTACAAGGTTACTGGCAGGATTCTTAGTTGTGTGGAGGAACAGAGGGATCTTGGGGTCCACACGCATAGATCGCTCAAAAGTTGCTGCACAATTTGATTGGAGCAACTGTACACGGTGCTCCCAGTGTGGCCCAGCCAGCCTTTTATACAACATGTAATCCTGCACTATTCTCACCAGCTCTCCCCAGACCACTCACCTGTACACTGGATACAATTTGTAGAGGCCAATTAACCTATTGGTCTGCTCGCCTGCACCCAGGAGCAACCCACCTGATCCCAGGGAAACGTGCCAGCTCCACAGGGGTCACTGGAAGTCGGAATGAGCCCCTGTCGCTAGAATTCTGAGGCAGCCGCTCTATCAGCTGCATTACTGGGCCCACACAGGAAAAGCACAGGGAAAAACCACCCCATTGGGAATGGCTGAAGTGGTTGCATGGAGTCGCAATGATCACCTTTGATCACCTTTGTATTATGCCCCTTGGCATCTGCCATTTCCACCCTGGGAAGAAGTCACCAGCTGTTCTCCCTATCAATGCCTCTTATCATCTCTCATCCTCCTTCATTCCAAAGAGAAAAGCCCTAGCTCGCTCATACGATGTGTTCTCTAATCCAGGCAGCATCTCTGCACCCTCTCTAAAACTTCCACATCCTTCCTGTCATGAGGCGACTAGAAGTGAACACAATATTCCAAGGATTGTAGGGAATTTCGGTTGTCTCTGATTTACCCACCACTACCACCACCCCAGCAGCACATTCCACACACTTCCTGTGAAAAACAGCCACTCCTGACATCCCCCTGAAACTTTCCTCCAATCACCTTAAGATTATGCCCCCTCATATTAACCAACCTAGGAAAAAGTCTCTGGCTCTCCACTCGAGCAATGCTTCTTACAATCTTGTATGTCCTCCTCTCATCCCAGAGTGAAAATCTTGGCTCGCTTAACCTATCCTCATAAACAATGCCTCTAATCAGGCACGACTGATAATTGTAGCCTTTTCCCAGGGTAGGGGAGGACAGTCTAAAACTAGAGTGCATATGTTTAAGGGGAAAGATTTAGAGTGGCAGCTTTTTTTGCACAGGGGTCTGAATATATAGAATGAACTGCCAGGGTAGGGGGTGGGGGTGGTACAGACAAGTATATTTACAACAATTTGGGCCTGCTCCTGATGACACTTCCCAGCAGGCAACTCCCCATCTCCACCCAGTTTATAGGATTCATCATTCACTCATTCCAGACTTGTGGCCTGCAGCCTATTTAACCCTAGTTCTCATCCACATGCAGGCAACTCCCCATCTCCACCCAGCTTATAGGATTCATCGTTCACTCATTCCAGACTTGTGGCCTGCAGCCTATTTAACCCCAGTTCTCATCCGCAGTCCTTGTTCACTAATCGAGCCAGCCAGCCTCAACCAGTTGCCTAGAGGTTTCACTCCCCTGCCTGAAGTTCACCTTGTTGTCTGTTGTCTTTAGTTATGTTTCTTCTTGTTTTGTGACCCCTCGTGACTGACTATTTGGCTGTCTATTATTAAATTTATCGTCTGCCACTGAATAGTCTACACTGCTCTGCTTTTGGGTCAAGCCTCCTACATTTCCTGACACAGCTTTTAAAAGATAGTTGGACAGGTAGATGGGTAGGAAAGGTTTAGGGGGAATGGGGAAAACGTGAGCAAATGAGATGAGCTTTGGTTAGCATAGAGACTTTGGGCTGAAGGGCCTGCTTCCTTGCTGTGAATCTGGGATTAGTGTCGACGGGTGTATGGTGGTATATGTCAGAGGGCCAGACGACTCCAGGAATCTATTACAGTTCAACCTACATTTACAAACACCACACTCAAAATGCTGGAGGAACTCACCAGGTCAGGCAATATCTGTGGAGGGGATAGACAGTCAATGTTTCAGGCTGTGACCCTTCATCAGGACTGGAAAGGAAGGGGGAAAGAATCCCAAATAAGAACTTTGGGGGTTGGGGAAGGAGGACAAGCTGGCAGGTGATCGTTGAGACCAGGTGAGGGGGAAGTTGGTGGGTGGGGGGGGGTGAAGTGAGAACCTGGGAGGTGATGGGTGTAAGAAATAAAGGAGTCTGATTGGACAGGAGAGTGGACCATGGGAGAGAGGGAAGGATGTGGGGAAGCTGGGTTCCCAGATCTGTTCCCACATCTGTATCCTTGGTTCCCAGATCAGCATCCTGCTTTTCCACTCCTGTATCCTGTATTCTTGCATGTATATATCACAAGAGATTCTGCAGATGCTGAATATCCCGAGCAATACTCACAAACTGCTGGAGGAATTCAGCAGGTCAGGCAGCATCTGTGGAAATGAAAAACCTTCCCCCTTCCTCTCCAGTCCTGATGAAGGCCTCGGCCAAACATCGTCTGTTTATTCATTTCCATAGATGCTGCCTGACCTGCTGAGTTTGTCTGGCAGCTTTTTATGAGTGCCTTTGGATTTCCAGCATCTGTAGAATCTCTTGTGTTTATATAAAAAAAAACACAGAACACTGGAAATACTTTATCATGTGCAGTTCTGGTCATCTAACTATAAGAAAGAAAAATTTACAAGAATGTTGCCCGGACTTGAGGACCTGAGTTATAGGGAAAGATTGAATAGGTTAGGACTTAATTCCCTAGAGCGTAGGAGAATGAGGGATATTCAACAGAGGTATAGAAAATCGAGGGGTATAGATGAGGTAAATGCAAGCAGGCTTTTTCCACTGAGGTTGGGTGGAACCAGATCTAGAGGGCACAGGTTTAGGAGACCCTGAGGGAGAACTGCTTCACTTGGAGGGTGGTGAGAGTGTGGAACGAGCTGCCAGTAGAAGTGGGTTTGATTGCAACAAGTTTGGATAAACTCTTGAATGCAAGGGGTATGGAGGGCTAATATCTGGGTGCAGCTAGATGAGACTAGGCAGAAAGCCAGGCTGGCACAGAGCAGATGGGCTGAAGAGTCTTGAGTGCTCTGACTCTAGGGCCGAGTAGGTCAGGCAGCATCTGTGGAGAGAGAATGGGAGGATCCCTACCACCCATCCCACAACCTCTTTGACACAAGATCGTCAGGAAGGAGGTACAGGAGCAGCAGGACGAGGACTGCCAGACTGGGTAACAGCTTCTTCCCTCAGGCTGTGAGGCTAATGAATACCCTGTCTCCACCGAGGTCTCGTCACAGGGACAGCGAGCTGTTTACCGTTCACCTGCGCTGAACATTGCATGCATTTTGATTTATATTTTATGAACTTATTTATGGTAATATATTGTTTTATGTGATGTGTGTTGTAGGTGCACTGTGCTCCAGGGGAAAGTTGTTTAGTTTGGTTGTATAAATGTACAATCAGATGACAGTAAGATTGAACGAGTTGATTTTTGGGCATAGTAACAGCTCTGTAATGCTGCACGTTCTGTGTTAAGTGTGACTTTACGCTGTGAAATAATTCCCTCCTGCACTGAAATACATTGGGATGTCTTTTCTTTCTTCCAAGGTCATCCATTTTCAGTGTTGACAGCACAGTCAATCCCACATCAAGCATTGGCTCTCCCTCAGCTCCCAATTAGCCGCTGATCCCTCGACCGACAGATCCGGTTTTTGAAGAACAGAAGGATTCATTGATCACGCGCCAAGCAGAAACTCAGTTTGTAAATCCTGTTTGTGTACATTCTTGGTCGTCTGTCAAGATGCTCAGACCTGTCGTTACACAGTTTCCATGGCTTGGTTTTCACGTTGTGTTGAATTCAATTCGATATCTGAGGAGTCACTGGGAGGACTCGGCAGGGCAGGCAGCGCCTCTGGAGAGTGCAGACGAGTTCCAGCTGCAAGTGTGTTTGTCACGTGTACATCAAAGTTTACAATGAAATGCACCATTTGTGTCAACAACCATCGCGGTCCGAGGATGTGCTGGAGGCAGCCCGCAAGCGTCACCATAGCCTGCCCACAACTCTCTAACCCCAACCCATATGTCTTTGGAATGAAACCGGAGCACCCTGTTCTCCAAGGAGAATAATCTCTTTCTGTAACTCAAGTCTTCCAGTCTCGGTAACATCCATGTGAATATTTCCAATTCAGATTCATTATCACAGGTACATTGAAACATATAGTGAAATGCGTTGTTCACATCAAAAACCAACACCCCCGGGTCATGGCTCATTCAATCGTCAACATAGCGTACCCACAATGCTGAGTGGGACAACACAGAACACAACAAGCAGCAAAACTTAAAGCCCCGGTTCCTCCCACCCACACACATAGTCCTTTAACCCAGGACAGACCTCCAGCCTCCGGTGGACACCCACAAACATTGGACTTTGACCCATCCAGCGGTGGGGTCCCCTGTCTCCAGCTCCACTGCAGTGTTTCTCACAAAGAAACAGACTCCCCAGTGTGGAGACGGATCCACTGTCACGAGACTGAAGTCTGTTGGCAAGAAAGCATAGACCATAGGTGCAGAAATAAGCCATTCAGCCCATCGAGTCTATTCCGCTATTCCATCATGTCTGATTTATTATCCCTCTCAAACCCAACCCCAATGCTCTGACTAATCAAGACCCTATCAACCTCTACTTTAATTATACCCAGTGGCTTGGCCTCCACAGTGGTCTGTGGCAATGAATTCCACAGATTCACCACCCTCCACAATCTCTTCAGTTATCTCTTTCAGAACCCTGAGATGTAGTCCATCTGGTCCATGTGACTGGTCTTCCTTCAGACCTTTCAGCGGGAGCTGAACCCAGATCACTGACTGCAGGTGTTACACTCACTTTACTGTCCTTTGTGTCTAATTATCAGAACTGAGTGTTGGCCAAAGGAGGTGGTTCATCACATCATCCTTAGTATTGCGTTAGCAATACTTTATAGGAGGAGCTGAGAAGAGTTTGAACCATTTTCACTTCCATCATTTGTATAATTTCCCTTTTAGAGAACTAAAGTACAGAGGGAAAAAAAGCATTTTAGGATGTATATTGTATACATTTCTCTGACATTAAATTGGACCTTTGAACCTTTGAAGTTCAGCTTGGTGACTCTTCTTATGCCCCGTTAATCTAACTAGGGCCTAGGCTGCCGACAACCGCTCTCCAGGGTCTTCTGTCTTGGGCCAGTCTTTCACATTGCCTCCAGGTGTACCCATCTTCTCCCAGGGATGAGGCCTTCAGAGTTTCTGTAGCTCTGGGTTTTTACAGGATGAGGTTGCTGGACACATGTTGAACCCTCCTCCTTTCTCAGCCAGATTCAGGACTGTGCATGTTACAGGGGCTCTCTCTGTCAAAGATGTTTATAACCTGTCACCTCTGTCCCATCCCATCTTACAAATGGACCGTTATTCTCGTGCTTCCTTTGAGTATTTTGGCGATCCAGCCTCCCCTAGTCTTCCTTCAATGCCTAGTTCCACATTAAAGATTAAAGATTCACTTTATTTGTCACATGTACATCGAAACATACAGTGAAATGCATCATTTGTGTCACTGACCAACACAGTTTGGTAGCGTAGCACCGTTACAGCTCGGGGCATCAGAGTTCAGCGCCCTCTGTAAGGATTTTGTACATCCTCCGCGTGGGTGCTTGTGTTTCCTCCACATGCTCTGGTTTCCTCCCACAGTCCAACGTTGACCATTGTAAATTGTCTGTGATGAGGCCAGGGTTAAATAGTTGTGTTGCTGGGCCAGAATAGCCTGCTCTGCTCTGCATTGTATCTCTAAACGAAGTAAAATGTGTCACCACGCTTCTGGCACCAACATGGCATGCGCACAACTTACTAACTCTACCCTGTACGTCCGTGGACTGTGGGAGGATACCAGAGCACCTGGAGGAAACTCACACAGTCATGGGGAGAATGTACAAACTCCTCACAGTCAGCAGTGTGAATTGAACCCCGATCGCTGATTACAGATGCTGTAAAGTGTTACAGTTACGCTACTGTGCTACGTAGTAAAGCAGAAATATTCCTTCTGTCTCTCTCATCTTGTCTCATCCTTTCTGTTCCCAGGAAAATATTAAAGAGAGCTCCCTCCATCCTCTTTACCCCTCACTGACACCAGTACCACGGTGAGCTCCTTTCTGTCAGCAGATGTGTTGAATTGGCGAGACCCAAGGTTAGGATAACAAACCCCTTTAAATCTGTTTTAGAACATGCACTGTAGAGCACCACAGCACAGTGTAGGTGCTTCGGCCATAATGTTGTACTGACCTTGTAACCCACTCTGAGATCAATCTAACCCTCCCCTCCTACATGGTCCTGCATTTTTCTATCATCCATGTGCCTATCAGAGTCTCATAAATGTCCTTAATGTATCTATTTATTTTTTTCATTTAGAGATACAACGTGGAATAGGCCCTTCTGGCCCATTGAGCTGTGCTGCCCAGCAACCCACCTATTTAACCCTTGCCCAATCACAGGACAATTTACAATGAACAATTAACTTACTAACTGGTATGTCTTTGGACTGTGGGAGGAAACCCATGTGTTAACAGGGAGGAACATATTAACTCCTTACAGTGGAAGCTGGAATTGAACTCTGAACTCTGATGCCCCGAGCTGTGCTAACTACCGTGACACCCTCTACTGCATCTGTCACCGTCCCTGACAGTGCAGTCACCATTCTGTGTACAAAAAAACCTTACCTCTAACATCCTGCCCCATACCTTCCTCCAGTCACCTTAAAATTATGATCCCCTGTATTAGCCATTTCTGCCCTGGGAAAATGCCTCTGGCTGACCACTTTAATGGAATAAATTGTGGGCTTGCTAGTTTATAAACTCATGACTGAGCCAAATCCACAGAACTCCTACAAGTTCATGAATTATTCATCACTGGATATTTTTAGTGAACCACAAACTTCATTTCCTGATGTTTGCTCAGAATCAGAATCCTGTTTAATATCACGGGCATTTGTCGTGAAATTTGTGTTATGGCCTCAGTGTATTACAATAATTAGACCTATATAAATTAAATAAGAAATATATATTAAAAATTAAATTTAATAAGTAATGCAAGAAGAGAACAAAAATAGTGAGGAGGTGTTCATTCAGAAATCTGATGGCGGAGGGGGAGGAAGGAGTTCCTGAAATGCTGAGTATGTGTCCTCAGGCTCTTTGTACCTCCTTGCTGGTATCAATGAGAAAAGGGCATGTCCTAGATGGTGGGGTCCTTAATGGTGGATGCTGTCTTTTTGAGGCATCTCCTATTGAAGGTATCCTGGATGCTGGGGAGCCTGGTGCCCATGATGGAGCTGGCTGAGTTTACAACTTTCTGCAGCTTTTTTCCAATCCTATGCGGTGGCCCCTCTGTACCAGACAGTGATGTAACCAGTACATCTGTAGTAATTTGCTAGTGTCTTTGGTGACATACTAATTCTCCTCATATTCCTAATGAAACGTAGCCGCTTTCGTGCCCTCTTTATAATTGCATCAGTATGTTGGACCCAGCATAGATCGTCGGAGATGTTGACACCCAGGAAATTACAGCCGAACGCTGCCCTGAATTTCCGGATGAGGCGACCACATTCCGAAGTCTCAGTAGGGTGGAGCTCGCTGCAGAGGAGGGACAGAAAGTGTTTCAGACAGTAGGTCGAATGCCACTGTCTAATTTGTCCTGCAATGTATAATTCATGTGGTACGAATTAGCGTCTGTGTAGAGAAAGAAGCCTAAATTAAATGCTTCCATCTGTTTGGTTCATCATGACAGGAGCATGATGAGGGAGCTTCCCCAGTGGGAGAGTGGGGTTACCCCGAGAGAGAGGATTGTGGGAGGCCTCTGTTGTTATTGACAGACACCACAGATCACAGGCTCGTGCACTGTGGTGGTCTCCGAAAGGGCAATGGTGGGAATCTGATATTCTCCCCGAGGTGATCTAGTTTTAGGATGAAGGAATGTTGCTATAGACTGCTCCCTGTAGGGGAGGAGAGCCCAAATACCTGGCGCACACTTTGCCCACAGTCACCGCATTATAAGTGACCCAAAAGGTTCTGCAGTTGCTGGAAATCTTAGGCAACACGCACAAAACGCAGGGGGAGCTGAGCAGGTCAGGATGCTCCCAGACCTGATGATGGATCAGGGCACAAAAGTCAGCTGTTCATTCCCCTCCATAAATGTTGAGGTAACTGAGCAACACACACATTGCCGGAGGAACTCAGCAAGTCAGGCAGTATCTGTAGGGGAACTGAACACAGAACGCTACAGCACAGAATAGACCCTTCAGCCTAGAATGTTGTGCCAACATTTTAACCTGAGCCAAGGTCAATCTAAACCTTCCCTGCTGGATTACTCTCCACTTCTCTATCATCCATGTGCCTAGCCAAGTTTCTTAAATGTCCCCAATGTATCTGCCTCTCGTGCATTTCACTCTTACCTCTCTGAGTAAAAATCTCACCTCTGACATCCCCCCTATTCTTTCCTCCAATCACCTTGTATTTTTGTCCCCTCGTATTAGTTTCCTGTTGATATTTTGGGCCAAGACCCTTCAGTAAGACTCTTTAAAAAAAGTAACTGGGCATCCGTAGTGAGAATGAGGCAAACCGGACCAAGGATTGTAGTTAGCATGAGCGTGTGAAGTGTCACAGATTTTGGAAGGGAGGGACTGAACCAAGGGAGGACTCTCACAAGAAATGCTGGGGCAACTCAGCAGGTCAGGTAGCATCTATTTCGGGCTGCGACTTTTCCGGCGGGCCCCTTGTCTCTGCCTGCTCCTGCCCCACTGAACGTGTGTCCGCGCACCTCAAGATTTCCAGCATCTGCAGAATCACTTGTGCTTGTGAGTTGCGGGGTAAATTGTACCACCCCATCACCAAGAATGTAAGTGAGTCACAGAACAGGGCTGAATTGATGGGAAGGTGGGTGGGGGGGGGGGTGGTAAAACAAAAATGGGATCAGTGTGCACGGGAATCTGATGGGTAGCAGGAGCTTGATGGACCAAAGGGCCTGCCTCTATGCTCAATGACTACAAAGACTCTATAAAGCATTAATATCTGATGATCTGATAACAGATACAAGTTAACGTTGTTTATCAGCTACAAGAATAGGGGTCAGGAACCTATGTATGATGCGAGACAAATCACTGGAGGCCACGGCAGGATACTTGTGCCAATTTGTATCCAATCTGTGGGGACTGAAATCATTTAAAAGGGCCTCTGAGTAATGAATCCCATCAGCCTCTAAGCACAACTAGCTGTGCCCAAACAGCCATGGCTTGCTGGTTCCATCCAAGTATCCGCTCTGTAGAAACAGATACAGAACAACGGCAACGGGGGGGGGAGTAATACCGACCTGGCCCTGAAACAGCACATTAAACATTGTAGGATGATGTATTTTGTTTTAGCAGGGAAAAGCGGGGGTGGGGGGGGGGGTGTCATTCTGTCACAACAAGAATGTGCACGTTTTGAGTTCATTGGCTCAGTTTTGCAGGAGTCGTGTTGGTAGGTCACTTTGAATGGATTACTGGCAGACAGAATCAAACTGGGTTTCTTCTCTTAAATGATGTGAAGTGTGTTGTTTTGTGTCAGCAAAGATATAAAAGCACTATAAATCACAAAATAAATGACGCAGAAAGAAGGAATAACGAGGCCAAGGGCTCACGGGCCACTCAGAGGCCTGATGGTGGAAGGGAAGAAGCTGTTGATGAATCTTTGAGGACTCCTCTATCTCCTCAGTGATGTTGGTGATGAGACGAGGGCATGTCCCAGATGGTGAGAGTCTTTAGTGTGATGTTGTTTTGAAGACGAAGGTGTGCTCGATGCTGGGGAGGTTTGTGACCATGATGGAACTGGCCGAGTCTACAACCCTGTGCATTGCAGCCTCCATGTCAGACTCTGGTGCAGCCAAACAAAATGCTCTTCACTGAACATCCACAGAAACTCTTAAGTCTTTGGGGACACGCCAAGCCTCCTCAAACTGCTGAGGGAGAGATGTCCCCAGGGGATTTACTCAAACCACTGAGAGAGCTGTCTCTCAGTTTTGCAGGAGTCGTGTTGGTAGGTCACTTTGAATGGATTACTGGCAGGCAGAATCAAGCTGGGTTTCCAGTTTGTTCTCAGGGGATTTACTCTTTCACCCCAGGTCATTGCAGAACTAAAGATAAGCCGACAACCAAGATATGAATGTTCAAGCGGGTTGTAAATTCTCATATCTCCATGCAAATTCTTCAGCAGAAGACTTGCGTCTTCAGTTGTACCCTGACTAATGGTACGCAAGTCATTCTGTGCTTCACTTCTTGACTTACCTGTGCACCAGGAGTTAAGTTTCCATGGTCTTAAATTCATTTTTCAGCCTTCACTATCAAGGTCAGGAGTAATCGCCTGTCCTAAGAGCACAGCGGCTCTGAGCCTGTACTCATTGAAGTTTAGAAGAATGGGAGGGGGGTGGGGAATGTCATTGAAACCTGTTAAATATTGAGGAGGCTTGATAGAGTGGATGTGGAGAGGATATTTCCTACAGTGACCGAGCGTAGCATCAGCCTTACAAGAGGGAGATATTCTCCTCTGACCTCTCTCATTAACAAGGAGTTTTTGGCCACAGAACTACTGCTGACTGGATGGTTTTTGTTCATCACACCTTTCCCTGTGAACTCTAGAGGCTGCTGTGTGTGAAAATCTCAGGAGACCAGTGGTTTCTGAGATACTCAAACCACCCTGTCTGGCACCAACAATCATTCCTTGTTCAAAGCCACTTAAATCATAGTTTTTCCCCATTCTGAAGTTTGGTCTGAACCTCTTGACCATGTCTGCGTGCTTTTATGCATTGAGTCGCTGCCACGTGATTGGCTGGTTAGATGTTTGCATTAACGAGCAGTGTTTCTAATAAAGTGGCTGCTGAGTGTAAGTTACAATAAAATATATGAAAGTGCAAGGGAGGAACAATGTGGTAGTGTTCGTGGACTGTTCAGAAATCTGATGGCAGAGAAGAAGTTATTCTTAAAACATTGAGAGTGTGCCTTCAGGCTCCTGTACCTCCTCCCTGGTGGTAACAATGAGAAGAGGGTATGTCCTTGCTGGTGAGAGTCCTTCATGATGGATGCTGCCTCCTTGGTGCATCACTTTTTGAAGAAGTCCTTGGTGGTGGGGAGGGCAGTGCCTGTGATGGAGCTTGCTGAGTCTGATGCTGCTGGCAAAATAACATTATATGGAACTCTTACTCATTGCTTTGTGGAGCAGGGATACTGGAACTGGAATTGGAATTGGTTTATTACTGCCACATGTACCGAGAGACAGTGAAAATCTTGTGTATAGTTCACACAGATCAAATCATTAGACACAGCATTGAGGTAAAACAGGGTAAAATAACGGTGTGGAGTTCTTCTTAAGCCCATCACCCCTACTGGGACATGGGCCACCTACAGTAGCTCACCAGAGTTCTTTGTCCTGGGCCGAAGGTTGATCAGCCTTGCTTTCACTACACAATTTCAAATGCCTTCTAGGTGAAGATCCTTGCTCTCCCAGGGAAGAGATCTTTGGAGCTTCTGCTGGTGCTGCTGTGGCTCTGGGTTTGTACAGGATGGGATTGCTGGTCCCATGCCCCTCCCCACCTTTTCCAGCCAGGCTTGGGATGGTGCAGTTAGAATGAAGTGTTACAGAGAAGTGCAGTGCAGGCATACAATAAGATGCAAGATCAGAACAAGATCGATTGTGAGCTCGAGAGTCTACCTAATGGTAGTCAGGTAGAAGTGACACATATAGTCCAAATTAGGCCTCACCAATGCCCTGTACAACTTCAACATAACATCCCAACTCCTGTACTCAATACTCAGATTTAAGAAGCCCAATGTGCAAAAGCTCTCTCTATGAACCTATCTACCTGAAGCCTTTATCATGTGGTACACACTCCTCCAAACTTACCCTCACCTCCTTGATGGAAGATGGCAGCATCCATCATTAAGGACCCTCATCACCCAGGACATGCCTTCTTCTCAGTGCTATCATCAAGGAGGAGGTACAGGAGCCTGAAGACACACACTCAACATTTTAGGAACAGCTTCTTCCCCTCTGCCTTCAGATTTCTGAATGGACAATGAACCCATGTACAATGCCTCACTATTTATTTCTTTCATTTTGCATTACTAATTTAATTTAATTTTTAATATATATTTATTTTATTGTAATTTAGTTTTTATTATGTATTGCCACATAGTGTTGCCACAAAACAACAAATTTTGTGACACATGCCTGTGATATTAAATCTGATTCTGAGATTTTAGCTGATATTTCTATGTATCAGATTATGTCTGATGTTCCTCAGATCTGTGGTTATCCTGTATTTGACCTAGTGGTGGTGAGTAAGAGGATGGAGAGTGACTGGGCGGTTCGGGCAAAGAGGAAATAACACAGGCTTAGTATTAGCCAAGGTCCTTGTCAGCACTTCACTCATTTTGCCTTAAAGGAAATCCGTCTATCTCAACATTTCACGTTCAAGTTTATTGTTATCTGACTGTGCATATATATAAAACCAAACAAACAACGTTCCTCCAGAACATGGTGCACCGACAAAACATGTATTGCACACAGCACATGGATGAAAATATTACCATAAATACTGTAAGTTAAAAATATACTTCAAAGTGCATACAGTGCACAGCACAGGTAAACAGTGAACAGCTCACTAACCTAGTGATGAGACCTCAGTGGTGGCAGGATATTCATTAGTCTCTCAGCCTGAGGGAAGAAGCTGTTATCCAGACTGGCAGTCCTCGTCTAATGGTCCTGTACCTCCTTCCTGACGGTCGTGGGTCAACGAGATTGTGGGATGGGTGGTAGGGATCCTGAACAATGCTTCAGGCCCTTTGTATACAATGTTCCTAGTAAACGTCACAAGTAGGAGGGATGGAGACCCTGGTGATCCTCTTGGCAGTTTTTACTCTCCTCTGTAGGGTCTTTTGCCCAAAAGGTTCATAAGGAATTCCAGCAAAGAATTTATCAAAACTTAACACAGATTTAACCCTGCGACATTTAATGAATTGTTGTACCTCATTTAAGCGGGGTTTGCAGCTTGTCACACTACATTTAAAAAAAACACAAAGTTTACACAAAACAGGAGCAGAGAACTACAAAATTAATTTGTTTCAGCAAAAGGATGGAGATTGTTCGTCGTCTATAAAGGAGGTTTCACCAAGCTCATGGATTACACAAGCATAGACATGTCCTGTCATACAGTATATGTTCTTGTACATAGATGTTTAAAGCGTTTTTAATCCAAATTTGTTTGTTTAGCATGTGATGATTTAACATGTCTTGGCTTTCAACAATTACCATTACAACATGGATGCTACTTTTAAAATGTCAAGACACTGTTAATCAAATATTTATTGTAAGATATAAACTTCTGTAAGCACTTTTCAGTTTTTGTAACATTTATTGTCGTGCATTGTTAATGTATTATTTGTGTGATTAAACACAATAAAAAGTTTTATCACAATAAAAGAATTCAAGTTTCCTGACCATTTCAAGTTCAAGTCTATTGTCATTCAGCCATACACATGTAAACAGCTAAACGAAGCAATGGTCCTCTGGACCAAAGTGCAAAACACAGTACGTATAACTCTCACACAAAAATCACATTAAGTAATATTACCATAAATAAATAATAAGGAGCATTTATGATACAAGTTAAAAAACAGTATAACCCTACTGTCACTTCGTACATAGTGTGACCTGGGTGGTGACGGGGAGTTCAGTGGTCTCACGGTCTGGGGAAAGAAGCTGTTTCCCATCCTAGCGGTCCTTGTCCTAATGCTGTTACCTCCTGCCTGATAAGACCATAAGACATAGGAGCAGAATTAGGCCATTAGCCCATTAAGTCTGCTCCCCAATTCCATCATGGTTAATTCATTATCCCTCTCAACCTCATTCTCTTACCTTCACTCTGAAACTTTAATGCCCTGACTAATCAAGAACTTACCAACTTCTGCATTAAATATATTCAACGACTTGGTCTCCACAGCTGTCTATTGCAATAAATTTCACAGATTCAATGCCTTCTGAGTGAAAAATATTCCTCCTCACCTTTGTTCTAAGAGGATGCCCTTCTAATCTGAGGCGGTGCCCTCTAGTCCTAGACTTCCCACTATAAGGAACGTCATATGCACATCTGCTCTATCTAGGCCTTTCAATATTCAATAGATTTCAATGAGATTTCTTCTCATTCTTCTAAACTCCAGTTAGTACAGGCCCAGAGCCATCAAACACTCCTGATGTTAAACTTTTCATTCTGTGAATCATTCTCGTGAACTTCTCCTGGACCCTCTTCAATATGGGCACAAAACCGTTCCCAATACTCCAAGGGCAGTCTGACTAATACCTTATAAAGCCTCAGCGTCACATCCTTGCCTTTGTATTCTAATTCTCTCAAAATTAATTGTCCAGGATCCCTCCTGTCAAAGTGATCGTTGGACAGGTGGGAGGGATCCTGGACAACGCGAGGCACTCCAGATAAAGATCTTGGCTGGGTGGAAGAGAGACCCTGATAATCCTCTCAGCAGTCCTTGCAACCCTTTGTAGAGTCTTGCAGTCAGATGCCTTGCAATTCCCATACTTGGACGGTGATGTGGCTGCTCAGGACGCTCATAATGGTGCTCCTGTAAAAATTGGTTAGAATGGCGGGTGGATGCCTCATGCACCTCAATCTGCTCAGGAACTGGAGACACTGCAGTGCTTTCTTGACCACAGAGGTGGTGTTGAGGGAGCCGGTGATTCAGATTTGTCTTTAATTCATCGACATGAGAGAACAGGTCTCCAGCTGCTTGACAGCATAAGCTGAAGATGTGGAAGGATAGGCTGGCTGATAGAGCCTCAGCTCCTTTCAAATCCCTCTACCCGTCTCTGTGAGGGAGCCTCTAGCCTGTGGCTGGAGATGATGAAATGTGATAATGTGATATAAAGGAAGAGCACACTTGGAACACTGTGTACAAGTCTGGTTGCCTTACATAACAGAGGGATATGATTGTCATAGATCTAAAGATTGACTGAATTGGTTCATGGGATGATGGGTTTGCAGTGAATCAGAATCATTGATATACTGTTTGCTGTGAAATTTTAAATAAGCAGTGCAAAAAGAGAGGGAAAATAGTGAGGTAGACTACGTGGTCGCACCATTGTGCACCATGGTAGCGTAACAATTAGCACCACGCTGCGACACCCCGGAGTTAGGAGTTCAATTCCGGCATCATCGGTAGGAGTTAGTACATTCTCCTGTGTGCTCTGGTTTTCTTCTACAATCCACAGATGGGCAGGTTAGTGGGTTAATTTGCCACATGGCTGTGATTGGGTAGCTCATGTTCATTGGGCTGGAAGGGCCTGATACCGTGCTGAATCCCGAGATAAAGATCATCTTAACAGGCGGCCCTCATGCCTTGGTGAGATATGGACACACCTGTCCTAGCTTGTAAAGTCCTTTCCAGCAAATGAGATCAACAATGAGATCTATTTTGTGTCTGCAACATTTTGTGGACATCATGGTTATCCACTGCAACTACGGAAGAGTTCTACATGTAGCACCGGACCTGGACTTGGAGATCGAGAGAGTGGAACTGCCCCGGTGCAATGACTTTCTCACCTGAAAACTCTCTCACACAGGTATCGTGTCATTTTTGGATACCGTGGACAACCAACTGCTCTAAATAAGTAACTATGCACAGTGGGACAAGCAGCATGGAAAATTGATGTTTTGGGTCAAGCCCCTTCATGGATTGGGCTTAGTAGTCTAAGGGAGGACATTCCCTCTGACTGACGAGTCTGGAACAAGAGGTTAGATTCTCAGAATAAGGGGAGGCCAGTTAGAACAGACATGAGGAGAGGCTTCTTCATCCAAAGGGTAATGGAACTTTGAAGGCTCAGTTATTGAATTTATCCAAAACAGAAATCCATAGATGGACATTGGACATCATCTTAGAGTCATGGAGCACTATAGCACAGAAACAGGCCAGCTGGTCCATCCAGTCCATGCCAAACTGTCATTCTACCTAGTCTCATTTACCCACACCTGGACAATAACCCTCCGTACTCCAAACATCCGTGTACGTATCCAAACTTTTCCTAAACATTGCAGTTGAACCTGCATCCACACTTACGCTGGTAGTTCATTCCACACTCTCACCACCTTCTGAGTAAAGTGGCTCTCCCTCAGGTTCCCATTAAACATTTCACCTTTCACCCTTAACCCATGACCCCTAGTTCTGGTCTCATCGATCCTTGGTGGTAAAAGCCGGCTTGCATTTACCCTATCTATACCCTTCATAATCTTTATTCCTCTCTCAAATATCCTCTCAATCTTCCACATTCTAGGGGATAAAGTTAGGAATGACATGAATAAGATTGCAAGAGTGCAGAGAAAATTTATGAGGATGTTGCTGGGAGTGGAGGACCTGAGTTATAGGGAAAGGTTGAACAGTTTAGAACTTTATTTACTTTAGGTGGGACTAATTTTAGATCAATCCAGCTGGCAGAGACTTGAAAGGCCAAACAGCCTGGTTTTGGATGCTAAAATTCTAAGGATTCAGTTCAGCTATAGAGTTCAGAAGAAGTTGGAGAGGCCTAATTTTGTGTACTGTGTGTAGTTTTGGTCACCCACTACAAGAATTATATCAAAAAGATTGATAGAGTGCAGAGAAAATTTACAAGGATTTTATCAACATGTACAAACACGCTGGAGGAACTTAGCAAGTTGGGCAGTATCCGTTGAAACGAGCAGTCAACGTTTCGGGCCGAGACCTTTCATCAGGACTGAAGAAGGAGGGGACAGGGGCCCTATAAAGAAGGTGGGGGGAGAGTGGAAGGTGCCAGGTGAAAAACCAGTAAGGGGAAAGATCAAGGGGTGGGGGAGGGAAAGCAGGGAGGGGATAGGCAGGAAAAGTGAAGAAGGAATGTAAGGGGAAAGCACCATGGGTAGTAGAAGAAGACAGAATCATGAGAGAGGTGATAGGCAGCTAGAAGAGGAGGCAGAGTGAAAGTGGGATGAGGGAAGGGAGAGGGAGGGAATTACCGGAAGTCAGAGAACTCAATGTTCATACCAAGGGGCTGGAGATTACCCAGACGGTATATGAGGTGTTGTTCCTCCAACCTGAGTTTTCATATCAATGAAAAACTGCACACAAAGGGACAAAAAAAATGCAAAAGGGAAACTGTGCTAATATGAAAAAAGAAACAAATAATAATAATAATAATAATAATAATAATAATAATAATAATAAATAAATAAATAAATAAATAAATAAATAAATAATATTGAGAACGTCAGTTGTGGAGTCCTCGACAGTAAGCTCATAGGTTGTGGAATCAGTTTGGAGTTGAGGTGAGTGAAGTTATCCAGACCACAACCCTTGGCAGGCATTTCATGGAGCCTTCACTCTCTGTGTAAAAAAACCTACTTCTGACATCCTTTCATACTTCTCTCCAAATACCTTAACATTGAGCCTGCTTGTACAGGCATTAGCCATTTCCACCCTGGGAAAATTTCTCTGGTTGTTCACTCAATCTGTGCCTCTTATGAGTTTATACCCCTCTATCAAGGTATTTACCTCTGATAAACAGCATTAAATACTGTTTGAAATATTCCACTGTCAGTGAGGTTCATGCGTTGGCAGTTCAGCTCCATCTATACTCGTGAAATAATCTCTTTGGCTTGCAGATTTAAAATCATAGTCTATCAGGATGGAGGCTACATGTCATCCACCCCAGGACCACCAGATTCCAAAACAGTTATTTTCTACAAGCAGTAAGGCTGATCAACACATCCACCCACTAACCCACTCCTCCACACCCCCAATCACCACTACTTTATCATTTCCTGTCAGAGTCACCTTATGTACAGACACTCCTGTGCCTAGTGTCACTTAATGGACATACAATCAGTCTATGTATATTAGCTATCTTACTTGTTTATATTTATTGTGATCTTATTATCATTGTTTTCAGATATGGAATAACAATTATTTTGTTCTCCTTTACACTGTACTTAAAGTGACATTAAACAATCTTTAATCGTGAATCTAAATACTGTTTTGAAATTATCCACCGTCAGAAAGGTTCATGTATTAGCAACTCAGATCAGCCTTTACTAATCGGATTCATCTCTCTGGCCTGCAGGTTTATAATTCAGCTTCTCTCTGAGAGACAGAACATCACCGGTTACTAGGTATTTATGCCTGATAGAAGTCTCTTCTTGTATTTAATTTGCCTCTGTCAATTCACTGAAGTGGAAATGGTTAACTTTACAATTATTAGAGACTATTATATAATCATGTTAAAAGAGCTTTTTAATAATTGACACTTAGTCAATATGAGATATGTTTTGCACAGACTGACAGTCTAGCATCAGTCTCCAGGCTTCACACCGCAGTGTAAAACACTCCAAAAGACAAAATAGCCAGGCTATTGATTGGTGCATTACACCTGATTGTCATTAAATGTTACATTATTATTATCATCGCAATATTAGCTAGAGTGCTTGCACATAAAGCCACATTGATCATCATATTGATTGCTTGGTTTAAAAGGTGAGATTAGGGTCTGTTTAAATGTCTATAGTTCACAATGGGCACTTCAGTCTGAGAAAGATTATGCCGTCAACGTTAGACTAAAATGGAGCTCCAGGTCACCTACCCTCCAAGTGCTTCCCGCCTAGTCACTTTTTAAATAATTTTCCCAGCATTGGTTAAATTAACTACCACAACACTAAAACTGCATAAATGACAGAAACGTAGCAAACCTCCAGAACAATACAGGCCCTTCAGCCAACAAAGCTGCGCCAAACATACACTTACTTTAGAAATTACTTAGGGTTACCCATAGCCCTCTATTTTTCTAAGCTCCATGTACCTATCCAGGAGTCTCTTAAAAGACCCTATCAATTCCACCTTCACCACTGCCGCTGGCAGCCCATTTCATGCACTCACCACTCTCTGCATAAAAAACTTAACCTTGACATCTCCTCTGTACCTATTTCCAAGCACCAAAAGACTATGCCCTCTCATGCTAACCACCTCAGCCCTGGGAAAAAACTTTTGACTATCCACACAATCAATGCCTCTCATCATCTTATACACCTCTATCAGGTTTCCTCTCATCCTCCATCGCTCCAAGGAGAAAAGGCTGATTGCACTCAACCTATTCTCATAAGGCATGCTCCCCAATCCAGGCAACATCCTTGTAAATCTCCTCTGCCCCCTTTCTATGGTTTCCACATCCTTACTGTAGTGAGATGACTAGAACTGAGCACCATACTCCAAGTGGGGTCTGACCAGGGTACTATATAGCTGCAACATTACCTCTCGGCTTTTAAACTCAATCCCATAATTGATGAAGGCCAATGCACTGTATGCTTTCTGAACCACAGAGTCAACCTGCGCAGCAGCTTTGAGTGTCCTATGGACTCAGAGCCCAAGATCCCTCTGATCCTCCACAATGCCAGGGGTCTTTCCATTAATACTATATTCTGCCATCATATTTAACCTACCAAAATGAACCATCTCACACTTATCTGGGTTGAACTCCATCTGCCACTTCTCAGCTCAGTTTTGCATCCTATCGATGTTCTGCTGTAACCTCTGACAGCCCTCCACACTATCCACAACATTCCCAACCTTTGTGTCATCAATTACTTTTTAAAGATGCTTATGAATTTTGTGATCCTTTATCCCACACAAGCTTGTTTCTTTTCCCCCTGCACTTCTTCCATCACTTGGTGCTGGTAGGAGATGTTTCCAGCTGAATCTAAGCAGTCATTTGGGAATATCTGAATCAGAATCAGGTTGGTAATGACTAACATGTCCTGAAATATGTTGCTTTGTGGCAGCAGTACAGTGCACACATAAAATACGCTGTACATTACAATAAGAAATAAATTCTTCTTCACCCCTTTTTAAGAAACTCCTTGGTACATGGATGATAGAAAAATGGAGAGGCATGTAGGAGGGAAAGGTTAGATTGGCCTTAGAGTAAGTTAAAAGGTCGACACAACATTGTGGGCTGAAGGGCCTGTACTGTGCTGTACTGTTCTATGCTCTATGATACAAGAACCCTATCACCCTCTTTTACTGGGGCACAGCCCACAAACAGCAGCTCACCAGATCATCTGTCCTGGGTCTGTCTCTCAAGTTGCCCCCAGGTGTAGCCCACCCTCGTACATCTTCTAGATGAAGATCCTCCTTCTCCCGGGATAAGCTGTCCAGAGATTCTGTTGGCATTTCTGCCACGGTGGCCACGGTCTGACCCTGTGTTGCAGAAGGATGGGACGGAGAAGAGCTGTCATCATTGGAGACTCTATAGTCAGGGACGCAGACAGGAGATTTTGTGGAGGTGAGAAGGACACCCGCGTGGTTTGTTGCCTCCCGGGTGCCAGGGTCCGGGATGTCTCTGACCGGGTGCATGACATCCTGGTACAAGAGGTCATGATACATGTTGGGACCAACGACATAGGCAGGAAGAAGGATGAGGTCCTGAAGTGTGAGTTTCCGGAACTAGGCAGAAGGCTGAAGAACAGGACCTCAAGGGTGGCATTCTCAGGATTGCTGCCAGTACTACCTGATAGTGATGGTAAGAATTGGAGGAGATGGCAGTTGAATGCGTGGCTCAGGAGTTGGTGCAGGGGGCAGGGTTTTAGATTTTCGGATCATTGGGATCTCTTCTGGGGAAGGTGGGACCTGTACAGATTGGATGGGTTGCACCTGAACTCGACGGGGAGCAATATCCTTGCTGGTAGGTTTGCTAGCATGGTTCGGGAGGGTTTAAACTAATTTGCAAGGGGGATGGGACCCGGAGCAATAGGGCAGTGAAAGAAGTGCATGGAGTAAAGCCAGATCTAACATATAGAGAGGCTTTGAGGAAAGAGCAGCAGAATAAAGGGTATAAAGGTAGTAAGGTAGAAGGGCTAAAGTGTGTGTACTTCAATGCAAGAAGCATCATGAACAAAGGTGATGAACTGAGAGCTTGGATACAATCATGGAATTATGATGTAGTGGCCATTACTGGCTGGCACCAGGGCAGGAATGGATTCTCAATATTCCTGGATTTCAGGGCTTTAAAAGAGATAAGGGGGTGGGGGAAGGGGAGGAGGGGTGGCATTACAGGTCAGGGATATTATTACAGCTGCAGAAAGGGTGGGTAATGTAGCAGGATCCTCTTTTGAGTCAGTATAGGTGGAAGTCAAGAACAGGAAGGGAGCAGTTACTCTACTGGGGGTATTCTATAGGCCCCCTGGTAGCAGCAGAGATACCAAGGAGTAGATTGGGAGGCAAACTTTGGGAAGGTGCAAAAATAACAGGGTTATCACCATGGGTGACTTTATCTTCCCTAATATTGATTGGCACTTGATTAGTTCCAAGGGTTTAGATGGGGCAGAGTTTGTTAAGTGTGTCCAGGATGGATTCCTGTCACAGTATGTTGACAGGCCGACTAGGGGGAATGCCATACTAGATCTAGTATTAGGTAACGAACTGGGTCAGGTCACAGATCTGTCAGTGGGTGAGCATCTGGGGGACAGTGATCACCGCGCCCTGACCTTTAGCATTATCGTGGAAAAAGATAGAATCAGAGAGGTCAGGAAAATTTTTAATTGGGGAAGGGCAAATTATGAGGCTATAAGGCTAGAACTTGCAGGTGTGAACTGCAATGATGTTTATTCAGGGAAATGTACTATGGACATGTGGTCGATGTTTAAGGATCTCTTGCAGGATGTTAGGGATAAATTTGTCCCAGTGAGGAAGATAAAGAATGATAGGGTGAAGGAACCATGGGTGACAAGTGAAGTGGAAAATCTAGTCAGGTGGAAGAAGACAGCATACATGAGGTTTAGGAAGCAAGGATCAGATGAGTCTATTGTGGAATATAGGGTAGCAAGAAAGGAGCTTAAGAAGGGGCTGAGAAGAGCAAGAAGGGGGCATGAGAAGGCCTTGGCGAGTAGGGTAAAGGAAAACCCCAAGGCATTCTTCAATTATGTGAAGAACAAAAGGATGACAGGAGTGAAGGTAGGACAGATTAGAAATAAAAGTGGAAAGATGTGCCTGGAGGCTGTGGAAGTGAGCAAGGTCCTCAATGAATACTTCTCTTCGGTATTCACCACTGAGAGGGAAATTGATGACGGTGAGGACAATATGAGTGAGATTGATGTTCTGGAGCATGTTGATATTAAGGGAGAGGAGGTGTTGGAGTTGTTAAAATACATTAGGACAGATAGGTCCTCGGGGCCTGACGGAATACTCCCCAGGCTGCTCCACAAGGCAAGGGAAGAGATTGCTGAACCTCAGGCTAGGATCTTTATGTCCTTGTTGTCCACGGGAATGGTACCGGAGGATTGGAGGGAGGCAAATGTTGTCCCCTTGTTCAAAAAAGGTAGTAGGGATAGTCCAGGTAATTACAGACCAGTGAGCCTTACGTCTGTGGTGGGAAAGTTGTTGGAAAAGATTCTTAGAGATAGGATCTATGGGCATTTAGGGAATCATGGTCTGATCAGGGACAGTCAACATGGCTTTGTGAAGGGCAGATCATGCCTAACAAGCCTGATAGAGTTCTTTGAGGAGGTGAGCAGGCATATAGATGAGGGTAGTGCAGTGGATGTGATCTACATGGATTTTAGTAAGGCATTTGACAAGGTTCCACAAGGTCAGAAAGTCAGAAGGCATGGGATCCAGGGAAGTTTGGCCAGGTGGATTCAGAATTGGCTTGCCTGTAGAAGGCAGAGGGTCATGGTGGAGGGAGTACATTCAGGTTGGAGGGTTGTGACTAGTGGTGTCCCACAAGGATCTGTTCTGGGACCTCTACTTTTTGTGATTTTTATTAATGACCTGGATGTGGGAGTAGAAGGGTGGGTTGGCAAGTTTGCAGATAACACAAAGGTTGGTGGTGTTGTAGATAGTATAGTGGATTGTCGAAGATTGCAGAGAGACATTGATAGGATGCAGAAGTTTGCTGAGAAGTGGCAGATAGAGTTCAACCCGGAGAAGTGTGAGGTGGTACACTTTGGAAGGACAAACTCCAAGGCAGAGTACAAAGTAAATGGCAGGATACTTGGTAGTGTGGAGGAGCAGAGAGATCTGGGGGAACTTGTCCACAGATCCCTGAAATTTGCCTCACAGGTAGATAGGGTAGTTAAGAAAGTTTAAGTTTAGATGGGGTGTTAGCTTTCATAAGTCGAGGGATAGAGTTTAAGAGACACGATGTGATGATGCAGCTCTATAAAACTCTAGTTAGGCCCCACTTGGAGTACTGTGTCCAGTTCTGGTCGCCTCACTATAGGAAGGATGTGGAAGCATTGGAAAGGGTACAGAGGAGATTTACCAGGATGCTGCCTGGTTTAGAGAATATGGATTATGATCAGAGATTAAGGGAGCTAGGGCTTTACTCTTTGGAGAGAAGGAGGATGAGAGGAGACATGATAGAGGTGTACAAGATATTAAGAGGAATAGACAGAGTGGACAGCCAGCGCCTCTTCCCCAGGGTACCACTGCTCAGTACAAGAGGACACGGCTTTAAGGTAAGGGGAGGGAAGTTCAAGGGGGATATTAGTGGAAGGTTTTTTACTCAGAGAGTGGTTGGTGCATGGAATGCACTGCCTGAGTCAGTGGTGGAGGTAGATACACTAGTGAAATTTAAGAGACTACTAGACAGGTATACAGAGGAATTTAAGGTGAGGGGTTATACAGGAGGCAGGGTTTGAGGGTCGGCACAACAATGTGGGCCGAAGGGCCTGTACTGTGTTGTAATATTCTATGTTCTATGTTCAGTGGTTTTGTGTTTTTACAGGATGAGGTTGTTAGCCCTATGCCCAATCCTCTTTCTTTTGTAGCTAGGCTTGGGACTGTCCATGGAAAAGTTAAGAAATATATACTGTATATAAAAAATCAATTTAAATAAGTGGTTCAAAAAGACTGCAAAAATACTGAGGTGGTGTTTATGGGTTCATTGTCCATTCCGAAATCTGACAGCCGAGGGGAAGAAACTGTTCCTAAGACGTTGAGCATGTGTCTTTGGGTTCCTGTACCTCCTCCCTGATGATAGTAATAAGAAGAAGGCATGGCCGGGATGATGGGAATCTTCAATGATGGATATCGCCTTTTTGAGGCATTGCTTTTTGAAGATGCTGTGGAGGCTAGTGCCCATGATGGAACTGGCTGAGTTTACAATGCTCTGCAGGTTTTTTAGATCCAGTGCATTGGCTCCTTCACTGGGGTCTTTACATAGAAGTCCAACCTAAATGTTTAAGCAGGGACACCTGTTTCCATCAGTGGGCATCCTTGCACAAGGCCTCCTTGACAATCAAATCTGAGCAGGGATTTTTCAAGACTCTTTCTATGCATAAAAACCATTCTTAACCTGTCTCACCAAGGTATTGGATAATAAATCCAGTTAACCTTTGAGGTAAACTCAAGGACAGACATCTGATTTATGGGAGTGCAATGTTGTGGTAGAAAGTGGTGGGGGTGGCACTATGATAGTGTAGCGGCTAACATGATGCTATTACAGTTGGGGCATTTGGAGATCAGACTTCAGTTCCAGCGCAGCCTGTACATTCTCCTCGTCACTCTCCGGGTGCTCCAGTTTCCTCCCACAGTCCAAAGATGTACTGGTTAGTAGGTTAATCGGTCATTTTAAAATGTCCTGTGGTTAGGCTGGGGTTAAATCAGGAGTTGGTTCTCAGCTCATTTCACAGGAAGGGCCTGTTCACGCTGTATCTCTAAATAAATACTGTAACTGAATAGTTAAATAAGTAAACAAACATAAAAACAAACCAGACAAGGTTTTTATTTTATTTTAATGATACAGTGTGGAGAAGGCCTTCCCAGCCCTTTGAGCCATGCCCTCCCCCACCCACAGCTTCCCTGACAAACCCAATTAACCCTAACCTTATGAGGAGACAATTTACAATGACCACAGGGGGTCATGTGATTGTGACTACCTCAGGAACATTTACAATTTTACTGGGCTTGGCAGTTGGAGGTACTCACTATAGTCATGATTATGCAGGCTGTGGCTGACATCAGAAAAATGTCTTGATAAGGGCATAATTTTAAGGTGAGTGTTGGAAAGTATGGTGGGGGGATGTCAGAGGCAGGTTCTTTACACAGAGAGTGATGGGTGTGTGGAACACCCCGCCAGGGGTGGTGGTAGAGGCAGATACATTAGGGACGTCTAAGAGACTCTTAGATAGGCACATGGATGAAAGCAAAATGAAGGGCTTTGTAGGAGGCAAAGGTTAGATTGATCTTGGGGTAGGTTAAAGGGCTGGCACAACATTATGGGCTGAAGGGTCTTACAGAACTGTAATGTTCAATGCTCTGTATTTAGTATTCCTCTCTATAGATGCTGCCTGACTTGCTTGGTTCCTCGAGCATTTTATGCATGGTGCTCGTATAACTTGCAAGTTGGCTTTGCGATGTGGGAAGGTGATGGAGCATCTGGTAGTCACAGGGAGGATGTGCAAGTTCCAGGGGTCAGGACTGAACCTGGGGTGCTGGGTTTTGAGGCAGCAGCTTTAAGAGATTCTCAGATAGGCACATGGGTGATAGACAAATGGCGAGCTGTGTAGGAGGGAAGGGTTAGGCTCACCTTAGAGTAGATCAAAGTTTGGCACAACATTATAGGAAAAGGGCCTGTACTGTGCTGTACTGTACTGTACTGTTTGATGTCCTATGAAACATCAACTGTTTCACCTCCGTAGGTGCTGTCTGACCTAACGAGTTCCTCCAGTATAGCTTTTAATATGTAGTGCAAAGCAAGGTGTCAGGGGCAGCCATTATACCATTGGGTAATTAAGTGCAGAAGATTGGCAGTGTAATTTACTGCTCCTGTGAGTGAAATCTGCTCTGTGATTCCTCAGTATACAGGCCATCAATCTTGCTACAAATCCAGTGATATCACTCTGATGTTCGTATGTCCACTAAGTTGCTGAATCCTCTCTCCATTGTTTCATGAAATTTCTTACAGATTCAGTAGAATAATTGGCTAAAAAACAGCTATTAATAAGACCATGGACATGATTCACACAAATTTCTCTAGTACTAAGTTACCACAAATGATATTTATAAACCAGTGATATTAAGACCATAGCACATAGGAACAGAATTAGACTTTACAGCCCATCAAATCTGCTCCACCATGTCATCATGACTGATTTATTATCCCTCTCAACTCCATTCTCCTGCCTTCTCCCCATAATCTTTGATGCCCTGATTAATCAAGTTTAATATATGGACCTATTTCTTCTAGAGCAATGACCCCTCTCCCAACCCCTGAGCACTACGTACTGATCAGCTGTCTGTGCATGCATATTGTTCTCTCTCTCTCTTATTGTGAATATAATTGTGAATATTGTGAATATACCAATTGAAGTAATCTCCCACGTGTATGTTTTTATTTAATTGATACGTAGTTGTGCACAGACACAACCAATTGGTGACAAGTATGAACCTGAATGTCAGTACTTTAAATATCACGAACTGCACTAACAGCTACAAGATGAAACAGCGGGAGTTAAACAGCATGAGAAAGGCGAAGGACCCATGAGTAACAGTGAAAGACGCGCTGAATTTAAAGTGAAAATAATGTGGTGATGGCTTCAGTCAAGAAAGATAATGAATTTGATAGTGCTAATGAAGGCTGGGAGCTGTATATTGAGGGGGTTGAACTGTATTGCAGTACGAACAACGTGGAGGTGTAAACGAAAGCCCTAACACTTCTTCGCTTAATGGGTACAAGAATGTACAGTCTCTTATGCTACCCAGTAACCCTGCAAAGTCAGCAAACAAGACGTTCGATGAAACTGTTACAATCTTACAAAATTACTTGGGCCCTAAACCACTGGCAATAGCTAAGAGATTTAAATTTTACAAAAGGAACCAGCCAAAAGATGAAAGCATTTGTGAATACATTGCAGAACTGCGCAAACTCTCCCAGTACTGTGACTTTAGAGATGGACTTTCTGATGCATCAAGGGACAGGCTTGCATGTGACATACACAGTCAAAGCACTCAAAAGAGGCTACTGTCCAAGAGGCCTAACCTTAGAACGGGCATTGACTATTGCAATATCATTAGTGACTGCAGCAAAGGATGCGGCAGAACTACAGAAAAGGAAGTTAGAATGTGAAATGCACAAAATGTCCCTAAATAGTGCAAAAGGCCAAAGGTATTACCGATGTGGCAAATCCTCCCATAATGCAATGACTATTGATTCAAAGAAAATGTCTGGAGGAAGTGTGAATAGAGTGTGTGCAAGGCAGACAAAAAGCACAACTGAATGATAAGTCTCAAACACAAAATAAGCAAATGCATAAAGTTACTGAAGGTAAAACAACTACCACCAGTTTCTCCCAAACATTGCTACAGTGCTGCACCCACTGAATGCACCGTTACAGACAGGAGCAAAGTGGGAATGGTCAGAAAGATGTGAACAAGCAATCAAAGAACAAAGAGACTAATAACATCTGATGAACTGCTCACCCATGAAAACCAATTGCTGTTCATCAGACTAGCATGCGATGCATCTGCTTATGGCATTGGAGTTGTTTTGTCACACATTATGAAAGATGTATCTGAACACCCAATTGCACTTGCTTCAAGATAACTGACAAGCGCAGAACACAACCAGGTACAAATCGACTGTGAGGCCCTCAGCCTAGTATGGGGAATAAAGAAATTCCTCAATGGACAAAAGTTTATGCTAGTGACAGATCACCAACCCCTTGTGTCCATTTTCAATCACAGGAAGGGAATCCCAGTGCTGACAGCTACCTGGTTACAACATTGGGCACTGTTCCTAGGAGCCCACTCTTATGACATAGAGTTCAAGGGTACCAAACAGCACAGCAATGCTGATGGTTTGTCACGTCACATCTTCCACTATCAGCAACTGAAGGAGAAAGTCTTCATATTGTGACCCAACAGAAGTGTTCCACACCGCACCAGTGGACTAGCTGCTGGTAACAAATTCCAAAACACACAGGGAAACAAGAAATGACCTGACATTGTCAAAAGCCCATGAAATCATCATGCAAGGGTGGCCAGCTCGTAGTAACCTATGTTTTCAGGGTTCTCAGTGAGACAAGACCAACAGTTGATATGTCAAAGAACAGTGATGTGTGGATTTCGTGTTGTGGTTCCCTCTAAACTGCGCACCAGAGAGCTAGAAAATCTGCATGAAGGACACCTGGGTACAGTTAAGATGGAATCTCACCTACAGCTATGTGTGGTGGCCAGGAATAGATAAACATATTGAAGACTTGGCCAAAAGCTGTTCAGGATCCCAAAAGGTTCAAAATGCAGCCTCACCCATGGGATTGCCTTTCATCACCATGACAAAGAGTACAGATTGACTTTGCTGGGCCATTCATGGACTCCATGTTTCTGATTGCTGTGGATATTCACTCAAAGTGGCTGGAGGTCACAGCAATGAAGTCAAGCACCTCAGCAAAGACTGCCCTAGCGCTGAGGACAAGCTTCACTGGAAATGGCTTACCTGAACAAATTTTAAGTGATAACAGACCACACATCAGAAGAATTCTGACTGTTCATGAAGAAAAATGGCATCAGACATTTCAAGTCAGCTCCTCACCACCCAGCAATGAATGGGTTAGCTTAAAGGTTTATCCAAAACTATAGGAAGTCCATTAAAGCGAATTACAAGGAGGACATTCCTCTACAGCACAAGATGGACAACTTCCTTTTTCTGTATCAGAACTCTGTTCATGCGATGACAAATCAAACACCTGCAATGCTGTCCATGAACAGGAATCTGAGATCTCACATAGACCTCCTGAAACTAGATCTATGGAGAGAAGTGCAAAATAAATAGTTCAGCTAGTTGCCAAGTGAAACAACAAGGAGCTTCAAAATTGGACAGGAAATCCTAGGGTGTGGACACTTGGTAGGACAGCTACAAGAACTGGAACACTGATGTACACAGTGAAGATGTACACATAGTGATCAGACAAGGAGACGTCTTGTGGACCAGATACTGGATGCTCAACCGAAGAACACAACTGAGTCAACTGCATCCAACAAAACAGACATATTACAGCCACTGGACTTATCTCTCAGTGAAGATGTCACTGACAGCAGCATGACACCGGAAACCAGGAACGTTGTCTTAGACAAGACTGATGCCAAACCTGTTGCCACTCCACAGGTCCAGAGGTGCCATCTAAAAGAAACAGAACGCCATCTAAAATCCTGAATCTTTACAACTGTGAAGTTGGTTATGGACTGTTATTGTGGAAGCATTTTTATTTGGTTACATGGGTTCACGGAAAGGGAAATTGAATGTTTTATACATATATAGTTTTATGTTGCATTAATCTAAAGGGGGAGGAAATGTAATGCATGGGTCTATTTCTTTTAGAGTAATGACCACCCTCTTAGCACTACATATTGATCTGTTGTCTACACATGAACATTGTTCTCTCTCTCATGCACTCTCTCTCTGATAGCAATGTGAATACACCAGTTAAAGCTACCTCCCAGCTGTGTTGTTTTTATTTAATTGATATCTAGTTGTGCACAGACACAACATCAGGAACCTATCAACCTCAGCTTTAAACATTACCAATGAACTGGCCTCCACTGCTATCTGTGGCAATTGAATTCCTCCCTCTGGCTAAAGAAATTCATCTCTATCTTAGGGTTCCATATGATGACATATATGAACTTTGATCATAAATTTACTTGGAACTTTGAAGTTCTCCCAGGGTTAGCTACCTTGATTCAGCAGATGCACTGCACAGCGTTAAACTCACAGCGCACTGTGTGTGCAGCATTATTTTCTCTCCAGTTGCACAAAGCATAAAAAGATTAACATCATTCACTTGTCACAGCCAAATGCAAATCCCATGGCCCATTCATTAGAGCAAAGCATGGGCTTAGGCAAGTGTAGTACTAGTGTTAAAGCAGCTAGAAATGGTCAGGTCTTTCAACCGCTATTCAGGTGGACTGGTGAAAGACCCTGGTCAAAAATGTTTATTTTTCCATTCTTTAAAGCACCACATTTTCAGATTTTATTTAAAATTTGAGTACTTTTTTCATTCAGCCAAAGAACTTGTTGACTGTCAATTACATGCACAAGAGATTCTGCAGATGCTGGAAAGCTTGATTTTTAAAAATGATTATGTATTGCAATGTGCTGCTGCTGCTGCTGCATAACAATAAATCTCACAACACATACCAGTGATAGTAAACCTGACTCTGATCAGGGCAGATAGGGTTCATCAGCCACAGTGGCAGCTCATCTGGGAGAAAGAAAACTCTGATCTCAAACTTCCGCTGCCTTGTGCCTATACCCACTTATAAGGAGGGCTTCGAGAGTAAAGCACAGGGAAAAGTCTGAGTTGGGGTCCTACATGGAGGCTAATGCTGACTGGTGACTCCAGCAATGCCACTGGTGCCAAACTATATCAGCCTGTGCCATTCCTTTGGATTCAGCAGCTGCATGGAGTGAGGGAGCCTGCTGCATGGACAACAGTTTGCTCTCTATGTAGTACTGCCCCAACTTGCGTACCGGCTTGCTAATCACATAGACAGCTAGGACGCAACATCCATGGTCAACCATGACCACCAGAGGGCCTCGGTGATACTGATTCTGAACTCAGCAGGTCAGGCAGCACCTGTGGAGGGAATAAACAGCAAGTTTCAGGCCAAGACCCTTCATTTGCACACAATTATTGTGCATGTTTAGTGTTAACTAGCCATGTTCACTGGGATGGACTACCAGTTCTGCATTGACTGATGAATTGTCATAGAAGGTTCACGAGAATTACCGCATGAATGAAAGGGTTAACGCATGAGGCGTGTTGGATGCTTCTGAGCCTGTGGAGAGGAAGTTTCCTAAAGTGACAGAGTCTAGGACAGGGGTCAGCAACCTTTACCACTGAAAGAGCCACTTGGACCCGTTTCCCACAGAAAAGAAAACACTGGGAGCCGCAAAACCCGTTTGACATTTAAAATGAAATAACACTGCATACAACGTTTTTTTTGCCTTTATGCTATGTATAAACAAACTATAATGTGTTGCATTTATGAAATTGATGAACTCCTGCAGAGAAAACAAAATTACATTTCTGCATGCAACAAAAACATTTTGAACTCCGAAAAAAAGACGTTGGGTTGAAAGTTACTTTTAAGTAAAATATTCAATGTCTATTTGAGTCCTTCTTGTATTTATGAAAAACGCCGAACTTAAATTTTCCGCCAGCAGCAAACCAAAAATAACGTCAGCCAGCTGTCATCCTGAAAAATGAAAGGACTATTTCACTGAACAATGAAAAAATATGAATATAAGTAAAATAATAGGCAATTAAAATATTTATCATACTTGGTTAATGGGATTTCTGCTCCTGGACCTCAGCGCACAGCGTCTGCACATCAGGGCTGTATGATGTCACCTTCATCTTTACACAGGATCGCAAGCTGTCATCTGTGAGGTTTTCAATATCACTCCATTTGTGTTTCTGAGCAAGAACGGCCTTCTGACGGGCAACATCTTCAAGGTCTGCTGTCAAGCGTCTAAACTTGGACACCCATATGTCTTTGTCGGCTATGTCGGCCAGTTCCATCTCAAGATCAGGTTGACTCACACCTGCCAATGCAGTCGTATTCAGTAGGGAAGGATCGATGCTTAAGGGAGTGACCGGGAAGGATAATGTGTTTTTTTCCTCTCTGAACTCACAGAAGCGTTTCCCAAACGATGTTTGCATTGCGATGATTGCAGAATGTAAATACTCCGAAATTATCATGTCGTGACCTTGTTTGAACTCTCTCAAATTGGGGAAGTGAGACAAAGTGCCTTTCTGTAAATCTCTGGCAAGCACTGTCAACTTGCGTTCGAATGCCAAAACATCCTCCAACATGTGCAGGGCTGTACGTCCTTTCCCCTGAAGAGCTGTGTTCAGCGTGTTCAGGTGCGCTGTCATGTCTACCATGAAGTGTAGCTTTTCCAGCCACTCTGGCTGCTTCCAGACACGCGACAAAGCGTTTCAGCACCTTCCGTCTGGACAGCCAGCGATAAAAACACGTTGTAGCGGTGTCAGTAAACTGCAGTCAAAGATAGCTTTATTCGAACTAAACAGCCTTGCTTTTAAGCCTCCCTCAACCCAGCCCCCATGGACGCAGATGCTGCAAAAGACGCGTACTCACAAACCCCCGTAGGCTATCTCCCTTAGCCGGAATGCTGGCTAATTGTGAGCCGTTTCGGATGTGGCAGGAAATGTGTCGCTACACTTAGGTTGTACAAGATCACCATAATTACATTTCAAAAGCTAACAAACTAACATAAAATACATTTTAATTAAATACTGACCAATTATTTCCCAAAGCCACAGGGAGCCGCAGCACAGAGGTGAAAGAGCCACAAATGGCTCGGGAGCCGCAGGTTGCCGACCCCCGGTCTAGGATCAGAGGGCACAGCCTCAGAATGGAAGAACATTCATTTAGAACAGAGAGGAGAAATAATTTCTTTAGCCAGAAGATGGGGAATCTGTGGAACTCATTGTTACAGCCGGTTGTGGAGGCTAAGTCACTGAGCATATTGAAAGTGGAGTTGGGTAGGTTCTTGATTAGTAAAAGCATCTAAGGTTGTGGGGAGAAGGCAGGGGAATGGGTTTGAGAGGGATAATAAATCAGCTAAGGTGGAATGGTGAAGCAGAGCAAATTTGGCGGACCAAACGCTTCTATGTCTAATGAAGGCCAATACACCATTGCCTTCTTAACTATCCTACCAAGTTGTGCAGCAACTTTAATGGGTGTATGCTAAATCTAGCAATCACTAATTGTAATGTAGTTCAGAGCAGTGTGTGACCAGCTAGTCTGATCACATCACCAGTTGCTCAGTTAGTGCACCACTCCTAAACTACTGCTCTGCTTACATAACCCCTTCTTTGTAAAGCTGATTCTTTTATTATTTTGTAATTAAGCATAATAGATATTGTATGGTGAGTTCAGGGAGGGGTAGACCTCTGGTGACGAGGCTTGTTGTGTCAATTCTGAGGCAGCTCACTCACCTTTGGTCCCCACTGTACACTCAGCTCTCACCTGTGGCTCCAAGTAGCCATTTGAATGTGGCAGCAGCCCCACCTTGGTAGAGTGCTTTGTCAGGTGGGCTAAATCCCCATGAGATACAGACGTGCCTGTCCTAGCATGTGAAGTCAGCTTCAATGGACTAGGCATTCTGCAACAATTTGTGGTGAGCAAAAAGCATAATAAGGCATAGAAGTCACAGTTATCCACTGCAATCAGGAAAAAACCCAGTTGTGATGGCTGCTCGTACCACTGGATCCAGGCTTCCACATTCAAGACAGTGGACCTGCCCCAGTGCAACAGCTTTTACACTTTAAAAACTCTCCCAGATTTCTTTAAAACTGCACAAACCTGTCAGCGTTGGATGCGACGGACAACCAATCAACAGTCAAATATTGAGATGAATCGAATGCAATCTCACATAGTCACGAGCCCAATAGGAACACTTCAGTGCTTGTTTTTCACTTTTATTTCCAAAATAAGACCGGCAAGGCGTAACCTCCTGCCTTAAAATCAATCTATAGATAAAACCCATTTATAGATCTCATTCTAATTTTGTAACAACCATGAAGCATAGCATGTTTAAAATATAAATGATTTCAGTCAGATACAAGGTCCTACAAAATCCAGGACTAAAGAAGGCTGTATTGCATTTCTTGCACAAGTTATTTTTGTAACCTTTTGTTGAGGTACACAAGAATAGTGTGTCCCAAGAAAAAAGTCCTGAAATTCATTTTTTTCTTGACTTTTTATAAAGGTGTTTAAATAACTAGTTTGCATTTATCAATATTTATCAATACAATTTAGTTGGCAGAATGAGTGTAGAACACAAAAAGCCCAATTTAACATTTAAGCTTACAAATTAATAAATATATTTCTATATTACCAACACTTCTGTAGATTGTTTGTGAATCAACAGTGTTTCTACTTCCTAGTTGTACCAATAAAACAGGATACAAATCCTCAACTAATTCCTCAAAAGCTAACACAATGACAACATTTCAAACCAAATTGGAAATCTACTTCATGAATCACTACAGGTTTAAAAGACAACTCATTCAGACAGTGTTCACCTTCAAGTAGTAATCCTGTAGTGACAAGGCACCCTAAGCTAACCAAAATGGGTATCAATTATTACTTGAGGAAACAAGGTTTATACTGAAGGATGTATTTAAAGTAGGCAATATAGGGACACCAATAATAAAACTCCTCTATTTACTTATAGGACAGCTGTTAGTCAGCATGTACCAGATCAAAACATGCTCAGCACAATCATCAGGGCAGAAAATTGTGAAAATGAAAAAATTGAGTCATAAGGTGTATGCCAACATAGGAAATAATTCTAACTAATTCTCTAACACTTCCCAAAACAATAAATCATAATTTGTGAATTAGTTGTGTTTTGTGAGAAGGATTGAAAGTTGACCATTTCAGCGAGATTCACTATGTAATGTAAAACACAGCCTACACTGAAGGAATGAGGACTAGCTGTCGCAACTACCACGGAACTCAAGCGCAGTCACGAGGGGTATCTCGGCAGCTGTTGCTGGTGCAGTTCAGGCCGGTATCCTGTTATCTGGTCCCAGCCCTTCCGACAGGTGCGAACGATCCACTCGTGCTCATCATCATCTGAAAAATACAGGCAGAACATTTTCTTGTAAGTCGTCAAATGGAAATGGAATTTTGCCAGCAAAGTTCAGACTGTTGCCTGCTGCAATTAGATTTAAATTGACTCAATCCTTCAGTGGCAAACATTTGTATTTCTGCATGTGCAATCAGGAAAGGTTCCAATAATACACCCTTTGTTACTTTATGACTTAGAATGGGCATCATGTCAGACCACCACCTCATTGTTACATCAATCACATCTGCTTATTCGCATGTTTTGTTGCACGCACCATTCTTCTCAGGGTGGCCATCTACCATATTATAATGGCGGATGATAAACATATTTCAACTTCAGCAGAGCCTGGGTAGGATAATTGCAGGAGATTTTATGGCTAATTGGAATCACTGCAGCTGCAACCTCTTCAGTGGTAACCCATGGAACAAGATGAACTGGCCCATTGTTGTGAACAAGGCTTAAATCCTTCCCTGATTGTTGGTAATTGGTGACGATGGCCTTAACAACCACTTGACTAGCCTTTTCACACTCTACCTGGCTATACGGTCACCACATTAAATCCCAGATGCCCAGACTGAGTCCTGCCAGCTGCATGGGAACTAACTACTTTCCCTTATTCTCTCTCACCCTGTGACACTGGGTCAAACTCAAGAAATACATTTTATCACTTTTTAAAGCGCAATTAATGCTTGTGGCTTCATTTGTACCAGCGACCAGCCAACTATAATTAGCATTGAGCTTAACGGCAATTGTTTATAGATGGTAATTAAAGCTTAAACACAGAGCTTAGATGCTCTACATCTTCTCACCTTTTATATAATTTACTCTTTAGATAGCAGCTACATTTTCCCTTTTTAATATAACCCAACTCTGTAATCAACTGGAAATTGTTATTTGGCTGGAAGTTGATCATTGGCAGAATCTCAATCTTACCATCCTCACTCTGCAAGGAACAGATTATTTGATATTTTAATACATTTTTTCAACATTAGTAATAGGTAATCATTTCATAGAAAATGTGGTTTTACTACATTCTTATATTTGCTCTTTGTAATGTGTACATTTCTTAAAACAGGGTCTGACAACAAGAAAAACACATTTTGAAATAAATAAATAAATAAATAGATAAATAGGCAGATAAATAAATAGATTAAAATATATCTAATATACACATACACGCGTACATTCCTTAAGGTTGTCATGGTAAGGGGAGGGCAAGGTTGAAGTGGGGATAAGCTCTCAGTACCTATTAAATGTTCCCAATGGCGTGTGTCCCAAATAGCCTCTGACAACCAAGTCTAGCTCCTGATGTTCACATGTGGCTTAGCTACTAAGCCCTGTCAGAGAAAGGGGCAACTGGTGCCTGAAAGCCAGTCGCTTTGGGCAAATGGGGCTCAGCAACAGTGGCTGAAAGAAACTCTGATCTCAAACTTCCATTGCCTTGCAGCTATACCCACTGATGGAGAAGGCTTGGGAAGTAAACCCTGTGGAAAAATGCGAAGCTGGAGTCCTTAAGGCAGTTCTACGTTGAGATCCACAGTACAAATCCTGCGACACCACTGATGCCAAATTGTAGCAAGCTCTGCAGTTCCTGTGGATTTGTCAGCTGCGTGGAAAGGGGAAGTCTGCTGTGTGGGCAACACCTTGTTCTTCATATAATATTGTCCTGGCTCCGTAGACAGCTAGGGTGCAACATCCATGCTCAACCTTGATCAATGGAGGGCCTACACACACACACACACACACACACACACACACACACACACACACACACACACACACACACACACACACACACACACACACACATAAACACACACAATATTACTGTACTCAGTACCAATACAAATAATTTTCATGTCTAGTAATCTTAGTGATACATTGTAATTTTATGTTCCTACTTATTCTAATACTAGTGATAGGAATAAAGTACATCCACTGGTATGAAAGTAAAAATAAAACTGCATTAGATGGAATTGTAAAATAAAAAAAGAAAATGACAGAAATACTCGGCAGGTCAGGCAGCATCTGTAGAAAGAAAAGCAGAGTTTATGTTTCAGATTAGAGATCTAGTTTTGTAAGAAACTGTATCCCTCCTAAACAGAGCAAAAGGAATCATTGTTGAAAGATTTTATTAGATCATTACAAATAAATGATTTTTTTTAGAGAGAGAGACAGTATGCAACAAGCTCTCCAGCTCAATGAACCGCACCACCCAGCGACCCACCTATTAACCCGAGCCTAATCACAGGGCTATTTACAATGACCAAATTAAGTCAAGTCTACAGTCATTTAACTATATACATGTAAACCGTCATACAAGACAACGTTTCTCCGAACCAGGACGTAAAGCACAGTAATCCACATAACACATATGACACACAATAATTTATAAAAGTAAGTATAAAATCTACAGATAAACCACATAAAAATGACAAACTAAAATGCATTTAGTAACGTACAGAACAGATTAACCAGTGACACTTCAAATATGATGCCACAGGGAGTTCAGAAGCCTAATGGCCTGTGGGAAAAAACTGTTTGCCATCCTGACCATTTCTGTTTTTATGTAAGGGAATCTCCTGCTTGATGGTAGAAGGTCAAAGATTATGTAGGTGGATGGGTGGGATCCTTAATAATAGTAAGAGCTCTGTGTACACAGTACTCCTGATAAATGTCCCCAACTTCCAGTCCTACTTCCATACCAGATGGAGATGCAGCTTGTCAGGACGCTCTCAGTGGTGCTCCTGTAAAACACAGCTAAGATGGGGGCTGGAAGCCTTGCTTGCCTCAATCTCCTTAGGAAGTGGAGGCACTGCTGTGCCTTCTTGTACAGGAAGGTGACATTAAGGGACCAGGTAAAGGACTCTATGGAGGAGCGAGTTAGGTACACCAATTAACCTACTAACCGGTATGTCTTTGGACTGTGGGAGGAAACAGGAACACAAAGAGGAAACCCACACATTCACAGGGAGGAATGTACAAACTCCTTACAGCTGATGTCAGAATGGAACTCCGATACCCTGAGCTGTAAGTGTCTCACTAACCATTATGTTACGGTGTGCCCTCCTCTATTCATAAATCCTCACATTCGTAAATTAAATTGTCCCTCCTCTATTCATAAAGGTTGGTAATAAATTAAGTTCTGGTCACCGAATTATAGGAAAGATTTCAACAAAATAGAGAGATTACAGAGGAGATTTACTAGAATGTTACCTGGGTTTCAGCACCCAAGTTACAGAGAAAGGTTGAACAAGTTAGGTCTTTATTCTTTGGAGCATAGAAGGTTGAGGGGGGACTTGATAGAGGTACTTCAAATAATGTGGGGGATAGATAGAGTTGACGTGGATAGGCTTTTTCCATTGAGTGTAGGGGAGATTCAAACAAGAGGACATGAGTTGAGAGTTAGGGGGCAAAAGTTTAGGGTAACATGAGGGGAAATTTCTTTACTCAGAGAGTGGTAGCTGTGTGGAACGAGTAGAGGCAGGTTCGATATTGTCATTTAAAGTAAAATTGAATAGGTAAATGGACAGGAAAGGAATGGAGGATTATGGGCTGAGTGCAGGTTGGTGGGACTAGGTAAGAGTAAGCGTTCAGCATGGACTAGAAGGGCCAAGGTGGCCTGTTTCCGTCCTGTAATTGTTATATGGTGATGGTTATATAAATGATTATACTACCACATAAAAAGTTTATTTCAGGCCAGTGAATGAGACAGCAACCAGATTCTACAGCTTCCATGAAAAGCAAATGCAAAGCTGATATTTTAGAATTCAAGATTGTTTAATGTCCTTTCCAGTACACAACTGTAAAGGAGAACAAAATTATTGTTATTATGGATCCAGTACAGCATATAAATATCATACTAAGATAAAGAACACAGTAATAATAAAAACACAATAAATATAGAACATAGAACACTACAGCACAGTACAGGCCCTTCGGCCCACAATGTTGTGCCGGCCCTCAAACCCTTCCTCCCATATAACCCCCTACCTTAAATTCCTCCATATACCTGTCTAGTAGTCTCTTAAACTTCACTAGTGTATCTGCCTTCACCACTGACTCAGGCAGTGCATTCCACACACCAACCACTCTCTGAGTGAAAAACCTTCCTCTAATTTCCCCCTTGAACTTCCCTCCCCTTACCTTAAAGCCATGTCCTCTTGTACTGAGCAGTGGTGCCCTGGGGAAGAGGTGCTGGCTGTCCACTCTGTCTATTCCTCTTAATATCTTGTACACCGCTATCATGTCTCCTCTCATCCTCCTTCTCTCCAAAGAGTAAACCCCTAGGTCCCTTAATCTCTGATCATAATCCATACTCTCTAAACCAGGCAGCATCCTGGTAAATCTCCTTTGTACCCTTTCCAATGCTTCCACATCTTTCCTATACTGGGGTGACCAGAACTGGACACAGTACTCCAAGTGGGGCCTAACCAGAGTTTTATAGAGCTGCATCATTACATTGTGTCTTTTAAACTCTATCCCTCAACTTATGAAAGCTAACACCCCATAAGCTTTCTTAACTAACCTATCTACCTGTGAGGCAAATTTCAGGGATCTGTGGACATGTACCTCCAGATCCCTCTGCTCCTCCACACTACCAAGTATCCTGCCATTTACTTTATACTCTGCCTTGGAGTTTGTCCTTCCAAAGTGTACCACCTCACACTTCTCTGGGTTGAGCTCCATCTGTCACTTCTCAGCCCACTTCTGCATCCTATCAATGTCTCTCTGCAATCTTTGACAATCTTCTACACTATCTACAACACCACCAACCTTTGTGTCGTCTGCAAACTTGCCAACCCACCCTTCCAACCCCACATCCAGGTTGTTAATAAAAATCACAAAAAGTAGAGGTCCCAGAACAGATCCTTGTGGGACACCACTAGTCACAACCCTCCAATCTGAATGTACTCCCTCCACCATAACACTCTGCCTTCTACAGGCAAACCAATTTTGAATCCACCTGGCCAAACTTCCCTGGATCCCATGCCTTCTGACTTTCTGAATAAGCCTACCGTGTGGAACCTTGTCAAATGCCTTACTAAAATCCATGTAGATCACATCCACTGCACTACCCTCATCTATATGCCTGCTCACCTCCTCAAAGAACTCTATCAGGCTTGTTAGACATGATCTGCCCTTCACATGCCATGCTGACTGTCCCTGATCAGACAATAATTCTCTAAATGCCCATAGATCCTATCTCTAAGAATCTTTTCCAACAGCTTTCCCACTCAGACGTAAGGCTCACTGGTCTATAATTACCTGGACTATCCCTACTACCTTTTTTGAACAAGGGGACAACATTCGCCTCCCTCCAGTCCTCCGGTACCATTCCTGTGGACAACGAGGACATAAAGATCCTAGCCTGAGGTTCAGCAATCTCTTCTCTCGCCTTGTGGAACAGCCTGGGGAATATTCCATCAGGCCCCATGGACTTATCCGTCCTTTCCATCAGGCCCCATGGACTTATCCATCCTAATGTATTTTAACAATTCCAACACCTCCTCTCCCTTAATATCAACATGCTCCAGAACATCAACCTCACTCATATTGTCCTCACCGTCATCAAGTTCCCTCTCATTGGTGAATACCGAAGAGAAGTATTCATAGAGGACCTCGCTCACTTCCACAGCTTCCAGGCACATCTTCCCACTTTTATCTCTAATCGGTCCTACCTTCGCTCCTGTCATCCTTTTGTTCTTCACATAATTGAAGAATGCCTTGGGGTTTTCCTTTACCCTACTCACCAAGGCCTTCTCATGCCCCCTTCTTGCTCTTCTCAGCCCCTTCTTAAGCTCCTTTCTTGCTACCCTATATTCCTCAATAGACCCATCTGATCCTTGCTTCCTAAACCTCATGTATGCTGTCTTCTTCTGCCTGACTAGATTTTCCACTTCACTTGTCACCCATGGTTCCTTCCCTACCATTCTTTATCTTCCTCACTGGGACAAATTTATCCCTAACATCCTGCAAGAGATCCTTAAACATCAACCGCATGTCCATAGTACATTTCCCTGCAAAAACATCATCCCAATTCACACCTGCAAGTTCTAGCCTTATAGCCTCATAATTTGCCCTTTCCCAATTAAAAATTTTCCTATCCTCTCTGATTCTATCCTTTTCCATGATAATGCTAAAGGTCAGGGCGCAGTGATCACTGTCCCCCAGATGCTCACCCACTGACAGATCTGTGACCTGACCCAGTTCATTACCTAATACTAGATCTAGTATGGCATTTTCCTTAGTCGGTCTGTCAACATACTGTGACAGGAATCCATCCTGGACACACTTAACAAACTCTGCCCCATTTAAACCCTTGGAACTAATAAATACATAAGATAGCTTATATACTAAATATAGATTGATTGTATGTCCATAAATTGATGCTAGGCACAGGAATGTCTGTACATAAGGTGACACAAGGAAATGATAAGGTAGTGGTGGTTGGGGGTGTGGACGGGAGGGTTAGTGGGTGGAAGTGTTGATCAGCCTTACTGCTTGGGGAAAGTAACTGTTTTTGAGTCTGGTGGTCCTGTCATGGATACTACGTAGACTCCTCCCTGATAGGAATGGGACAAGCCATCCATGAGCAAGGTGTGTGGGACCCTTCATGATATTACTGGCCCTTTCCCAACACCTTTCTGTTATATGCATTGCTCATGAATTGCTCCTACTGAGGATGCTGAAACGATTACTATCGAGCTAAAAACACAAATCACCTACCATCTGGAACAAAAATATTTAGAGTTACACTAACACTGGGAGAAAAACATCATGGAAAATTAACAGACAAGTATTTCCCGTTTATTGGTAGGAAGCTGGAGTACTGGACTATATTTGAAATAGTTGAGCATCAAGTCCCTCAGCACCCTTCATCCTCTGATGCACTACCACCTAATGCATATACCACACCTCATATGCACCGACACTGACACAGTCACTGTCCTACTGTGATTTCACCTGCTCTGCAGTTACTTAGAAAAGTTTTTCTTAGCAAGAGTCACTGTCATTTTATCATTTCCTGACAATCACCTTATGTTCAGATACGTCACTTATATACCTACAGTCTATGCATATAAGCCAATCTTATGTATATACAGCCACACTGTTATTTGTACATTGTGTTTTATAGGATTGTTTTTATACTTATAGCTATTGTGTTTTTAAAAAATATTTATTGTGTTCTTTATGCTTATTGTGTTTCCATTCCGCATTCCCATTTCCCTCTCTCAGCTTATCTCCTTATCTACACTCATAACCATCCCCGGTGCCCCTCCCCCTTTCTCTTTCTTCCATGGCCTTCCCATCAGATTCCCCCTTCTTGAGCCCTGTTTCTCTTTCACCAACCACCTTCTCGTCTCTTTCCTTCACCCTTTCCTTCCCTCCCGGTTTCACCTATATTGTTGCGTTTCTCCCTCGCCTGCCCCTCCTTTTTACTCTTGATCCCTCATTTTTATTTCTCCAGTCCTGTAGAAGGGTCTCAGCCCGAAACGTCAACTGTTCTCTTTTCCACAGATACTGCCTGCTGAGTTTCTTCAGCATTTTGTGTGTGTTTTTTAAATGTTACATGAAATCCAGAATAGCAATCATTTTATTCTCCTTTACTCTCGTGCATTAAAGAATGAAAGTAAACAACCTTGAATCAAAACTCTTGGCAAATCAATGTAAGTGATTAGCATTCAAGCTGTGTATTAGACAAACATCTTTGACTCTTTGCTACATAATACTATTTTAATCAGAATTCATGCCTACTCTGAATTAATGGAAAATAACTGAGACCTGCTGGTGTGGGTTACCTCACACTGAGCTGCCAGGATGGCATGTGCATGCTTCCCACTTTCCCACCTCGTTGTTAGGTGTGAACTGATAACACAAAAGCAAAACCAGCAGGGTATCTGGATGCTGCTGAATGAAAGGGCCAGCAGACTATTTAACCAGCCAATCGCAATCAATAATTGACAAAAAACTCATAGAGAAGGATAACAAATGTGGGTGCCTGTAAGAAGGTTAAAAACAGATACTGATGAGAAATAAAGAGGGACAAAAGACTGGATGAGAAGTTAAAAGTAGTAAGGGCAGTTAGGAATTGCATGCAGGCAAGACACACCCCAATTCTGAACACTCGGAGGAAAGAGAAGTTGTTTGTTAGTCACTCAGTTTGTTAAGGCATTTGGAGTATTGGCTTTCTGTTTAATGAACAATAATGTACATATAGAGCAACTTACAACTCAGAAAATGCAAGGATGGCCCTGGGAATGAAAGGGTTATTGTATGAGAAGAGTTTGATGCTTCTGACCCTGTACTGATCGGAGTTTAGAAGATTGAGGGAGGATCTTATTTAAACTGATTAAAATATTGAAAGGCCTAAATAGAATTGATGTGGAGAGGATGTTTCCTATAGTGGGAGAGTCTAGGACCAGAGGTCAGAGTCTCAGGATATAAGGACATCCCTTTAAAATACAAATAAGGAGGATGGTCAAAGGCTGGTGAATTTGTGAAATTCATTGCCACAGACAACTGTGGAAGCCAAGTCATTGGGTATATTTAAAGCAGAAGCTGATAGGTTCTTGTTTAGTAAAGGCATCAAACATAAAGAGAGAAGGCAGGAGAATGGGGAAGAGACTCGATGGGTCAAATGGCACTCCTATATCTGCTGGTCATTTGTGGCAATTGGGTATCTCTTCCCAGCTAGAAATCACTGGCTGATTAGCATAGTAATATCCTTGACATCACTTCTCAAATCGACAAACTCAGATGCTGTGAAGAGTGAGCATTGTGAACCCTGACAACACCACAGTTTCCACCAATGATCCCACTGAGCTGCGCAGTAACTGAAATGCTCCTGTGCACATAGCCTTTGTTACCGTGCAGCTGAAATTTTCTTTTATATAATGTTAATATAAAGTGCCGCACAGTTTTTGGGCCACATAAAAATGTCCTGCTCAGAGCAATGGTTGGTCCGTGCAGCTGTAAAACTGGCCCTGCCCCTCCTAGCCAAGCACGATCCTGACTTGGGAAAGTGCCACCAGTCCTCATCATCCAATTCCTGTCACTGGGTGCAACTTGATCAGGAGAAATGCAAGAAGATATATTTTGACCATTTTTTCCAAAGGTAACTAGGGACGGTCAATAGATGCCAGCCTGGCCAGTGATGACTGTGTCTCATGTAAGTATAAAATAGAATGATGTGCCATTCAAACGTAGACTTTAGGGCAATCTGTCTGAACCAATACACCTTCTTGTTTTAATCCTGAATATAGCATGGAAAGATACTTTATAATCTCACTTGCATTTAAAGTCATAATATCATTGCTGCCAGCGTGGTGGTAGAGGCAAATACCTTACAAACATTTAAGAAACTCTTAAATAAGGCACATACTGCAGATGAAAGAAAAATGGAGGGCTATGTAGGAGAGAAAGATTAGGTTGATCTTAGATTAGGTTGGTTGGCAAAACATCATAGGCCAAAGGGCCTGTATTCAAAGAAGGCATGACAGTGGGTATATTTTATTAGGAGTTTGCAATTTCATAGTTCACCAAAGACTAGCAAGTTCCTACAGATCTAACTGGCTGCATCACTGTGTGGTATTGGTGGGGGGGGGGGGGGCTCTGCACAGGATTGGAAAAAACTGCAGAAAGTTGCAAACTTAGCCAGCTTCATCATAGACACCTGCTTCTCCAGCATCGAGGACACCTCACAAAGGCAGCATCCATCATTAAGAACCACCAACACCCAGAACATGCCCTCTTCTCATTGCTACCATCAGAGAAGAGGTACAGGAACCCGAAGTCACACCTTCAATATTCTAGCAACAGTTTATTTTCTATCATGTTTGCTGTTGTGTGCTGGGGCAGCAGGCTGAGGGTAGCAGACACCAACAGAATCAACAAACTGATTCGTATGGCCAGTGATGTTGTTGGGGTGGAACTGGACTCTCTGACGGTGGTGTCTGAAAAGAGGATGCTGTCCAAGTTGCATGCCATCTTGGACAATGACTCCCATCCACTCCATAATGTACTGGTTAGGCACAGGAGTACATTCAGCCAGAGACTCATTCCACCGAGATGTAACACTGAGCATCATAGGAAGTCATTTCTACCTGTGGCCATCAAACTTTACAACTCCTCCCTCGGAGTGTCAGACACCCTGAGCCAATAGGCTGGTCCTGGACTTATTTCCACTTGGCATGATTAACTTACTATTATTTAATTATTTATGGTTTTATATTGCTATATTTCTACACTGTTCTTGGTTGGTGCAGCTGTAACAAAACCCAATTTCCCTCGGGATCAATAAAATATGTCTGTCTGTCTGTCTGTCTCTTTCTCTCTGACATCATATTTCTGAATGGACAATGAACCCCCATGCACACGACTGTTATTTATTTTTTTTTGCAGTCTTTTTGCATTACTTATTTAATCTTTTTATATGCTATATATATTTTCTTGTTGTTATTTATATTTTTCATTATTTTGCACTGTGCTGTTGCCACAAAGCAACAAATGGCTAGTGATATTAAACCTGATTCTTTACTCTTCTATGTGTATATTTTATGTTCTGCCTATTAGATAAAAAACTACAGTTCTATATTGAGGCAGCTATGCAGCCCATCAGAAAAGTTGTCTCTTTCCCTGCGAGGAGCAAATTAAGTACTGTAGTGTCAAAGAGCAGTGGTTGTACACCCTGTTTATCAGCGAAAAAACACCAGTCTCTGCAGAGTACAGTTAGGCGGGTAGGTTAAAGGTTGAGGAACCTGTGCATCCTTTAAAGCCACTCCCAGACCAATGAGAGAGACAGCAGCACTCTATGCAAACCTGTTTGGTCTTTGGAGTTGAGCTAAGAGCTTCCTGAACGTTTCCTACCATCTGCTTCTGTCAGCTGCAAGCTGTGGCCAGAAGCCTCCGTGTTTCCTGTCCCTTGCTGCAACGTCCACACAGAAGGAGCTTGAGGTCTGTCTCTTTCATCCCACCCTTTTTCCTCGGTTCCTCCTGCCCACAGCTGTTCTCTTACTCTTCCTCTACAGTGCTGGCCTTCTGGCCCATACTATCTCTCTCAGGGGAATCCAGTTCCTCTGCACATTGGACACCAACCGCCTCTCAATTGTGTTTTTATTTTCCTTGAAGGAAGGTTGTGGCAGTATATCTTTTTGAAAACGCCCTGGCTATGGGTTTGACTGAACAAGCTGAAGGCAGTTTGATGTACAAAATTAATCAATCTTGTCAGGCAAAAACGGAATTAGGTAGAAATCTATTTAAGAGAAAGACACACATCAGAGAGAAAAACTTGCATCTTAACAATCCAATATTTTACTTTATTTAGAGATACATTGGGGAACTGGCCCTTCTGGCCCAACGAGCCACACTGCACAGCAACCCACTCATTTAACCCTGTCCTAACCACAGGGCAATTTACAATGACAAATTAGCCCACTAACCGGTCCACCTTTGGACTGTGGGAGGAAACCGCAGCACCCGAAGGAAACCCATACATTCAATGGGGAGGATGTACAAACTCTTTACAGATGGCACTGGAACTGAACTCCAAATCTAAACGGGTCAAGCTGTAATAGTGTTGCGCTAACCACTATGCTACCATACCACATAGTTTTCTGTTTAAATATTGATCTTTATTTAAACCACAAACTAGTAAACTATGACTACTGTTTATTTTGTTAAAGGGTGGCACAGTAGCATAGATGTTAGGGCAAAACTGTAAGATTGGCATTCAATTCCCACTACTGTCTGTAAGGAGTTTGTACATTCTCCCCATGACTGCATGGGTCTCCTCCAGGTGCTCTGGTTTCCCTTCACATGTGTTTAGGATTAGTGAGTCGTGGGAATGCTACAGTATGGTGATACTTGTGGACTGCGTAGCACAATCCTCACCAATTTGATGTGACGCAAATGAGACATTTCACGGCGTGGCTCGATGTACAAGTGACAAATAAAGCCAATACTTAATCTTTAAATTCTGCAGTATGCTTTATTGGACTTAAAAAGTTGCTTTCATTTAGAAACATTATTTGGTATAGTTCAATATTCTTTCCAAGTACTGATCTAAGGATTGCAATGAATCATGAAAAACTTGATTGAAAAAATGTGGGATGGAATAAGTGTTTACACAAGAGACAAGAAGCCAGTAGCCAAAATTTAATTGAAAGATAATTGTTGAATTCCAGAGTACTGATAACAATAGAAAACAATAAGCACAACTGGCTGGATGTGTTTCTGAGAACCTACCTGCATTACGAAGAAATTCACTGTTGTAATCAGTGATAACTCTTGTTTTTGGGTTGTAGAAGCCATCACCGCAGTCGTAACAACCAGCTGGAATTGTTCTTGGAGGATCTCGGTTTGTGAGCTGGGATCGACCTGACCAAGTGCAGAAACATCAGCATATTACCACAACTTCCATCTTTCTGGTATGCAGTATTACAGAAGGCCAGTAGCAAATTTAGCTTTAATGCAGTTGTCTAATTCTGAGATCAAAGGTTAACTGGTTTATGTGTTTATTTCTCAGCCTAAATAAATCCTTCATAGAGCAGGTATTTGTTATTAGGATGGGAAACAGCTTCTCACCCTGACTGTGAGCCTACTAAACTCCCTGCCACTACCGAGGTCTTATCACATATGAAGCACCAGCAGCATTAAACTATTTACTTTTTATCCCATAAATCATGTATCACACACAGCACATAAACCAAAATTTTAGCATAAATGCACCTTACGTTAAATGTAAATCTTCTAGAATATATTTATTAATTATTATTTCTTAATTTATTTTTGGTAATATTACTTTGTGTTTAATGTGAGTTATATGCTCTGTGTAGTGCACCTTAGTCTAGAGGAATATTGTCTTGTTTGACAGTATACATATGTACAGCTGAGTGACAATAAACTTGAACTTGAACTTTATAATTTTCTTTTTGGTTTAATAAATGCACAGAGCATTTATTTTGGCAATGATGTGATAGAGCATGTGAAATCAAGCATATAATAAAGAGTATCATAATTTTTATACAAGGCTCTACTTGTAGCACTCATTATTTGCTGTATGCAATGTAAAGTGTACTTCTGATGCTTTCAAGTAAAATACCTGCTGGTTTCAATCCGTTACATATTTCAGTATAAAAACGTCTGTCATAACCATCACAGTAGTTCCAGTATTCCTCGTATACTAAGCCGTCTGCAAATATATAGCTACCCTGAAAAAGAAAGCATAGCTAATTACCAAGTGCCAGAGATAGTGCAGGAGAACTGTTGCGTGTTTAATATTGAAGATTATTGCGTGGTATGGAAGCTGCAAGGCATCGGACTATAAGACCCTATAGAGGCCACTAAAAACAGTAGAGGAGGCCATGGATAGACATATCAGAATGGGAATGGTACGTGGAATTAAAATGTGTGGCCACTGGGAGATCCTGCTTTCTCTGGCAGACCTCTACTGTCAAGATGAAGCCACACTCAGGTTGGAGGAACAACACATTATATACCGGCTGGGTAGCCTCCAACCTGATGGCATGAACATTGACTTCTCTAACTTCCATTAATGCCCCTCCTCCCCTGACATATTTAGTTGTTTGTGTTTTTCTCTCTCTCTGCCCATCACTCTGCCTGTTCTCCATCTCCCTCTGGTGCTCCCCCTCCTTCCTTTCTTTCTCCTGAGGCCTCCTATCCCATGATCCTTTCCCTTCTCCAGCTCTTTCGTCAATCACCTTTCCAGCTCTTAGCTTCATCCCACTGCCTCTGGTCTTCTCCTATCATTTTGCATTTCCACCTCCCCCCACTACTTTCAAATCTCTTAGTATCTGTCTCTTCAGTTAGCAGGCTGAGGGTAGCAGACACCAATAGAATCAACAAACTCATTCGCAAGGCCAGTGATGTTGTGGGGGTGGAACTGGACTCTCTGACGGTGGTGTCTGAAAAGAGGATGCTGTCCAAGTTACATGCCATCTTGGACAATGACTCCTATCCACTCCATAATGTACTGGTTAGGCACAGGAATACATTCAGCCAGAGACTCTTTCCACCAAGATGCAACACTGAGCGTCATAGGAAGTCATTCCTGCCTGTGGCCATCAAACTTTACAACTCCTCCCTCGGAGTGTCAGACACCCTGAGCCAATAGGCTGGTCCTGGACTTATTTCCACTTGGCATAATTTACCTATTATTATTTAATTATTTATTGTTTTATATTGCTATATTTCTACACTATTCTTGGTTGGTGCGACTGTAACAAAACCCAATTTCCCTTGGGATCAATAAAGTAGGTCTGTCTGTCTGTCTGTCTGTCTGTCCGTCTTAACAACTACAAGCTCAAGCTATTCAGTCCGCTGTAAGTCATCCCTACAATCGCCAAGATCATTTTCCATAGTGAATACTGAAGCAAAGTAATCATTAAGTATCTCTGCTGAATCCTCTGGTTCCATACACACTTTTCCATTGTCACACTTGATTAGTCCTATCCTCTCACATCTTATCCTTTTGATCTTCACACATGCAAAGGAACTTGGATTCCTCGTGCAGGATTCCGTAAAGGTTAACTTGCAGTGGTAAGTGGTAAGGAAAGCAAATGCAATGTTCGCTTTCATTTCAAGAAGACTAGAATATAAGAACAAAGATGTGATGCTGAGGCTTTAAGGCATTGGTCAAACTGCAGTTGGAGTATTTTCAGGTTCCTTATCTAAGAAAAGATGTACTGGCATTGGAGAGGCTCCAGAGGAGGTTCATAAGAATGATTCCGGGAATGAAAGCATTATTGTACGAGGCCCTTTAGATGACTCTGTGCCTGTACTCGTTAGAGTTTAGAAGAATGATGGGTATCTCATTAAAATCTATCGAATATGTAAAGGTTTAGACAGAGCGGATGTGGAGAGGATGTTTCTACAGCGGGCAAGTCTTGGACTGGAGGGGACAGCCTCAGAATAGAGGGACATCCATTTAGAACAGAGATGTGAAGGAATTTCTTTTGTCAGAGGATGATGAATCTGTGGAATTCACTGCCATTGTAGAGTCAAGTCATTGAATATATTTAAAGGTTTTTGGCTACTCAAGGCATCTAAGGTTATGGGGAGAAAGTAGGAGAATGGGGTTGAGAGGGGTAATAAATCTGCCATAAGGGAATGGAGGAACAGAATGGCCTAACTGCGCTCCTATGTCTTATGATCTTATAATACTCTTTTCCATAAAATAATTTTCAAATCCCACCTTTATTACAGCTCCAGAGTCCCAGGTGGCAACATATTTGCTTCCATTGGGAAAATATAAGGTTCCATGACCGTGAAACATGCCATCTTTCATTTCTCCCTCATATCTAGTTTCAGTTGGGAGGGTATACTCCCCATATCCTTCCATCCTGAGGGAAAATAGAATAAGATCAATCTGTCAGGAGTTCACACTGGCATAGTACGTAGTTATAAAACATAGAATAGTACAGCACAGTACAGGCCCTTCGGCCCACAATGTTGTGCCAACCCTTAAACTCTGCCTCCCATATAACCCCCCACCTTAAATTCCTTCATTTACCTGTCTAGTGTTCATTAGTGTATCTGCCTCTACCACTGACTCAGGCAGTGCATTCTACGCATCAACCACTCTCTGATAGTATAATAGTGTTTCCTGGCAGATACCTTTTTGTAAATATCGGCAGTTTTCGCTATTTTCGCTAATTTTTCTAAGTTGAATTTTTGACACATTGAATAAACACCCTTGCACTGTAGGACTTTTCTTTGGTCATAACTCATGTATTATAATGTATTTTATAATGTGTATTATAACCCACGCGTCATTCTGGCTGCGGGAGCAGTGGACTGCAAGGAGATTACTCAAAAGTGGAGCTTCATGGGCATTCAGTGTCATTCTGGCAGCCCAACCAGCTCAGGAGCACTGCACAGCGAGGAGGTTACTTTCAGGTCAGCGGCACTCATTTAAAAGGTCAGCTTCATGGGTGTTCAATGTCATTCAGGGGGCCAGTCATTGGCAGGAGTGCGCACAGCAAGGAGGGTACCTGAAGTCGGTGGTACTCGTTTAAAAGTAGAGCTTCACGGACATTTGGTGTCATTCCAGTGGTCCAATCAACAGCGGGAGCAGTGCAGAAAGGAGTAAGTCAAAGTACAGAAGGGATTAGCAGAGCAGCCATTGTTGGGAGCGGGAGTGTCAGGCTTTGGCTCAAAGGAGGTGTTCCACAGGGGCCAGTGTTGGGACTGCTTCTTTTATGCTGTATATCAATGATTTAGATGATGGAATAGATGACTTTGTTGCCAAGTTTGCAGATGATATGAAGATTGGTGAAGGGGCAGTAATGTTGAGAAAACAGGAAGGCTGCAGAAGGACAGATTAGGAGACTGGGCAAGAGAGTGGCCAGTCATGGTCATACACTTTGGTAGAAGAAATAAATGTGCAGACTATTTTCTAAGCGGGAAGAAACTCCAAAAATCTGAGATGCAAGGGGACTTGGGAGTTCCTTGTGCTGAACACCCTAAAGGTTAACTTGCAGGCAGAGTTGGTGGTGAGGAAGGCAAATGCAATGTTAGCATTCACTTCAAAAGGTCTAGAATATAAGAGCAGGGGTGTGATGCTGAGGCCTCACCTTGGGTATAGAGAACAGTTTGGGGCTCCTTGTATAAGAAAAGATGTGCTGGCATTGGAGAGGGTTCAGAGGAGGTTCACAAGAATTATTCCAGGAACTAAAGGGTTATCATATGAGAAACCACAGGCAGCTGTGGAGGCCAGGTCGATGGGCGTATTTAAGGCTGAGCTTGATAGGTTCTTGATTGGCCATGGCATTAAAGGTTAGGGGAAGAAGGCCGGGGAGTGGGGCTGAGGAGAGAACAAAAAAGGATCAGCCATGATTGGATGGTTGAGCAGATTCGATGAGCCAAGTGGCCTAATTCTGTTCCTATGTCTTATGGTCTTATAATACCTGCTATTTTTCTCTCATCCATGTGCCCATCTAAGAATTTCTTAAATGTCCCTATTGTACCACCACCTCTGAAAGCATGTTGCATGCACCCATCACTCTCAGTGTAAAAAAACTTAACTCTGACATCCCTCCTATACTTCCCTCAAAACACCTTAAAATTATGCTCCCTCGTATTAGCCTTTCTGCACTGGGCAAAAGTCTCTATCGATTTTATCAATGCCTTTTATCATCTTTTGCACCTCCATCATGTCATCTCTCACCTCCTTCATCCCAAAGAGAAAAGCCCTAGCTTTCTCAATCTATCCCCATAAGACATGCTCTCTAATCTAGAAAGCATCTTGATAAATATCCTCTGCGCCCTTTCTAAATCTTCCACATCATAACTATAATGAAGCCACCAGAACAAAACACAATATTCCAAGTGTGGTCTAACCAGAGTTTTATAGATCTGCAATATTACCTTGTGGCTCTTGAATTTACTATCCCAACAAGGCCAACACAAAAAGTGCTATCTTAACCCTTGATTTCCTACCAGGTTAATTTCAGGCAGAGGAAGATTGGAAACAAAAGAGGCTACATAAGTAATGCTTTGTTAGTTCTTCTGTCGAGCCAGGAAAAGTAGGAATGTTCTTGGGCATTGTACAATGAATCTGAAGGCCACCGTTCCCCAGCTTCCTCACCATGAGGATCAGCATCACTCCAGGAAGCTAGCCCACTGCACTCCACTGCTGGAAAGTTACGAAAAACTGTATGAATCTTCTCACTAGCACAGTCAGGTGCATGTAGAGTGGTTGCTGCTGGAGATTATTGAGGCTTCCAAATAAAAATTACCTTACAAAAGAAGCAAAATAATCCCTGCAATAAATCCACTGCTAGCTGAATTCCCCTTTTCCTCTCTCTAACATAGTCTCTCCTTTAATCTTATGCTGAATTAATGGATTGGGAATCTTACAGTCACAATGTCATGGAAACCGGCCACGGCTCACCTGGTTCCCCACTGACTCATGGGCACACATCCATATTTTAATCTCGTCTTCCACCACGGCTCATAGCTTTCTATGCCTGGGTGCTTATTGGGCTCTATAGACACTTCTTAAATACATCACCAACTCTCCTTGCACCACTCTCTCAGGCAAGGACAGAGGGTGAAAAAGGACCCTCCAACATTTCAAGTTTATTGTCATCTGTCTGTACATATTTATAACCAAACAAAACAATGTTCTTCCAGACCATGGAGCACCCCCAAAACATAAATCACGCTAATCTAGTGAAGGGCACTTCTCTCGACGATATGGTACCATTTATGAAGATGCTCTTGCTCAGTTTAAGTTGCCTTACATTCAACGAACAAAAAGAAATGGCCAATGGATGGAATTTGTTATAAGGGAATGTTACATGGGAAGTTTGGACTGTATTTTATGAAACACTTCATTGTACATTCTGGTCCAAGCTAACGTTGAAGATGTGAATGACCCTCAGTCACGTGGGTCTCTGAGGTGAAATCCTATTGTTAACAACGGCCCGAAACATCGACAGTGTTTCTTCCTATGGATGCTGCCTGGCCTGCTGTGTTCCACCAGCATTTAGTGTGTTAACAACACTCTCTGGTGGATGACTAAAATAAAAATGAACTCTATACTTGATGTCAATTATACTCATTTTACAGATACTGCTTGTTACTATGGTACTTGGTGTGGATCACAGAGAGAAAAAGTTATCCTTAAAATCCTTTAAAAAAGACATTGCTGGCATGAGAACTATCAATAGACTCTGCTGTGCTGTTATTAAAGTTTGACAGTATTGAGTATTATTTTTGTTATTAATACTTATTTTGCACAAATAAAATATATCATGTGTCCTACTTTCTTCATTTAGCCACTGTGACTGACTGAGAAAAGGCAGATAAGGTTTGGAGAAACTACATTATTGTTAATTTCCATTAATACTCATCAGAACTAATTTTCTGATCTCCAAACATTTCATGAACATAAAAAAATCAAATGAATGGAAAACCAATATAAAGCAAAGATTATACCAATAATTCAAAAAAAAAGTTGTTCTAAATGATCTAAGCTACAAGCACCCAACATTACTTATATGGAAATGTGACATAAGCATTTGCATCCACACGGAACTGATTGTGGTAATTTCATTGTTTGAGATTACCTACTCCTTTGAAAACTGTTAGAATAGAACAAAATTACCTGATTCACCTATATAGCAGACTACATGAAATTCCTGTTCTTACCTTGAAAACATGTCTAAGCCCTTCATTCCACTCCAATCTCAACTACCATCATGGAACCTCCTTATGATCAAGAATTAACTAAATAGTTCTGGAGTCACTTTCCCTCCTGTATTATATTTTATACATTTTACATACTATAGATTAAAATAATAATGATCTAAGCTACTTGCACTGATATAGACAGCTCCCTCTCCTTTTTAATCTCACTTCTTTAATCTATTCATTGTCTCCCTTGCAGCAAGATTATGACTGACATTTCTGGGTGTATGCTATTGTTGAACTGCTCTGCAAGAGGATTAGTTGGGGAGAATGCAGAGCTGGTTTTCATACAGATCCTGGTCGTCCTGTAGAGGGAGCAGTGTTTTCTTCATTGGTTGACAGGAACCTTCTGCACACTAATAAGTGAAAAGTGCAAGGGTGCGCTGAGGAAAGGCAAAAGGTATTTGCTTTCCACCAAGTATAATATCAATAAATAGGAACGGGCACAGAAAGGCTTCCAATAATCTATGATTACTATCAGAAATATTAAAAGGATCAAACATTCATCCAGGTGTCCATATTAGTTAGATTGCTTCTACTCAGTTCTCGTATGTTAGGTTTCACTCATCACTATATAAAGCATACATCAGTGGACTTAAACACTGTCATTCCAGGAAAGAAGATGTAATGACCTTCAAAATTATGGAGTTCATCAAAATTATTTGCACCTATTTTATAGAAAAAATGTAAGTGAAGAGAAAGGGTATTTGGATCTGCTAATGCCCTTTATGTTGTACAGCAAGGAAAAGTTTGTGTAAACAAAATTTATCTTCAGTAGATGTCTCTGACATAACTGAGAAAGGATATTTTAGTGGTGCAAAGAAGGATGATCAGCAATGGGAAGTCGGGAGACACACAGCAATTGTCATTGAGGGATCAACAATGGAGAGGGTGAGCAGCATCCCCACCAGCTATGGAGGCTTCAATACACAGGGTTGAAAAGAACAGAGGGTTGTTGACTCAGCTGGGCACAGCCTGTCCACTATCAAGGACATCTTCAAAAGGTGGTGCCTCAAAAAAATGCAAAATCCATCATTAAGGACTCCATGATCCAGAACATACCCCCTTCTCATTACTACCATCATGGAAGAGGTACAGGAGCCTGAAGACACACATTCAATGCTTCAGGAACAGCTTCTTCCCCTCCTTCATTAGATTTTCTCAGAATTATGCTTCCTGAGTATTATGCTCTGTTTTACATGATTTATTTTTCTATTTCTTATTGTAACTCACAGTAATTTTCATATATTGCACTGTACTCCTGCCACAAAACAACAAATTTCAGGACATACATCAGAGATAATGACCTGATCCTGATTTTTCTCATTCAGAAAAAAATAAAAAACACATCCCTTTATTTCAATAAGGTAAAAAGGAAACTCCCAGACACAAATCCAGCTTCAAATCGTCAGATCCATGTCACTTTATGAATCCTTAACTTTGGTGGAGCAGGGGTGGGGGTAGGTGTTGGTCTGCAGCAAAGAAGCAGGTACTCCCTGGTTTTAACCAGGGAATTATAGACTGGTTAGTCTGATATCGGTGGTGGGGAAAATGATAGAGTCATTTATCAAAGATGTGATAACAGCACATTTGGAAAGAGGTGAAATCATCGGACAAAGTCAGCATGGATTTGTGAAAGGAAAATCATGTCTGACGAATCTTATGGAACTTTTTGAAGAAGTAACTGGTAGAGTGGATAGGGGAGAACCAGTGGATGTGGTATATTTAGATTTTCAAAAGGCTTTTGACAAGGTCCCACACAGGAGATTAGTGTGCAAACTTAAAGCACACAGTATTGGGGGTATGGTATTGATGTAGATAGAGAATTGGTTGGCAGACAGGAAGCAAAGAGTAGGAGTGAACGGGACCTTTTCAGAATGGCAGGCAGTGACTAGTGGGGTACCGCAAGGCTCAGTGCTGGGACCCCAGTTGTTTACAATATATATTAATGATTTAGACGAGGGAACTAAATGCAGCATCTCCAAGTTTGCAGATGACACGAAGCTGGGCGGCGGTGTTAGCTGTGAGGAGTATGCTAAGAGGATGCAGGGTGACTTGGATAGGTTAGGTGAGTGGGCAAATTCATGGCAGATGCAATTTAATGTGGATAAATGTGAGGTTATCCACTTTGGTTGCAAGAACAGGAAAACAGATTATTATCTGAACAGTGGCCAATTAGGAAAAGGGGAGGTGCAACGAGACCTGGGTGTCATTGTACTCCAGTCATTGAAGGTGGGCATGCAGGTACAGCAGGCGGTGAAAAAGGCAAATGGTATGTAGGCATTCATAGTAAAAGGATTTGAGTACAGGAGCAGGGAGATTCTACTGCAGTTGTACAAGGCCTTGGTGAGACCGCACCTAGAATATTGTGTGCAGTTTTGGTCCCCTAATCTGAGGAAAGACATTCTTGCCATAGAAGGAGTACAGAGAAGGTTCACCAGATTGATTCCTGGGATGGCAGGACTTTCTTTCATATGAAGAACGACTGGATTGACTAGGCTTATACTCACTGGAATTTAGAAGATTGCGGGAGGATCTTATTGAAACGTAAAAAATTTTAAAGGGATCGGACAGGCTCGATGCAGGAAGATTGTTTCTGATGTTGAGGAAGTCCAGAATGAGGGGCCACAGTTTAAGGATAAAGGGGAAGCCTTTTAGGACCGAGATGAGGAAAAACTTCTTCACACAGAGAGTGTTGAATCTGTGGAATTCTCTACCACAGGAAACAGTTGAGGCCGGTTCATTGGCTATATTTAAGAGGAAGTTAGATATGGCCCTTGTGGCTAAAGGGATCAGGGGGTATGGAGAGAAAGCAGGTACAGGGTTCTGAGTTGGATGATCAGCCATGATCATACTGAATGGTGGTGCAGGCTCGAAGGGCTGAATGGCTTACTCCTGCACCTATTTTCTATGTTTCTATGTTTCAGTAAAATGGGAAATTCAGGTTTCTGGTAGCAGCTGTAGGACATTGCACCAATAAAGTCTAAGGTCATCAGATCATCAAAGCTGAACAATGCCTCTCTGTACAAGATTTGTTATAAAGCAAAATTTGTATTAGCTTTCCTTTAAGTGTTAAGAGCAGTATTTAGGAATATAATAAATACCCTGGAATCAAGTGGCTTTATGAATTACTTGTTTGATTTAAGATAGCTTCTGAATGTCTTAAAATTCTACAGGCTCACTCTCAGAATCAGAATCAGGTTTAATAGCACCAACATATGTTGTGAAATTTATTGTTTGGCAGCAGCAATACATGATAATAAAAACTGTAAATTACAATAAGTATATAATTTTAAAAAGTTAATTAAAAAAGTAGTGCAAAAAGACAAAAAAAGTAGTGTTCATGGGATCCATATCCATTCAGAAATCAGATGGGGAAGCAAAGAAGCTGTTCCTGAATTGCCGAGCGTGTGCCTTCAGGCTCTTGTACCTCTTTGGTAACAACGAAAAGGGGGCATGTCCTAGGTGGTCCTCTCAGTTTTCTGTTATTACACATATAATCCAGATGATTTCTTGTTTGGTGAACTAAGATTGAGTTCTTCATTGTCGTGAAAACACTTGTTTAGGCAACTTCAATTCTCTGATTTAAATCGATTGTAGAATTCAGGAAGGGGAAGTTGAGGGAACACACACCAATCCTCATTGAGGGATCAGCAGTGGAAAGAGTGAGCAGTTTCAAGTTCCTGGTTACCATTATCTCTGACGATCTATCTGGGTCTAACATATTGATGCAATTACAAAGAAGGCACGAAAGTGCCATATTTCATTAGGAATTTGAGAATTGGTATGTCACCAAAGACTCTTGCAAATTTCCACTGATGTACCTTGGAGAGCATTCTAACCAGTTACATTACTATCTGGTATGGAGGGGCTGGAAAAAGCTGTGGAAAGTTGAAAACTCAGCTAGCTCCATCATGGGCACTGGCCTCCCCAGCATTCAAGACACCTTCAAAAGGCAATGCCCAAAAAAAGCAGCATCCATCAATAAAGACCCCCATCTCCCAGGGCAAGCCCTGTTCTCATTACTACCATCAACAAGGTGGTATAGGAGCTGAAGGCGCGCTCGCGTGCACACACACACACATACACGTTTCAGGAACAGCTTCTCTACTCCACCACCAGATTTCTCAATGAATGCTACCTTGGTATTTATTTCCTCTCTTTTAATGCTACTTGTTTAAATAATCTCCTTTCTTTATATATACTTATTGAACATAAGGACATTAGAAATAGGAGCAGGAGTAGGTCATTCAGCCCATCGAGCCTGCCCCGCCATACAATAAGATCATGGCTGACCTGTCGGTAAATTGAGCTCTATCTACCTGCCTTTTCCCCATAACCCTTAATTCCCTTACTATATAAAACCTAACTAACTGTTTCTTAAACATATTTAGTGAAGAAGCCTCAACTGCTTCCTTGGGCAGAGAATTCCACAGATTCACCACTGTCTGGGAAAAACAGTTTTTCCTCATCTCCATCCTAAATCTTCTCCCCTGAATCTTGAGGCAATGTCCCCTAGTTCTAGTCTCACCTACCAATGGAAACAACTTTTGTACTTCTATTTTATCTATTATTTCAAAATTTTGTATGTTTCTATAAGATCCCCTCTCATTCATCTGAACTCCAGAGAGTATAGTCCCAGGCGACTCAATCTCTCCTCATAGGTTAACCCCTTCATCCCCGGAATCAACCTGGTGAACCTCCTCTGCACTGCCTCCAATGCCAGTATATCCTTCCTCAAGTACAAAGACCAGAACCGTACACAGTACTCCAGGTGTGGCTTCACCAGTACCTTGTATAATTGCAGCATGACCTCCCTGCTCTTGAATTCAATCCCTCTAGCAATGAAGGCCAACATTCTGTTGCCTTCTTAATAACCTGTTGGACCTGCAAGTAAAACTTTTGGCGATTTAGTGTCATCAGCAAATTTTCCTATGCTACACTCAGTCCCCTCTTCCAAATCATCAATGTAAATGGTAAACAGCTGTAGGCCCAGCACCGACCTCTGCGGCACCTCACTCACGACAGACTGCCAACCGGAGAAACACCCATTTATAGCAACTCTCTGCCTTCTATCAGTTAACCAATCCACTATCCATGCCAATACACTTCTTCCGATTCCATGCATCTGTATCTTATTTATAAGTCTCTTGTGCGGCACCTTATCGAACACCTTCTGGAAATCCAAGTATACGACATCCACCTGTTCTCCTCTAACCACTGCTCTCATTATGTCCTCAAAGAACTCCAGTAAGTTTGTCAAACAGGACCTGCCCTTTCTGAATCCATGTTGTGTCTGTCTAATGGAACCACTCTTTTCTAAATGTTTCACTATTTCTTCCTTAATGACAGCTTCAAGCATTTTCCTGACTACAGATGTTAAGCTAACTGGCCTATAGTTGCCCGTCTTTTGCCTACATCCTTTTTTAAAAAGTGGAGTGACATTTGCTGTCTTCCAATCTGCCGGGACCTGCCCAGAGTCCAGAGAGTTTTGATAAATGATTACCAACATGTCTACTATAACCTCCGCCGATTCCTTCAGCACCCTGGGATGCATCCCATCAGGACTAGGGGACTCAGGCCCTCTAGTTTGCTCATCACTGTATCTTCAGTGACAGTGATTTTATCGAGGTCCTCACCTCCCATTTTGTCCATAACATCCTTCTTTGGCATATTAGACGTGTCTCCACTGTGAAGACAGACACAAAATAGTCGTTCAATGGCTCAGCCATTTCCTTCTCACCCAATACCAATTTCCCCTTATCGTCTTCCAAGGGACCTACATTGACTTTAGCCACCCTCTTCCGCTTTATATATTTATAAAAACTTTTGCTATCTGTTTTTATATTTTGTGCAAATTTACTTTCATACTCTATCTTCCCTTCCCTTATTTCTTGTCTAGTTGTTCTCTGTTGGCTTTTAAAGTTTTCCCAATACTCTAGTCTCCCACTACTCTTTGTGACTTTGTACAAATGAGCTTTTAATTTGATACTATCTTTTATTTCCTTAGTTATCCAAGGCTGGCTCTCCCCACACTTACTGTCCTTACTTTTGACTGGAATATACTTTTGTTGAGCACTGTGAAAAATCTCTTTGTAAGTATTCTACTGTTCCTCAACTGTCCAGCCAAATAGCCTGTGCTCCCAATCCATATTCACCAACTCCTCCCTCATCCTGTTGTAGTCTCCCTTGTTCAAGCATTTTTACTATTATGCATTGTATGTACTGCTGCCACAAAACAAATTTTACAACATATGCCAGTGATATTAAACCTGATTCTGATTCTAAATTGTATTTTCAATACTTAACATTCAAATATATCATAATTTTACATCTCAACCATCAGGCCCTTGAACCAGGAGGAACAACTGCACTCACGCTAACAATAAACTGTTCCCACAACCTATAGGCTCACTTTCAAGGGCACTTCATCTTGTTCTCTGCTTATTGATTTATTTTGTTTTGTTTTGTTTCTTTATTTTTATTACAAATGCCCACATGAAAATGGGCTTGTGTTGTATATGTTGTACATTGATAATAAATTTATTTTGAACTTTGAATGGTTATTGAAGTGATATTAAGTTTTTTAGCACACTGAGTTATGCTATAATCATCTCCCTCAAGTTGAACCTAGGTAAGTAGCACAGAGAAACAGATTGAAAGAGAAGCTGATAGACTGAGAGGAGCAGAAGGCTGGCATAGAGCATAAAGGACAACATTTATCTCTTGGTCTGAATGGCCTGTTCCTATCCCTGTGTAATAAAGGCATCCATTGTACCTACCAGGATAAAGTGAAGCAGTAAGAGGACTTTCAGAAGTATCAAGTGCAGAGGAATCTGAGGTCTCAAACATAACTGCGTGACAGATTGTTGGAAGAGGATGTTCAACAGCTGGAATCACTTCCCAGAAAGGGCCTTGAGCCAAGCACAATACAATTTAACAAACATTTTCAATGTTTATCAGAGAATGGTACAACAGGTAGTTTGGATAGATGAACACAGACTTACTTCAGTTGTTTAAATTTATTTTAATGAATTAACGACATAACCCTGAGAACTAGTGGAGAGGATGCTTCCTAATGTGGGATAGTCTAGGATCAGAGAGCACAGCCTCAGAAAAGAAGGATGTCACTTTAGAACAGAGATGAGCTGAATTTCTTTAGCCAGGGGGTGGTGAATCTGTAGAATTTACTGCCACAAACGGCGGTGGAGGCCAAGTCATTGAGTATATTTGAAGTGGAGGTCGATAAATTCTTGATTAGTAAGTGCATCAAAGGTTACAGGGTGAAGGCAGGTGAATGGAATGGAGAGGGATAATAAAACAGCCATAATTGACTGGTGAAGAAAACTCAATGGGTCTATTGGCCTGATTCTGCTCCCAGGTCTCATGAAGGTAAAGAAAAAGACCATAACTTACTGTAAGAGTGGAGTTAGCTTTTCTCTTTAAGTATTTACCGCAATTTCAGTAAATTAAAATAATTCTTATGAATTAATTTATTTTCAGTTTATGTTGATTTGTTCAGAATGGTGAGAGGATACTGATAAATCTGTTGTGGAATAACACTGTCATGATTTATATGACTGCTAAGTAAGGAAGTTATACTGTGGTTATAAAGAATGTTAACAGCTTCAAGATGGATGATAAGAGTTAAATCTCTCATTTAAAAATTCCAAACATTTGACAACTGAAAATATATTGCAACTAGGTGGTAAGCCTCTGAAAGAGCAAAATGGGGTGAATATTTTCACCTCCCAATCTACTGAAGTTTTCTGCTTACAATCAATTGAGGAGTGTTTGATAGCTCTGGGCCTGTACTCACTGGAGCTCTGAAGAATAAGGAAGCACATCACTTTAAAACCTTTTGAATGTTGAAAGGCCTTGAAAGAGTGGATGTGGAATGGATGCTTCCTATAGTGGGGGAGTCTAGGATGGAATGCGCAGCCTCAGAATAGAAGGATGTCCATTTAGAACAGAGATAAGGAGGAATTTCTTCAGTCAGAGAGTGGTGAATCTATGGCATTCATTGCCTCACATCATTGGGTGGATTTAGTGCAGAGGTTTTTTATTAGTCAGAGCATCAAAGGTTATGGGAAAAAGGCAGGAGAATGGGATTGAGAGGGATGACACAGCAGACTTGATGGGCCAAATGGCCTGATTCTGCTCCTGTCTATGGGCTTACATCAAGATGCATCACAGTGTAATCAGGCAAAATTTGAAACTGATACACAAAAGTAGACTTTTAAAAGCCACTAAAAAATCTAGGTAGTGAGGCAGAGAATTAAGAAGTGAACTTTAGAGGCTAGGTCCTTGCCAACTGGAAGTATAGTTGCTATTAATATTGGTTGTATTCAGGAAGGTCAAAGAAGATGGAATGGAGGGTCATAGAGATTTTAAACAGAGGAGATTCTGCAGATGCTGGAAATCTGGAGTCACATTCACAAAAGGAAAGGAATAAAGAGTCAACTTTTTGAGCTGAGAGACTCCATCAGTTTGTAGTCCTGAAGATCAGTGAGTGTTCTGTGCATGGATTTCCTGCTGCTATTGTATAGAGTCTACACGAGTTTCCAGCCTGAGAATGCCAAACCTTGAAATAAAAGTAGAGAGCTTTAAGGCCTTCCTGATGGGTGATATCCCCTCTGTGTACCTATCCAAATCCTCTTAAATGTTGCAGCTGGACCCACTTCAACCATTTCTAGCATCTCATTCCAGGTGCTCACTACCTTCTGTGTAAAGAAGTGTCTCTTTAACTCACACTTGTACCCCTTAGATTTGGACCCACTAAACCCGGAGGAAAGATTACAACCATCCACCTTGTCCATAGCCCATCTGATTTTACAAACTTCGGTGAGGTTACCCTCCAAGAAATACAGATTTACCATGAACAAAAGAGGTTCTGCCGAGATTCACCATGGACAACCTCTCTCTATAACTCAGACCCTCTAGTCCAGCTAGAACCCTCACAAATCTCTTCTGCATCCTCTCCAGCTTGACAACGTCCTTCCATTAACTGGGTGACCAGAGCAGTATACAATATTCTAAGTGTGGCCTCACCAACAGTTTATATAACTGCAACATAACATCTCTACTCCTAATCTCAAAGCCCTAATGGATGAAGGCCAGCGTGCTTAATGCCTTCTTCATCACTACGCAAATTGTACTCCCAAGACTCTCTGATCCACAGCACTATTCAGTGAATGGCAGGGCACTGACAAATCCCAAGGACAGAGTTAAGTCACTTAAGATGTATAGATAGCAATTTCTTCTCCCAGAGCATGCTATCACGAAAAGCAGAATCAGAATCTGTATATCATCACAGACATATGTTGGTGAAATTTATTGTTTTGAAGCAGCTATACATTGCAGTACATAGAAATTACTATAGATTAGAGTAATATATAAATATTAATAAATAGTTCAAGAAGCAAAATTGTGAGGTAGTGTTCATGGGTTCATCAGAAATCTGATGGTGGAAAGGAACAAGCTGTTCCTAAAATGTTGAATATGTTGAAATGTTCAAACTCCTGTATTTCTTTAGACAAAGGGTGGTGAATCTGTGGAATTCATTGCCACAGTCAGCTGTGGAGGACAAGTCATTGAGGCAGTGGTTGATAGATTCTTGATTAGTCAGGGCATGAAGGGATAGAGAGAAGGCAAGAGATTGGGACAGAGAGGGAAATGGATCAGCCATAATGAAATGCTAGTGAAGCAGACTTGATGGGCCAAATGGCCTAATTCTGTTCCTGTACCTCCTTATTGATGGCAGTATGAGAAGAGAGCATGTCCTAAATGGTGAGGGTCCTTCATGATTGGTTCAGTCAAATCCAAATAATTTTATTTATATACAGTTGCAAGAAAAAGGTTGTGGACCCTGAACATTCTCCTGTAAAATATCTTGATACAATTTTGAATTCATTGTTCCCCCAACAATTGCAAGCTGTCCAGGCCCTGAGCAGCAAATAAGTCCCAAACCATGATGCTCCTTCCAGCATGATTCATGATTGGGTTGAGGTTTTGGTGTTAATGCCCATGTGTTAGTGCCCATTTTCCTTCAAAAATAGCAGTGCACATTTCTGCCAAAAAGTTTAATGTCTGCCTCATCTGTCCACAGAACATTGTCCCAGAGGCATTGTGGAACATCCATATGGTCTTCTGCAAATTTGAGATGTACAGCAATGTTTTTTTTTTGGAGAGCAGTCGTTTCCTCCATGGTGTCCTTCCATGAACACCATTCTTGTTCAGTATTTTTCTTACAGTGGACACATGAACAGAGACTTCAGCAAGTTCTAGAGATTTCTGCAGGTCTTTTGCTGTTATCCTTGAGATCTTTTTCACCCCTTTCAGCATTACATGCTGTGCTCTTGCAGGACGCCCACTGCTAGGGACAGTAGCAACAATACTGAATTTCCTCCATTTGTAGACAATTTCCCTTACTGTGGACTGATGAACACTCAGAAATGCTTTAGAAATGCTTTTGTAGCCTTTTCCAGTTTCATGTATCTCTATAATTCTTCTTCTAAGGTTAGCTGAAAGTTATTCTGATCAAGGCATAGTGCACATAAACAGCTCTTTCTTGAGACGAGCAGGCTCCATCAGTAACTTTGTGTATCTTTTTTTTTAAATAGGGCAGGGTACCTCTACAACCCACACCTTCAATCTCATCTCATTGATTGGAACACTTGACTCCAAATAGCTTTTTGTTGAAGGCATTATCCCAAAGGTTCACATATTTTTTGAACCTAGACTGTGATTGTACTTATTGACGAGAAGTACAATTGCTTGTGAGTTATTAGTTTAGGTTAATTATTATTATGACTTAGGTGAAGATCAGACTACATTTTAACTAATTAATGCCAGAAATCAGGTAATTACAATGAATTCACAAACTTTTTCTCGCAACAGTGTCTGTATATACATTCTGAAGGAGTTGGATATTTTTTCTCAGGGTAGAGGCATCGAGGGATATCAGAAGAAAGCTGGAAGCAGATACTGTAGCTGCATAATGTGTCAGAGTGGGATTGAGTGCAGCCCTGAAAAGCAAACGGTTGACTCCTAGAGATACAGAGCTACACACTTCTACAACTACAAACGTGTATTTTCACATTTCAAAATACTTTACAAATGATTACAGACAAGAAAAAATCTGCAGATCCTGGAAATCCAAGCAACACACACAAAATGCTGGAGGGACTCAGCAGGCCAGGCAACATCCATGGAAAAAAGTACCGTCGACATTTCGGGCGGAGACCCTTCATCAGTTCCTCCAGCATTTTGTGTATTGCTTACAAATTATTCATCACTTTTGACGTACAGTTAGATAGTGGGAAGAAGCACGCATCAGGCACTTTACAACAGTAGAAGCTCCTACAACAGCCAAGTGAGAACAACCAGGAGTTTTGGGGAATCAATATTGCTCATGACACGAGAGATAACTCCCCTGACTATTCTACAGATAGTATCATGAGCTGCTGGGCATTATGTAAGGCCCCCATCAGTCCCTTCCACAGTCTGGCATATTGTCCATCTGACCACACAGTGCTCCCTCACTGCTCTGACAGCTCGTCGCTGCTCCCAAGGGTGCGACGCACCCTCAGTTATGTTCCTCCCAGCGCGCGGCACTCCCTCAGTACTATTCATTCCAACATGCGGCGCTCCCTCGGTAATATTCGTTCCAACGCGCGGCGCTCCTTCAGTATTGTCCATCCAAAATGCAGCGCTCCCTCAGCGCTGTTCCTCACAATACATGGCGCTCCCTCAATACTGTTCACCCCAATATGCGACGCTCCCTCAGTACAGTTCCTCAACGCGATGCTCCCTCAGTGCAGCTCCTCTCAGAGTGCAGCGCTCCCTCAGTACCGTCCCTCTTAGCGTACGACGCTCCCTCAGTATTGTCCCAAAACGCGCGACGCTCCCTCAGTATTGTTCATTCTAAAGCACAGCGCTTCCTCAGTACTGTTCCTCCCAATACGCGGCGCTCCCTCAGTACTGTTCCTCAACGCGATGCTCCCTCGGTGCTGCTCCTATCAGAGTGCAGCGCTCCCTCAGTACCGTCCCTCTTAACGTGTGACGCTCCCTCAGTATTGTCCCCAAACGCGCGACGCTCCTTCAGTATTGTTCCTTCTAAAGCGCAGCGCTTCCTCAGTACTGTTCCTCCCAATACGCGGCGCTCCCTCAGTACTGTTCCTCTCAATACACGACGCTCCCTTAATACTGTTCCTCTAAATGTGTGGCGCTCCCTCAGCACAATTCCTCGATGTGCGACGCTCCCTCAATAATGTTCATTCAGCTCCCTCAGTACAGTTACTCCAAACACGAAGCGCTCCCTCAATAATGTTCCTCTCAATATGCGACGCGCTCTCGGTACTGTTCCTCACAACACGAGGCGCTCCCTCAATAATGTTCCTCAATGCGCGGCGCTCCATCAACACTATTCATACGAGTGTGGCGCTCCCTCAGCGTAATTCCTCTCATGGTGTGGCGCTCCCTCAGTATCGTCCCTCTTAACGTGCGACGCTCCCTCAGTATTGTCCCCAAACGCGCGACGCTCCCTCAGTACTGCTCCATCCGAAGCGCAGCTCTTCCCTCAACAGACTCCCTGAAAGCGCCAGCTCCCCCAGACCACAACCTGCCATTGCGGTAGTCCCCGACGTAGCTGCTGCCCGTGTACTCCATGGCACCATCACCTCGCCAGAACCCAGAGCCGCCGAACAACAACGTTACCATGGCAACACCGGTACCCTTTGACCCCCAGCCTCGCCGTCAGAAACGAAAATCTTTTATTTATTTACACAAAAAATAACAGTAAATTTTAGAAATAGAAATTAAAATGTGAATTTAAAACAAAAAGCGTTTTAGAACGTCATTTAATTTAAATTTTGACTTCGTTCACCAGCCAATGATGGACAGAACAGATTAACCAATCAAATATTAGCTTTGGAAGTGTGTGTCTTATTAACCAATCGTGGTAGACATTGTGCTATACCAGTTTGTTATCTGGTTGGAGTGTATGCTCTATTAACCAATCACGATGGATATCCGGCAGGATCAGCCTATCACCAGGCTAGGGTGTGCGGCGCATGCGTGTTATAGCGACCTTGGGCCGATTGGTGGCGGCAGCGGCAGCGGCCGGGTAGTGGTGGCGACATGGCCACGGTGGAGTTGCCGACGCTGCAGGAGCTCAACGTGCAGGAAGTGAACGTGTCTTCGGCCGTGCTGAAGGCGTCGGCCCACCACTACGGCTCGCAGTGCGACAAACCCAACAAAGAGTTCATGCTATGCCGCTGGGAGGAGAAGGACCCGCGCCGCTGTTTGCAGGAGGGCCGCAAGGTCAACGAGTGCGCGCTCGAGTTCTTCAGGTAGCCGAGCCCAAGGCTGCACACAGTGCTGGCCGCTGGATTTAACGCGGCTCCCCACCCGCCCATCCTCCCGTAGGTTATGAGGTGTTCGTGGTCGGACGTGGGGATGTGCAGGCAGTGCCGTGGGGTGACAGTCATAGAGTTAGCAAATTTGCTGATCCCATTCACTACTTTATCAACAAGATTATTGATACAGATGATACACATCAGACCCAGCATCAATCCTTGCAGCGCACCATTAGTCACAGACCTCCAGTCAGAGAGACAACTGTCTACTACCACACTCCGGCTTGTCGCAAAACCAGCATTGAATCTAGTAGATTACCTCCTGAATGCCAAGTGGTTGAACCTACCTCACATACGGTACTTTGCTTAAGTCCATATAGACATCCATTTCTGTCGTCAACCTTCTCGGTAACCTCCTTGAAAAGTTCTCTGAGATTAGATTGACGTTACCTGCAATGTTAACTATTTCAAATCAGCCACTGTTTATCCAAATAGTTATATATCCTGTCCCTTATAATATCTTGCAATAATTTGCCCATGACTGATGTCAGGCTTACTAATATGTAATTTCCTGGCTAAATCTTTCTTAAATGATGAAAGAACTTTAGCACCTCACCAGTGGATAAGGAGCCTTTGAATATCTGTTGGGGCCCCTGCATTGTGGACCATCTTCTGAGTGAAGGAATGTCTCTCTGGTTCCTGTTAAATGTTTTCCCTTTCATCTTAAATCTGTCCCCTCCAGTTTTTAGTTTTTTTTTTAACTGAGCAAAAGGCTGTACTTATCCTATCTATGCCCCTCAGACACCTTTATACCACAGGAGAAGGAAAACTAGATTTTAAACCTCTGCTGCCTTGTGGCAGTTTGATGTTTCAACTTCACTCTGGCAACCTCTGCAATGGGACTGGTGCCAAGCCGTATTGGCATTTGCCCTTCCCTTGGACTACATCAGTGACGTGGAGATGGGAATCACGCTGTATGGGCAACGCCAGGTTCTTCAAATCTTCCCGCTGAGGCTTGTGCACTGGAGAGGACACAGTCCACCAGAGGTGCAAATCCATGTTCTACTGGGATTGATAGCTGCCTACTCCTATGTACCATGGGCACTGCTCTTACAGCTTGTGCCATTCGTTCAGTTCCAGTGCTGTCTGTATGGAGGCTGTGTATGTTCTCTCCATGACTGCATGGGTTTCCTCCCACAGTCCAAAGATGTATTGGATAGGTTAATTGGTCATTGTAAATTGTCCTGTGATTAGGTGAGGGTTAATTGTGTTTGAGGATTGCTAGGGTAGAGTGTCCTGAAGGGCCTATTCCATGCTGTATCGTAGATAAATAATGTTATCCCTCATCCTCCTCTACTCCAATAATTAAAGTCTCAATTTCTCCATAACTCATTCTCAATTCCTGGCACCATCCTCTTCCAGTTAAGTTCATTGTCATGTACCTGTACTTCACCACACTTGTGCACATTAGAAAAATATTCCTTGCAGTAGTTTTCAAATATTTACCTGATTACAAATGTGTGGAAATTTACAGGATGTGCTGAGCATGTAATTAGTAAAATTAATGTGATACGGAGATTTAAAAGTAGAGGGGTTTGCATAAACAAGTTATGTGAAACCTGTATAAAAGTCTGGTCGGACACAACAGAAGTAAGATGTTAATGCTAATTGCCAACATGAAGGATAAGATTGTCCTAGGGATATATGGATTTGAGCTTTGTTAGACTGCAGGGGCCATGGTAGCATAGAGCTCAGCATAGCGCTGTCACAGCTTGGAGCACTGGAGTTTGGAATTCAGTCTAGTGGTGGTGTCTATAAGAAGTTTGTATGTCCTTTCTATGAGTGTGAGTTTCCTCCTGGTGCTGTTTTCTTTACACAATTTGAAGACGTACTGGTTAGTTGGTCATTGTAAATTGTCCTGTGATTAAGCCAGGAGGGTTAAATAGATGAGTTGCTGGGTGGTGCGGCTTGTGCCGGGAAGGTGTGTTCTGAGCTGTATCTCTAAATAAGAGAGCCAGGGTTTGTTAGTGAAATAAGGGTTGAGGACAAGTTATTGCAGATGCTGGAATCTACAGCAAAAGCAGAAAAGTTGGAAGCCTGGCTTGGAGTACTGTGTTCATTTCTGGTCACCTTACTACCAGAAGGATGTGGATACTATAGAGAGGGTGCAGTGGAGATTTACAAGGATGTTGCCAGGATTGCAGGGCATACCTTATGAGAATGGGTTGAGTGAACTTGGCCTTTTCTTGAAGTGATGGAGGGTGAGAGATGACCTGATAGAGGTGTATAAGATGATGAGGGGCATTGACCGTGTGGGTAGGAAGAGGTTTTTTCCCAGGGTTGAAATGGTTATCATGAGGGGGCATAGTTTTAAGATGCTTGGAAATAGGTACTGAGGGCATGTGAGGGGTAAGTTTTTCAGAGTGGTGGGTGCTGGAATGCACCTGCTGGTGGCAGTGGTGGAGGTGGATACAATAGCGTCTTTTAAGAGTCTCTTGGATGGGTGCATGGAGCTTAGAAAATAGAGGGCTATGCACTAGGAAAATTATAGGCAGTTTCTAGAGTAAGTTACGTGGTCAGCACAGCATTGTGGGCCAAAGGGCCTGTAATGTGCTGTAAGTTTCTATGAGACTTGGCCAGTATCTGTGGAAGGAGAAACCATTCACTGTTTCAGGTCAGTGGAAGGGTTGCTCACTGGATTACGTCAAACCAAGTCAAGTTTATTGTCATTTCAACCATAAACTGCTGGTACAGTACACAGTAAAAGCAAAACAATGTTCCTCCAGGACCCTGGTGCTACATGGAACAACACAAAACTACACTAGACTATGTGAGACAGCACCAGGCTACACCAGACTACGTAAAACAACATAAAAATTGCACTAGACTACAGACCTGCACAGGACTACATAAAGTGCACAAAATAGTGCAGGGCAGTACAATAATTAATAAAAAAAGACACTAATGGGAATGGTTTCACTCCATTTAATGGCTCAAGAAGCAGAAGACATGGATTGAAAAGATGTGTTTTAAGGAAAAAGTGGTCTTAGTGTTTCAATTGTTTGAATCATGGTATAGCTGCATTGTTAATGATTTTAAAAAAAGATTTAAACACATTTGTTAGTGATCTTTGATTACACACCTTGGAACATGGAACAGCACAATGCAGGCTGTTCCTCTAACTTAGTCCTCCATTTTCCCACATCTTAAATGTCCCTAATGCTACATACCTGACACTTAGTGAAACAAAACTGGTGCTGGAAAGTTTGAACTGTTGAGAATTTTCTTTCTGCATAAATATGACTTAAAATGTGATCAGATCTTCACGTGCCCCAAAACTAGATAAAGATAACCCAATTAAATTAATAACACATACACATCATATTTAATTTATTGAGAAAATGATCCAATATTTACATGTATTGGAAAAAGTGTGTGAACCTTTGTTTTTAGTAACTGGTGTGACCTCCTTGTACGACAATAATGATAACCAAACATTTCTGGTAACTATTGATCAGTCCCGCACATAAGCTTGGAGGAATTTTAGACCGTTCCTCCTTACAAAACTGCTTCAACTCTGGGATGTTGGTGGGTTTCTTTGTGTGGACTGCTTGCTTCAGGTCCTTCCACAACATTTCTGTAAGATTAAGTCAGGACTTTGACTTTGCCATTCTATAACATGAAATTTCTTCTGCTTTAGCCATTCTTTGGTAGACTGACTTGTTTTTAGGGTCATGTTGCATGAAGCTCTCTTGAGCTTCAGTTTACAGACATGCCCTGGCATTCTCCTGTAGAGTTTGCTGTTACAGTTCAGTATTCATAGTTTCATCAATGCTGGCAAGCATCCTGATCCTGAGGCAGCTAAGCAGCCCCAAACCATGACTCTGCCACCACTATGTTTCACAGATGGGATGAGGTCTCGTGCTGCATTGCATGCTTTTTGCCAGACATAAAGTTTCTCATTTAAGCAAAAAAATCTATTTTAGACTCATTCATCTACAGAACATTATTGCAATAGCCTTCTGACTTATCCACGTGGTCTTCAGCAAATTTTCGATGGACAGCAATGTTCTTGCACAGTGACAGCTTTCTCCTTGCAATCCTGCCATTCATGCCATTGTTGTTCAGTGTTGCCTGATGGTAGACTCATGAACACTGACATTAGCCAATGCAAGAGGAGGCCTGTACCTCCTTAAATGTTACCCTGGGATTCTCTGTGACTTCCTGTAATATTACATGCCTTGCTCTTGAAGTGGTTTTTGTTGATCAAACTCTCCTGGGGAGCGTAACAATGGTGTTGAACTTCCTCCATTTGTACACCATCTGCCTGACTGTGGAAAGGTGGAGCCCAAACACTTTGGAAATGGTTTTGTATCCTTTTCCAGCCCAGTGAGCATCAACAACTTTTTTCCTGAGGTCCTTAGCAATCCCTTTTGTTCGAGGCATGGCACATTTCCAAAATCCTGTGTGGTGAAGATCAGACTTCGATATTGAAGACCCAGGTTTATGTTCTTTAAATAGGCTAAAGCCTCTCACACTCACATCTGATCGTCATTCCATTGGTTGAAATACTTGACTCTTAATTTCCCCTTTAAATGAACTGGTAATGATGTACTTTTTCCAACATGTAATATTGAATCATTTTTCTGAATAAATATGTTTGTTTATTTAATTGGTTTATCTTTATCTAGTTTTAGGCCTCACATGAAGATCTGATCACATTTTAAGCCAGTTATGTAGAAATAGAAAATTCTAAAGGGTTCACAGACTTTCTAGCACCATGACCTCTAACTTGCCTTCAATATATACCTCCAACCATGTTAAAATTGTGTGCCTTTGTTGTAACCATTTCAACCCTGGGGGAAAAACTGGCTGTCCACTTGATCTTTGCCTTTTAGATCTATTGGGTTTTATATTCCAGTCAAAATGACCTTGATTTTGCATTTTTGTTGTTCATGTGCCTTGTGAGCTCTGCAATCTATGTAAAAACTGGATTAATGTATTCAGATGTATTAGTAGATTGCACCTTTGAACAAATTTTGATTATCATTAGTGTTTCAATCTGAAATTAATTGATTTATAAAATTTTTCATAATCAGTTTATGTTGCTGTTGAACTACTTTGGGGGAATATGTTATAATGATCAAGTGCCATATAGTTGGGATGATTTTAACTTCAGTGCAGAACAGAGCCAGCTCAGTCATACAGCAGTTATACCCCAACCTGTGCTACACCAGCTCTCCTATGGCTTTTGATTGAGGCTGGCGTTCTCTGCTCAGAGGAGGATGGGTAATTTGAGACTAGTTAAACGTATTATGTATAACATTTTCATTCTTTGTTCTAGATTAGGTTCAGTCCGGGTCGCTTTTAATAGATTCTAAATTTTGATTCTTACCTAAATGGGTATATTATATTTAACATACAGTTAAGGCAATCCTTGCTGACACAGTGGCCATATCTCTTTCGTTTTTTGCACATTCATGCCATTCCACGAGTGTCATGGATGACTGCTTGATATGTGTCTCCTGACAGTGCAACTCTGGTAGCCACCTCTCATTTGTAAAAATAAATGCCTCACACATTTTTCATCTTGCCTCTTTCTACTACTTGTACACATCACACTTGCATGTTAACCTGCAATGAATTATCTGTGAGAGCACACACGAGCTTTTTAAACATGATTTTTCAGTTTCTCACCCTCCATAAAACTTTAATTTTCTACTGAAATGGATCAGCTCACATTTTCCTAAATTGTGCTGATGTTGTTATCCACTTCCTTGGTGTGTCTATCTTTGACATGTGTGAATTAGAAAATAGAACACTACAGCACAGCCCACGATTTTGTGCTGATCTATCATCCATAAGAGTCTCTTAAAATTTATTTTCTTTAGTGATACAGCCCTTCCGGTTCTTTGCACTGCACCAGCAACCCCTCAGCCTGGTGGTCTAATTTGTAATGACCAATTAACCTGCCCATTACTAATGTATCCATCTCGCCCTCTACTCCTGGCAGTGTGTTCCATATACCCACCACCCTCAATTATAGAAAAACACCTACACTCCCTGATATCCCCGAACCCAAGCATTCCTCCAGTCACCTCAAAATCATGCTCTTTTGTATTAGGCATTTCTGTCCTAATACAGAAGGGTATAAGGGGATAAGTCACTAGCTGTCTATTCTATCTCTTATCTAATACACCATCTATCAAGCACCTGTCATCCCCCTTCACTCTAAAGAGAAAATAACCTAGCTCACTCAACCTAGCCTCATGAGACACACTCTCTAATCTAGGCAACATTCTGTAAAATCTCTGCACCCTCTCTGAAGCTTCCACACCCTTCCTATAGTGAGGCAATCAGAACTGTCCAGATCCAATTTGTTGGCTCTTTTATGTTGCAAAGCTTTTTATACTTCTGTATTTTTGTAACATCCAATTAGTATACTGCTTGTATTTATACTGGCTTATTTTTGCGAACAGATTACTAATGTCTACATTGTTTGTTTAGGAAGATAAAGAGCCATTGTGCTGAACCCTTCACGGAGTACTGGACCTGCATCGATTATACCAATCTGCAAGAGTTTCGGCATTGTCGCAAGCAGCAAGAGGCATTTGATAACTGTGTGCTAGAAAAACTGGGCTGGGTTCGTCCTGATCTTGGGGAGCTATCTAAGGTATAGTAGGTTAAAGAGCAAACATGAGGAAATCTGCAGATGCTGGAAATTCAAACAACACACACAAAATGCTGGTGGAACACAGCAGGCCAGGCAGCATCTATAAGGAGAAGCACTGTCGACGTTTCGGGCCGAGACCCTTCATCAGTCCTGTTGAAATGTCGACAGTGCTTCTCCTTATAGATGCTGCCTTGCCTGCTGTGTTCTACCAGTATTTTGTGTGTTGTACAGTAGGTTATTTCATTTTCTAATAATGCAATTTTGGAGAAATTTATTTTATTTAAAGATTTATTTCTGGTTATTTACAATATCTGCCAATTCACTGCAGCAACTGTATATTTATTTGAGTTATTAAATTAATATCAGCTTTGACATTAACATCAATTTCTCCAACATTTAGTAATTTTTCCCTACTCCCCCTTCCCTCTTCATTTTCCCACTCTGGCCCCTAACCTCTTCTCCGCACTGGCCTATCAACTTCCCCTGTACCACTCCTCCTTCCCTTTCTCCCATGGTTCACTCCCCCCTCCTATCAGATTCCTCCTTCTGGGAATAATATGTTTTTGTGACTTATTCATGGATAACTATCTCATTTTTATTGCCATATAAATCCTGTCTGTAACAGATGTAAGTCTGAGGTAGCTTCCTTGGCACACATGTTCTGGTCTTGCCCTCTTTTGGGAAAATATTGTAAAGATATTTTTGATACTATTTCAGCAGTTTTGCGTATTGATTTACAACCTCATCCTATTACTGCAATTTTTGGATTACCAGTGATGGACTCTGGTCAGTTATCCCCTTCAGTTTGCCGTTTGATTGCATTTGTTACATTAATAGCCAGAAGATCCATTTTATTTAAATAGAAAGATTCTAATCCCCCTACTACATTTCAATGGTTTTCCCAAACTATAACATGTTTAAATTTGGATAAAATTAGGAGTGGCACTATCGACCCTTCGGTTAAATTTAAAGAAACTTGGAGACCATTTATTTAACATTTTCATGTGATGTTAGCTGACCTTTTCTGAATCCTTAATAATTTTTTTCATGTATAGAGGAGCAGAGTTAATGACAACGATTTTAACCAATGAAACAAGGCAGCCCAGCTTTTGTTTTGTTTTTATTGTTTTTTTTGTTTAGGGGGATTTTTTTTTCTCTTGTAACAATCTTTTTTTCTTTGAATCTTTCTCATGTTTAGTTAATAAGAGATTGGGAGGTTTAGATTACACATGTCACTCGGAGTCTGTTTATGTATATGTTAACCATTATTAGTGTAATCCTGATCTCTTTGTATTATTATCATTATGTTTATCTATTTGAAACTCAATAAAAAAGATTGATAAAGAAAGAAAGGTTCCTCCTTCTACAGCCCTAAGCCTTTTCCACCTATCACCTCGCTTCTTCATCCCCCACCTACCTAGCTTCACCTTTCACCGTCTAGCTTGTCCGCCTTCCCCTCCCTTCACCTTATTCTGGCATCTGTCCCCTTCCTCTCCACTCCTGATGAAGAGCCTTGGCCTGAAACATTGACTATTCATTAATTTCCATAGATGCTGCCTAACTTGCTGAGTTCCTCCAGCATTTTGTGTGTGTTACTCTGGATTTCTAGAATCTCAGGTTTAGCTTTGGTACTTTTTGCCTCTCTAAAGATGGTAGGGACTTGCTACTTACAGTATACAGGTGTCCCCCGCTTTTCGAACGTTCGCTTTACGACAACTCGCTGTTACAAAGGACCTACATTGGTACCTGTTTTTGCTAACCAAAGAGGATTTTCGCTTTTACAAAAAAAATAAGCCCGCTTTATACGTGTGTTTACCCTGAGAAAGACTACAATGATCGTGAAGCCTTGTGCGGGCAGTTGTTCGCGCATGCGTGTACGTGCAGATTTTTTTTTCCCTCCAGATCGATTTTGGCTTGCTGTCTTCCTGATTTTGATAAGTAAAACTACACCATACATACAATATTTCTACTTTATATAGGCTGTATATTTATCATATCATTACTGCTTTTACTATATGTTAGTGTTATTTTAGGTTTTGTGTGTTATTTGGCATGATTTGGTAGGTTTTTTTTGGGTCTGGGAATGCTCAAAAAATTTTTCCCATATAAATTAATGGTAATTGCTTCGCTTTACCACATTTCGGCTTACAAACAGTTTCATAGGAACGCTCTACCTTCGGATTGCAGGGGAAACCTGTATTGCTATATACACCCATAGTGAGAAGCTGTTTTGATGTTTCTGAATAGATTATTTGCTTACGTTATTGGAATCACTGATCTGGTGACAAAACTGTTGTATCTTGAAGCATGTACCTGGAGTTGCACAAACAGCACCCTCTGGGTGGAAGGAATTCTTTCTCAGAGCCATTCTAAACCTCATAAATCTATGCCATCTACTTTTAGTCACCACTCTTTCAATCATGGCATTGATCTTTCTGCCCCCCGCTCCCCCCCGGCTCGTACTCCTTCCCTTTCCCCTGCCCCCCCACCTTATTCTGGCTTCTGTCCCCTACATTTCCAATCCTGTCGAAGAGTCTTAGCCAGTCAGGCAGCTGCTTTGGAAATGAATAAACAGTTGATGCTTCAGGCTGAGTTCTTCCAGCGTTTTGTGTGTGTTACTCCGGATTTCTAGCAGCTGCAGAACCTCTTGTGTTATTGAGGATTGTCTCCTTCATTGCTATGGAATTGAACTATGCTTCTAGATGCTGTATGAGGAGGATGTGGCTTTGATGTAAAGCCTTAGAACCTTGCTCACTTTCTGGGTTTGTACATAGGAAGTTGTGAACTATGCATTTTCTCTATTACTGCATAAATATGATCTAAAATGTGATCAGATCTTCACTTAAATCCTAAAACTAGATGTTACATGTATTTGTGAACCTCTGGGGTAATGCCTCCTACCATAGCTGTTTAGAGTTAGGTGTCCCAATCAATGAGAGGGGATTGGAGATGTGGGTTGTAGAGGTGTGCTGCCCTATAAAAAGGACACACAAAGTCAGGCTACTGAGAGTGCCTGCTCTTCTCAAGAAGGTGCATTTATGTGCACCATGCTTTGATCAAAACAACTTTCAAAGGAACTTAGGAGTCCCGCAGAAGTTGTATGATGCATTGTAGCGACGCAAAAAGCTGGAAAAGGCTTCAAAAGCATTTCTAAAAACCCGAGTGTTCATCAGTCGATAGAAAGAAATTGTCTACAAGTGGAGGAAACTTGGTACTATTGCTACTCTGTGTAGGAGTGGACATCCTGCAAAGATCACAGCAAGAGCAATGCTGAAAGAGGTGGAAAAAAAACCCAAGCTTAACAGCAAAAGACCTGCAAAAATCTTAGAGCTTGCTGAAGTCTGTTCATGTGTCTACTATAAGAAAAACACTGAACAAAGAATGATATTCATGTAAGGATACCATGGAGGAAATTACTACTTTCCAAACAAAAATATTGCTGCACGTCTCAAGTTTGCAAAAGACCACCTGGATGTTCCACAGCACTCTTGGGACAAAGTTCCGTGGATGGATGAGACAAAAGTTGAATTTTTTGGCAGAAATGCACACCACGATGTTTGGAGGAAAAAGGGCACTGCACACCAACAACAAAACCTCGTCCCAATGGTGAAGCATGGTGGAAGGAGTGTCATGGATTGGGGTTTATTTCCTGCCTCAGGGCCTGGACAGCTTGCGGGAACAATGAATTTAAAATTATGTCAAGACATTTTACAAGAAGATCTCAGGGTAGCATTCCATCACCTGAAACTTAATAGAAGTTGGATTATGAAACAAGACAGTGACCCAAAAGACAAGAATAAATCAACAACAGAATGTTTATTTTTAAAAAAATGTGGTTTGAATGGCCAAGTTGAAGTCCAGACTTTAATCCAATAGAAACATGGAAGCACCTGAAACAAGCAGTTCAACCAGATGAGAGGCATTGATCGTGTGGATAGTCAGAGGAGATGTCAGGGGTAAGTTTTCTTTCTGCGGAGTGGTGAGTGCGTGGAATGGGCTGCTGGCGACAGTGGTGGAGGCGAATGTCCTGGACGGGTACATGGAGCTCAGAAAAATAGACGGCTATGGGTAACTCTAGGTAATTTCTAAGGTTTGGCACAGCTTTGTGGGCCGAAGGACCTGTATTGTGCTGTAGGTTTTCTGTGTAAGGAAGCCCACCAACATCCCAGAGTTGAAGCAGTTTTGTAAGGAGGACTGGCCTAAAATTCCTCCAATCCAATGCTAACGTATCACTGGTATCACTCTTGTGAACTTCCTCTGGACCCTCTCCAATGCCAGCACATCTTTTCTTAAATAAAGGGCCTAAAATTGCTCACAATGCTCTTAAGAGCAGTCTTACCAATGCCTTAAAAAGCCTCAGAACTAAAAGTATGAAAAGCTGTATGACCACCGGTGTGTGCTATAAGCATTTAAATCTTAATTGAACACAGATTTAATGTTCAGGACCCTTGGACGTCTCTGTAGTGCACTTACCAAGTATTTTTCAATGACTTTAACTTGTTATTAAACCAGAAGCCACAAAATTCTTTGTGGCTAAAATATTCTTTATGGTTTACAATTTTTTATAGTTAAATTCCACAGATTCACTACTCAGATTAAAATTTCTTTAGTCAGAGGGTAGCGAGTCTGTGGAATTCATTGCTGTGGAGGTCAAATCATTGAGTGTCTCTAAAACAGAGGTTGATGGGTTCTCAATTTGTCAGGGTATCAAAGGTCAAGGGGAGAAGGCAGGAGAATAGGGTTGAGAGGGAAAATAAATCAGTCATGGTAGAATGGCATAGCAGACACAATGGGCCAGATGGCCTAATTCTACTCCTATGTTGGATGATCTTAAATATTATTCAGCTGTACCATTAAGTCAAATTCATAATGAAGTTCTCAGTATTCAAGATGATTCAACATGTTTTTATGCTTGTGATTCTCATATCGCAGATGGATTCTTATGGCAGAGATTTTGTTCAGCTTAAACTAAATGTTAACATTTGCAGTAAACTTATTGTCAATGTACGTGTCACCGTGACATTCTAAACTGGCATTTTAAGACACAAAGTTTTTTCAAACGTGTGGATTACAAAATAAAAATTCAAGATTTGTACACAAGGTTAAAAAAATTAATTTCATCAATCTTCTAACAGTAGTTTTCATCATTTGACCAGTATAAATTGCCCATTTGGAGCAGTGTTTTGTTAGTTGAAATGAGATGGCTTGCTTTCAGTTTCTGGTCCTCTGTACCTCCTAAACTTTCACTCAAAAAATAATAAAATTCTTTTGGCGTAGTGCAGGCTCAGATATTTATTTAGAGGTACGGTGCAGAACGGGCACTTCTGGTTCAACGAGCTCCCTGCACAGCAACCCACCTACTTAACCCTGGCCTTATCACGGTTCCTTAAAGTTGGAGGGGGAAGCAGTGTGAAGAAGCTCCTTCTATCTAATTAAATGCTCCCAATGGAATTCTGGTAGCCTCTGCTAACCAAGTCCAGCTCCTGACCTTCACATATGGCTTAGCTACCTAGCCCAGCAGAACTGTTTCTGCTGTTAAGAAGGGGAAAGTTGGGTTACTGGTGAATTAAAACCGATCACTTCAGGCAGAAGGGGCCAGCCAGCTGTGATTAACTGCTCATCTAGAAGGAAAACTGATTGCAAACCTCTGCTCCCTTCCTTGCGGCTATACCCACTCATGGGGAAGGCTTCGGGAGTAAATCCCAAAGGAAAAATCCGGAGCTGGAGTTCCTAAGGCACTTCTACATTGCGTTCAATGATGATTGGCAATTCTTGCAACACCACTGGTGCAAACTGTATTGGTCTCTGCTATTCCTTTGGATTCATCAGCTGCATGAAGATGGGGGAGCCCACTACATAGGCAACAGCTTGCTCTCCATATCGTAGAGCCCTGGCTTGCATATTACATAGGCAGCTAGACACAACGTCCCATGTTTGACCCCGGCCAATGAAGGGCCTCAAATCACTGGACAATTTACAATGACCAATTAATCTAGTAATTGGTATGTCTTTAGACTGTGGGAGGAAGCCCGTGCAGTCATGAGGAGAGCATACAGACTGCAAAGGGAATTGAATTCTGATACCCCGAGCTGCAATAGTGTCGCACTATCTGCAGTGCTACGGTGGCGCATTGAAGGTGCATGTTAGGCATTTTGAATTGAAGTTGTTTTCTGTTAAACTAATAGTCACTATGGCACTGCACCGACAGCCTCTATATACATCCTAGTCCAGGTCTTTCAGCCAGCATGTCTGTCATCATCCAGCTCTACATACTAAAGCTGAATTTTCACGTAGTGCTTGCCAATATTCTCTTCCTTAGAGAGCTGAACCTGATGTTAATGGCATAAAGCTGCATTTCTCACAGCTAACAGCGGGCATCAAGCCAATGACTTGCTTCATTTCATCTTGCTAAGCTTTGCCATTTATATTTCATGTTCATTTTAGTGAGATTGTTTTGGTAATTTGATTTTATTTTTAACCTTTGGTAAATGGTGGAAGTTAGATTTGAATTTTAATGAGTGGCAGGTTCAGTTATCCCTCTGGTAGAAGGACTTGTGGCTATTCTGGGGTAGTTCAGTCACCTTTGGTCCCCACTGGACACTCAGCTCTCACCTGTGGCTCCAAGTAGCTGTTTGCAAGCAACACTGCTTCAGCAGGCGGGCTAAATCAGGTGAGAGTAGCCAATGGATCTCGTACCCCAGTGAGATAGAACATGTCTGTCCTCGTATGTGGACTGCTCAAGCAATCTCCTTCAAAAGATCATTAGCAGGTCAGCTTTTGTGAGCAATACTCCTAAACTGTGGAATTCAGTACCTAATACTATAAGGGATGCAGATTCAGTTGACACTTTTAAACACCAACTCAGAACCTATTTATTTACCTTGCTTTTAACTAACATCTTTTTGTCTTATTTTCATGTTTGCATTTTATCCCCTTGTAAAGCACTTTACAATGCCCTGTATGTACTTCTGTCTTAGAAAGCAGAAGACTTCCTATTTGGCAGGTATTTAAATTTGTGAATTTTTGCTCGAGGACAGTTTCCATTTGACTGAGATCAATGCAGAGATCGTCAGTATCAGACTGCCTGAGCAATAACTCTGGGCTTTCAGAAGGGGAACTATTTATCCAGTGCAAAACCATAAGACATAGGAACAGAATTAGGCACTCAGTCCATCAAGTTTGCTCTGCCATCCCATCATGGCAGATTTTATTATACCCACAACCCTATTCTCCTGCCCTCTCCCCATAACCTTTGATGCCCTGACTAACCAAGAACCTATCAATCACCAGTTTAAATATACTCAGTGGCTTGGCCCCCTCAGTCATCTGTGGCAATGAATTCACCAGATTCGGCATCATCTGGCTAAAGAAATTCCTCCTCATCCCTGTGTTTTGAGGATTGCCCTCTGGTCCTAGACTCGCCCACTAGTGTTGAGAATGGGGATCTTGCCATCTCAGGACACAAATTAAGCATAGATGCATTTGAGGAGCAGGAAAGGGTTAGATTGATTTTGGAGTAGGTTTAAAAAGTCAACACAGCACTGGGCTGAAGGGACTGTACTGTGCTGTGGTATCTATGTTCTAAACGTGTGACCTGCAAGGTACAGATAATTGTACCATTTGGCTTGATGTTCTGGAGGTGTACACAAGGTGTAGTTTGCAACCTCTAATAAATTATCCTCAAACTTTTGCTCCACCAATGACAGTTTTGAAGCTTGAATTTTTGGACGATGCTTGCTTTAGGTTGTTATATATTAAGCTTTTTCACTGGAAAATGGGAAACCTGTGCCAAAATGTAATCAGTGGTTCTGAATGGAGAGAGATTTCTATCTATTGGACCTCTGGCTGCAACCAGTCATTGTGTTAGCAGTGTGTTCTGAGTAACCATGAAAAGCACTTGTGGAATCCACATCCCCTAATTATCTTTTCCACTTAATGTAGGTCTGAGATTCTGCTGATGCAGGGCCGTTTCACTGGTAGCATTCTCTCAATGCCAGAATGAGTGCACTTCCACAATAGTTATCATTGCTTTAAATGATTAAACAAATCTAATCCAAATCTGGAGTTGTGACTATTATTGGATGATAGTCAAGCCGAAGTTGTACTGAATGGGTTTTCTCGTTGAAGTTTTGTTCTATGACATTGCAGCGATTTTTAGGTCCATGTTTGTTGTAAAGCTCAGGTTAGTGAAGTGGGAACACATTGCTTTCCTTGGAGAGTGAAGGGTTTGTACTTGTAAAACTTCCAACCAGCTATGGAGATCTGTAAACTGCACAAAATGTAAACTCTGACAGTGTAATTCACAAACATCAAAGCCAGTGTTAAATTTTCATTTTCATGCTGTGAGCGAATGTCAAGGTAGTATATGGCGACACAAACTCAGTGACCATTTTACTAGGTTCAGGAATAGAATCTGGTGTGGTCTCCTGCTGCTGTAGCCCGTCCACTTCAAGGTTCGACATGTTGTGCATTCAGGGATGCTCTTCAGCACACCACTGTTGTATTGCACGATTGAGTTAGCATCATCTACAGTTAGCTTGAACCAGTCTGGCCATTCATTAACAAGGCATTTTTGCCCACGGAACTGCCACTCACTAGATGTTTTTTGCACCATTCTCTGTGAACTAAAGATTGTGTGTCAAAATCCCAGGAGATCGGCTGTTTCTGATATGCTCAAACCACCCTGTCTGGTGCCAGCAAAGTCACTTCAATCACATTTCCTCCCCATTCTGATGTTCGGTCTGAACAGGAACTGTACCCTTGACCTTGTCTGCATTTGAGTTGCTGCTTACTGACTGGCTGATAGGATACTTGCATTAATGAGCAAGTGCACAGTACATAATAAAGTGGTCACTCAGTGCATATGTAATCCGATAATTTACTTTGGGCTGTGAAATTAAATTTTTCACCTTGCATTGTCAATCTGTAACTGTAGTGTTTAATTTTTGTTTTCATTTACTGAACTGCCTCACTCAGTTTTTATTGTTTATCCTTATGGTGGTGTTTTACACTGTACGGTGTGTTGAAGGTGCTGCCATTTGAGGAATGGGAAGATTCTGGGACTTCCAGTGAAGATGAAGGTTACTGTGTATAGGAGAGTTGCATCTGCCCATTTGCCATGCGCTGGGGGCAGCCCACAAGTAACGTGCCCACAACTTACTAACCCTTACTAACTCGTACATCTTGGAAGAAACCCAGGTGATTGTAGGGAAAACATGCGAACTATTTACAGACAGCGACGGGAATTGAACCTTGATCTTCCGATTGCTGGCACTGTAGAACGTTATGCTAACCACAGCACTACTGTGGTCATTGGTTTATTACTGTCACGTGTACTGAGGTGTCATGTGCCAAAATGTGTGTGCCATCCAAACAGATAATTTACAACAGTACATTGTTAGTACAAAGAACAATGCAAAATAGTGTTAGTTACAGAAAGTGTGGCGCAGACAGTCGTGTTCATCCCAATATTGTTTTGTATCCTATCCAGAGTGAATTTAAGGAAAACAATTATGAAGGAAGCTTTAAAATTGGAATGGGCTTTCTTTGCTAGATGGCATCTCCACTGGCCACACATGTAAGGCACGTTATTATTTAAATACAGCGCAGAATAGGCCCATTCCAGCCCTCCAAGCCGCTCCAGTCCTACAGGTGATATTGGGCAGAGTTGAACTCTGAACTCCGTCCTGTGTCACACTAACCGCTAAGCTACCATGGTGCCTTTGTTGTTCAAAGGGAAATATGTATATATATATATTAGTTATGACCAAGGAATATCAATCGACATACTGGGGGAAATCGGAAGCTGAATTTTTGGTGAAAATGATTAATTTGGCCATGTTTTAATATTGCTCACTATAATCGAAAATTACGTTGATTTTCTTAAAGCTACATTTTTCAATAAATCGCAGTATATTCCACCACAGCTGTGATAAATGTATGAGGTCCTCTGGGGATGTTTCTAGTGCATTAAATTTGTTACTTTGATATATTTCAGTTGGGCAGAAATTTTTTGCAATACCTTGGCACAGGCCCATGATTTATACATTGATATGCAAGAGTTCTCTCAACTCTTGATAAAATTTAATTAATTTGTATGTTTATAATAAAGATGTGACTTATTTTGCATTTGGTTATATATCAATCTGTTAAAAAGCCACAAAGATATTGTCAAGTTACTGTAATATCTTATGGTAAAATTCAGTTTTCTAAACAAATTTGCCTTGGAATGTTTGGAGATTTTAATCTTGCACCACTGTGGTACTGGCTTGTATGTTTTCTTTTAAAGGGTTCCAAGATTGTTTACTGTTGGTCTGGGTGTTGGAATGGCTCGTACACAATGTTCATATTAAGTGACTTTCAACCTTGTTAAGTATGAAGTGGTTCATTTTGGTAGGTGAAATTTGAAAACAGGATGTATTAATGGCAAAAGGTGTATAAGATGATCGTGTGGATAGCCAGAGGCTTTTCCCCAGGGTTGAAATGGCTGTCATGAGGGGGCGTAGTTTTAAGGTGCTGGAAGCAGGTACAAAGGGGATGTCAGGGTAAGTTTTTCACACAGCATTGTGGGCCGAAGGGCCTGTAATGTGCTGTCAATTTCTACGTTTCTAACTGTCTTTCTCGGCTCTGAAGGCTAAAGGACTGGATCATATTTAATAATCTTGACCTACTCATAAATAAACACAGACAATAATGTGGGTTTCTATTCCTATAATGAAAGTCTAGGATCAGAGGGCACAGTCTCAGAATAGAGAAGCCATTTGGAGCAGTTAAGGAGGAGTTCTTTAGCCAAAGGGTAATGTATCTGTGGAATTAATCGCCACAGACTGTTGATTGAGGCCAAATCATTGGTTATATTTAAAGTGGAGGTTGATGGGTTCTTTATTATCTGGGAATCAAAGGTTGCAGGGAGAAGGTAGGAGAATGGGGTTGACAGGGATAATAAATCACCTGTGATGGAATGGTGGAGTGGACTCAATGGGCTGACTGGCCTAATTTTGCTTCTATATGTTATGGTTTTGTAAACTTGTGTGTGGACAGACTTCAACTTAGAATGTAGTGAGTGAACTTTCCCTGGAGGCTGCTCAATATTAAAGGAGTCTGGTTTTGAGAATACTAACTTGTTATCTCCAGCAGTGATCCTATCTCCTGAAATCTGACTGACATGGTATTACAGTTTGGCATTGTGTGGGGGCAATGTAACTGTCCCAAGTCTTAAATGAATTTCGTATAGGTTGAAATATGAAGGTGCAAGAACATGTATTTGGAAATGTTTCCAGCTTGAGTTCTCTGAAATTATTTAAACGGTTGATGCTTTCTCCTGGTACTTTGCCGAGTGTTTTGTTTCTCCAGGTGAAGTCATGGCTCTCCTTTTATTTCACAGGTTACCAAGGTGCAGACAGACCGGCCAGTTCCTGAGAATGTCTACCACTCCAGGCCAAGGCCAGATCCTAACCCGGTCCCTGAGGGAGAGTTGCAGCCCGCCAAATATGGCAGCAGGTTGTTCTTCTGGAACTCGTGAAGGATGAAGCTGCCCCGGAATGAGAATATTTAGTTGTGTTCATCTTCAGTAATACCATGAGCCAGTTGAACCATGGACTTTTGGTGCAGAAAAATGTCATTAACAATAAAAAAAAAAGTAATTTAACCATGCCTTGCTTCTATTTTATTTTTATTTTCAATATGAGCAACATCTCCCTGTAGTGTGGACACCACCTAACACCAGCCTATTGCTTTCTTCTGAACCTCTGCAGACTTAATAAGCACAACATTCTAAATACTTTTTGTACTTCCATTGGTCCATTGCACACTTGATTCTCCTCTTCAAAGATGTCTGTTTATAAAGATTTATGGCCATCTACTCAATATTTAGAGACACATACAACAGATTGAAATATTTTCACATGCAATGGCTTTTTCACTGAGGAATTTTACGAAATGGTACCGGTGTTGAAATTTTTGAACCAAATAGATAATTTGACATTTTATACAAGTTTTATTTAAATATGGAAATGTTTTTGAAAGTGTTCACCTGAACTGCTTGCAGACAGGTTCAGGATACTTTCAAAAGATTGTGCCTCAAAGTTGTATCCATCATTGTGGACCACCCAGGATGTGCCCTCTTCTCAATGCTACCATCAACGAAGAGGTACAGGAGCCTAAGACTCAAAAGTTTTAGGAACAGATTTTTCCCCTCCATCAGATTTCTGAATGGACAATGAGCCATGAACAGGACCTCAGTGTTTTTCTTGCTGTTTTTTTGCACTAATTTAATTATATATTTTTTAATTTGTTTTAAATTATAAAAAAAAGTCAACCCCCTACCAACTACCAAAGAAAAAAGCTGATGGATGACAATGGATAATTATTAAAAAAACATTCACTTAAGAAGAGAAGATAAAAATATACATAAAAGTCTGTGCACTGTTAAACTTTATAAATTGGAAAAGTAATTTAGGAAAGGTCCCCAAATATCATAAAAAGATTGTTTCAAATTTAAGACTGAGCAGCGGATCTTTTCTAAATTTAAATACGACATAATATCATGTAGCCATTGAAGATGTGTAGGAGGGGTAGACCTTCCATTCAAGCAAGATTGCTCCTCTTGCTAAAAGAGAGGTAAAAACTAAAACCTGTAGGTTAGGAGTATTTAAAGTTATATCTTCATTTGCAATAATACCAAACAAGGCAGTAAGGGGATTTGGGTCAAATTGGACCCTAAAAAGTTGAGAGAAGGTATGAAATACTTCCTGCCAAAACTTTTTAATTGTAGGGCAAAACTAAAACATGAATTAAAGAGGCATCAGCAGAGTTGCATTTATTACAAAGTGGAGAAACATTTGGGTAAAAACTGGAGAGCTTCTGTTTAGAAATGTAAGCTCTATGAACCACTTTAAATTGTAGAAGAGAATGACGAACACAGAAAGATGATTTATTAACCCGTTTAAGAATTTTATTCCATCTATCATCAGAAATCTGGCAATTTAGGTCATCCTCCCAAGCTTTTTTTTGTTTTATCTAACAAGTCTTGTCTAGAATCAATCAACAAGTTATAGAACCATTAACAAAAGGTTTTAAATTTAAAAGATCATCCAGTAAATTTTTATCAGGACCTATAGGAAAAGTAGCTAATTGGAAACGTAGAAAATCTCTAATTTGAAGGTATATGTAAAAATGTGATTTTGGGAGTGCAAATTTATTTGACAATTTGTCAAATGAAGCAAGAGATCCTGAGATAAACAGGTCCCAAAAACACTTAATACCTAATTCATCCCAATCTTTAAAGACTTTATCAGTCATGGAAGGGATAAAAAAATAATTAAGGAGAATGGGAGATGATAATGAAAAATTTGCTAAACCAAAAAATTTTCTAAATTGAGACCAGATCCTTAAAGTTTGCTTAACAATTATGCTATCTGTTGTTTTATTTGCTGAAAAGGAAGAGTATGATCCAAGAAGAGACAATAGAGGAATTTTTTACAGAATTAACTTCTAAGGAGACCCATGATGGGCAATCTTTACGATAAATATAATAGGACCAGAAAGTAATATTCCTTATATTGGCAGCCCAATATTAGCCAATCGCTTAAAATCATTTACAGTTAATCGTCAAATCACAGAAATTTTTAAAGATAATGGAACTAAGACATCTGACCATTCTGAAATTAACAATGTATTTAAAGACTTTTACCTTAAGTTGTATCAGTCTGACTCTTCTTCAGATGATACCTATATGAATGCTCTTTTCAGTAATATCAGCATTCCTACATTGTCTGCTGATAGTCTCACATAGTTAGATCAGCCTATTTATATATATTTTAATTTAGTTTTTATTAACATATTGCAATGTACTGCTGCCACTAAACAACAAATTTCACCACACATACCAGTCTGAAACTGTGGGCCTGAAGTTATATTTTGTAATGTATCCCTGTGGTTGGGTAATGCATTTACTGAAAACTGGTAATTCAACTTGTGATTTAAACGTTAAAGTTAATTTTAGAATGGCATATATTAAACACACATGGGGCTTTTCAGACCACATTACTGCTAAATGAAGAATAAAAGTTTAGACAAGTATTTGACAAACGTCTATCATTAAGCCTTTAGGTCAGAATTTAAAGTACAGAAGTTGTGAAGACAAGGTTTTGAGACTTGACGTTAATCTGTTTTACGCAGCCTTTTGGCTTTTAGTTCAATGTTCATAAAGCTGCTAGCCCTGCAGCCTGAATAAATATAAGATTTGATATTATGAGGGACAAGCAGTACTTAACAAAAAAGCATTTATTACTGTTAGTATAAGAAGTCACAAACCACAAGTAGTTTAATTGTGATAGTACAGGTTTCTGGGATTTCCTGAACTTTGTAATAGTTGGCAATTGGGAACTTTTTAAGAGTTATGGTAGAGAATGAGCACTTAACAGTTTATACCAGCCCTTTTTTTTTCCTGTTCAAATATCTTTTCATCATTCCCATTCACTGCAGCTGGAGAGAAAATAATCTGACCCTGCAATTAGTGACCATTTTCGATCAACATGAGACCCCAGTGAGAAGGGAGTGCTTTTACCTCTTCATTCTTCTACCTGCAATGTTTTATCTAAGCTTTCAGAGTCAGGGTTATCACTGACATATGTTGTCCAATTTGTTGCTTTATGGCAGCAGAACAGTGAAATACATAAAATTTACTAATTACTCAAATTTTTATACATTGTAATTTATAATGTAAAAATAGTGAGGTGCTATTTGTAGGTTCCATTGATAATCACAGTGTGAAGTCTTGTTAGAATGGCTACAAAGTGTATGCTGGCTGATTCCGCAAGGTGCATGTGTGATGGAATGGACAAAAATAGAAATAGATGTCCTGCAGCGGGGTCTCAACCTGAAACATTGACCGTTTTACTACATGGATGCTGCTCAGCCCATTGAATTTCTCCTTTACTCCCAATTTCAACACCAGCAGTCTTAGGTGTCACCAAATGCTGGAAATAGGTAATAGAGCAGCACATTTACGGTCCTGATGTGGGTAAATGGACAAAGGGTTAGCAGAGAGGTGGTGGGCTGAAGGGCCTATTGCACTGTACAACTTCAAATGAGAGTCCTTGGGTTGGGTGGCATCTCTTGAGAGAGAAACAGTTTCAATGGCCAGTCCTGACAAGAACTGGAAAGGATGATTACATATAGAACTGTTAACTCCATTTCCCTCTCACCACAGATGCTGCCGGGCCTCCTGAGTATTTCTGGCATTTTCTGTTACTTTTTTTAGATTTCCAGCATCTGCAGTTTTTTATAAGACACTGGTTCCTGTCATAGTGTGGCGGGATCAAGTTCAAGTTTATTGTCATCTGACTGTATATATACAACCAAATAAAACAATGTTCCTCTTGAATCTACAGTGCACTCACTAAACATATGTCACACATAGCACATAAACCAAAATATTACCATAAATAAGTTAATTAACTATAATTCAAAATATCATCCATGCAGGTAGTGTGCAGCACAGGTAAACAGTAAACAGCTCGCTGTCCTAGTGATCAGACCTCGGTGGTGGCAGGGTATTCGTTATAGTCTCTCAGCTTGAGGGAAGAAGCTGTTACCCAATCAAAAGTCCTATTCCTGATGCTTTTGTACTTCCTCCTTAATGGTAGTGGGTCAAAGAGATTGTGGGGTGAATAGTAGGGATCCTCAAGATGTGCACATGATCTCCCTGATGGTAGCAATGAGAAGAGGGCATGTCTTACTATTTTACATTTATTCTTTGTAATTTCTAAAATTAATTAATTAATTAGACAGATAAATAAATAAATAGATAGATAAATTTAAAAAAAAATAAGAGGGCATGTCTTGGGTGATGAGGGTCCTTAATGATGGATGCTATTTTCTTGATCCCATAGCACCATGTTTGAATCAGCTAGCAAGATCTGGGCCTCAGATGGTCAGGGTCGACCATAGATACTGCATTCCAGCTGCCTATGTGATCTGCAAGCCAGGGTAGTACGATATGGGCAGTAGCAGTTGCCCATGCAGCAGCCACCCCTCTCTGTCCAGTTGACAGATCTAAAGGGACGCCAGAGACCGATACAGTTTGGCTGCAGCGGCATCAAATCAGTTGCCAGTCAGCATTGAACTCAGTGTAGAGCTGCCTCAGGGCCTTCCACCCCAGATTATTATTTGGAGTTTACTCCCGAAGCTTTCGCCGTGAATAGGTTTAGCCAGTCATAGACAGTGGAGGTTTGAGATCGGAGTTTTCCTTCTAGATGAGCCGCCAATCTTGGCTGACGAGCCCCATCTGCCAGAAGCGACTGGTTTTAAAGCACCAGTAACCTGCCTTTGGATTTTCTCTTGTCAGTAGAAATAGTTCCACCGGGCCTAGTAGCTAAGTCACATGCGAAGGCCAGGAGTTAAATTGGTTGTTGGAGGCTTTTTGAGATGCACGTCATTGGGAACATTTAATAGGTAGTGGGAGCTCATTCACCATCTGGGCCATGCCATCTTCTTAAAGCTACAATTAGGCAGAAGGTACAGAAATCTGAATCAGGATCAGATTTAATATCACTGGTATATGTCGTGAAATTTGTTGTTTTGTGGCAGCAGTACAGTGTAATACATAAAAAAAAAGCAAATTACAATCAGAAATAGATATACGTAGAAATAAAATTAAATAAGAAGTGCAAAAGGGGAGCAAAAAAAATAGTGAGGTAGTGTTCATGGGTTCAGTGTCCATTCAGGAATCTGATGGTGCAGGGGAAGAAGCTGTTCCTGAATCGTCAAGTGTGTGTCTTCAGGCTCCTGTACCTCCTCCCTGATGGTAGCAATGAGAAGAGGGCATGTCTTGGGTGATGAGGGTCCTTAATGATGGACACTGTTTTCTTGATCCCATAGCACCATGTTTGAATCAGCTAGCAAAACTCTAATCTCAACAGTTTGGCAACACAATGACTATTTTGATCACTTGGTAATAAAATTAACTTTTTACACTAATTGAGCTCTTATAAAAAATCTGTATGTTTAATTTGTTGTCTTGTGAATGCTGCTTATCTGATGCTATATGCATGTGATGCTGCTGCCAGTCAAGTTTCCCTTTGCACCTGTATATAAATGTACTTGTGCAGAGGACAATATACTCAACACTGACTTCTTTATAATCAGATTAGAAGGCAGGAGTGTCCCCATCATCAAGGACATCTTTAAATGGCAATGCCTCAAGAAGGCAGTATCCATTAGAAAGGGCCCTCACAGCCGGACACAGAATTTTAAGGTGATTGGAGGAAAGTATAGGGGAGATGTCAGAGATTGTTTGGACAGAGGTGCATGGAAAGCGTTACCAGTGGTGGTAATAATAATAACACACCTTCTATACATGGATGATTTAAAGTTATATGATCACTCATCAGTAAGGCTAAAACAATTAATTCAAATAGTAGAACATGAACTTTGGACAAGATAAGTGCAGAACATTAAACATAAAGGAAGATGCAATTGAACTAGTAAAATATAAAGCAGAGCAGCAGGATAGAGTACAACCGATGGATGAATATGAAAAGATAAGTATCAACAAGCAAAGTAAGTCATAGTGCGATAACGGGAAAACCTTTGACAGAATTTACTTCCAGGCTTAAGAAAGTCTGCCAAACAGAGCTCAATAGTAAAAACATAACAAAGTCAATAAACACTTTCGCTATACCCAATTTAACCTACCCTTTTGGCATAATATTTTGGTCTGAAACTGATCTGGAAAATTTACAAAGAAGATGACAAAATTTAGAAAACACTGTGTGCACTCGAATGCACTTACATTAACACCACCGAGGAATGAAGGTGGAAGAGGAATAAAAGACATTTTATAAAATTACACAATAGATTAAACTTCTAAGATATATTTTCATCACTGAAAACGGGATTCAGCGCTCCACACAAGGATATGCGATCCTGAAGAGAAGTACTGTACACACGAATAAACGTAAAAGAAAATACAACCCGGAAAAAATTATCATTACAGAAGAAGAAGTTAACCAATGGAAGAGTATGAAGTCATCCCCACGATCTGAACAGACTAAACGTCAACAAGGAAGCATCAAATGCTTGGCTCAGAGTTGGGGACCTCTTCCCAGAAAGAGAGGAGTTTCCTGGGGTTGTAGAGGACCAGGTGGTTAACAGAAAAACTATTAAAAGTATATAATAAAAGGCCAACAAATTCAAGATGATAAATGCAGAAAATGCCCTGAGAAACCAGAAACAATCCAATACATTACAGGATCCTGCAGCAGTTTAACTCAATCTGATTACTTATACGGGCACAATGAAGAGGCAAACATTATTCACCGAAACATTGCTTTAAAATACAAATTTATGAAAAGACACCATACCTTCCAATAAATACAATCCTAATCCAGTTTTGGAGTAAGAGTCCCACAAATGATATTACAACCGATCCATTATTACAGATAGACAACCCATAATAACCATCCGGATATAATATTACAAGATAAATAAGCAAGATCAACTTACTTAATTGATATAGCCATTCCAAACAAATCATTCAAACAAGCCATTCCAAATCAATAAGTGACCAACACCAGAAATACCAACATTGTCTCGATACAACTGATAGCATCCCAATAGCATCAAACAATTAGGGCTACTCAGTAACAAGTAGGTAAATCTTCAGAAAGCGACAAGATTAAACACCACCAGAATAGTCTGACAGTTCCTAGTGATTGAGAAATGAGGGTGCTTGGCTCTGCCCCCACCTCAGGTTTCAGCAGTTGAAGCTCAGAAAAAAACTAAAATACAGTAATAAAATAACAACTTTGTTTATAGAGCACTTTTTATACAGACGGTGTAGTTCAGAGTGCTTTACAATGGGATGAAGTGCAAACAGGAAAATTAAACAAAAACAAGATATTAGTTAAAAGCACAATTCAATAAATAGATTTTGAGCTGGCGTTCGCAAGTGTCAACTGAGTGTCATCTCTTAGTTTTATTGAGATTTACAGGTTTGGAGCGTGGTTCAAAAGAAGCTGCCAATTCTTTTGAGGGCGATTGTTTAAAGTGCAAAGACTTCTTAGAGTAGCTTCAAAAGTCGGCACGATGTCAGTAGCCGGCAGAGGGTGACTGCGGCCGGCTGGAAGGACTGGACTGCAGGCTGGGAAGACCTGGCATTAACGATGTCAACAAACAAGGTGGACCACCTGCTTTCATCACGTACCCTGCTGACAATGGAAAGAAACAGCTGCTTTGCATTTCCTGTGAATATTTTAGCAGCTTCAATAAAAATGCACGCCAGGCAACATTGCAGCGCCTGGAGGTTTGGCAAGCCGATCAGAACTGTACTCACACTTGCTGTGAATTATTTTGACACATCCACTTTCACAAGGATGTAAACACTGGGCGCCGATTGCGTCTCTGAAGTCGTCAAATTAATGTGCTTAAAAGCCACACGTTCCACGATCTTTATAGTGAATCACGCAGCGTGTCCTATCCAATAACCCTGATGGTTACTATACTTGGAAAACTTCATATTCCTTCACATAATGCCCCGTTCTGACTTTACAGTTTTTTAAAAAACGCTACCCTATAAGCAATCCAGTTTTTCGAGGACTTACAGGATAGGAAACCGGCCGAGGGGATCAAAGGGGTCTCTCCCCCTATTTGTGACATTTACCGGGAGCGAAGGGTCTCTCCCCGAAACGTCGACAGCGCTTCTCCCCATAGATGCTGCCTGGCCTGCTGTGTTCCACCAGCATTTTGTGTGTGTTGTTGTTTGAATTTCCAGCATCTGCAGATTTCCTCGGGTTTGGCCTGAAGTATTGTTGAGGATCCCTACCAGCCATCCCACAATCCCTTTGACCCACTGCCTTCAGGTAGGAGGTACAGGAGCAGCAGGACTAGGCCTGTCAGACTGGGTAACAGCTTCCTCCCTCAGACTGTGAGACTAACGAATACCCTGCTATCAGGAGGACAGGGAGCTGTTTACTATACTGTTTACTTGAGCTGAACACTACATGCATTTTGTATTTTATTAATGTCTATATGGTAATATTTTGTTTTATGTGCTGTGTGTGATATGTTTTGTGGGTGCACTGTGGTCCAGAGGAACGTTGTTTCGTTTGGTTGTATATATGTACAGGCAGATGACCGTAAACTTGAATGAAATCAATGCACCATGCCCATGTCTGAGACTCCATCAATTCCTTAACACAGAATTATACAGATGCAATTACTAACAAGAGAAAATCCGCAAATGCTGGAATTCCAAGAAACACACACAAAATTCTGGAGGAACTCAGCAGGTGAGGCAGCATCTATGGAAAAAAGTACAGTTGACGTAGGACCGGAGGTAAAAGCTGAAGGGTAGATTTGAAAGGTGGGGAAAGGGGAGAGAGAAACACTAGGCATTAGGTGAAACTTGGAGGGGGAGGGGTGAAGCAAAAAGCTAGGAAGTTGATTGGTGAAAGAGACAGAAGACCATGAAAGAAAGAAGAGGGGGGAGGAGCACCAGAGGGAGGCGATGGGCGGGCAAGGAGATGCCATGAGAGAGGGACAAAGGAATGGGAAATGTTCGGGGGGAGATGGTGATATACAAGTTGCAATGGGTCCAGGTCCTTGCTGAGGCAGGAGATCAGTCGAGTCATGACCAACCTCTCAAAGCATTTCATCACTGTCGATGTGGGTGCTTAGGCACTGGTATAATTGTTGCCTTTTTGAAGCAAGTGGGAACTTCTGCCCATAGCACTGAGAAGTTGAAAATGTCCTTGAATACTCCCGCTAGTTGATTGGCACAGATTTTCAGAACCTTACTGGATACTCCATTGGGACCTTCTCCCTTGTGAGGGTTCACCCTCTCTAAAGACAGTCTAACATCAGCCTCTGAGACAGAGATTACAGGGTTATCAAGTGCAGCAGGGATCCTCATAGCTGTAGTTAATATTCTCCCTTTCAAAGCGTGCATAGAAGGCGTTGAGTTCATCTGGTAGTGAAGCATCACTGCCATTCATGATATAGGGTTTCGCTTTGTGGGAAGTAATCTCTTGCAGATCTTGCCAGAGTTGTCGCACATCTGATGTCATCTCCAACCTTGTTCAAAATTGTCCTCCGCAAATCATACCTGGTTTTTCTGTACAGGCCTGGGTCGCCAGACTTGAGCGCCACAGATCTAGCCTTCAGCAGATGATGTACCTCCTGGTTCATCCACAGCTTTTGGTTTGGGAATGTACAGTAAGTCTTTGTAGGCACACACTCATCCACACAGGTTTTAATGAAGTTGGTAACACCTGCAGCATACTCATCCAGATTCGAAGATGAATCCCTGAATACAGTCCAGTCCACCGATTCAAAGCAGTCCTATAGGCGCTCCTGTGCTTCCCTTGTCCAAACCTCCTTGGTCCTCACCACTGGTGCAGAAGTCCTCAGTCTCTGCCTATACTCAGGGGGAAGAAGTACAGCCAGGTGATCAGACTTCCCGAAGTGAGGGAGTGGAATAGCATGGTAGGCATTCTTGATGGTGGTGTAATAATGGTCCAGTGTGTTGTTTCCTCTAGTGTTGCAAGTGATCTGTTGATGGTAACTGCTTAGTGATTATTTCAGACTGACCTGGTTAAAATCCCTCAAAACGACGGTGAAGGCATTGGGGTGTGCTGTATCGTGCGTGCTGATCCCATTGCTCAGATCATCTAAAGCCTGATTGACATTGGCCTGAGGTGGAATGTATAGCGCTACCAAAATGATCCCGGAGAACTCCCATGGTAGGTAAAAAGGACGGCACTTAACTGCTAGATATTCTGAGTCTGGTGAGCAGAATTTGGACAGCACTGATATATTTGTGCACTAAGAAGAGTTGATCATGAGGCATACTCCTCCACCTCTGCTTTTGAGTGATTCTATAGCTCTCTTCTGATAGTGTATAGTAAACCCACCGATCTGAATTGCTGCCTCCAGTATGGAAGGGGTTAACCAGGATTCTGTGAAACAAGAGACACACGTGGTCCTAATATCCCTCTGATTCAGCACCCGAGGTCTGAGATCATCGATTTTATTCACCAGGGACTGCACGCTTGCTAGCAAGATGGTCGGTATTGGGAGTTTAAAACCCCGTTTCCTTAAACGCACTCACATCCAAGGCCTGCAGCCACGTTTCCTGCGTGGAATCCTATGAGGACAGATCTGTGCACAATCAGTATTGTTTCCGTCAGTTTTAACTGTGATAGTTCGTTTAAACGTATTAAGACATATTTGTTGACTGTACTGACCTTGGAAGCAGTTGTGCTTTTAACTGTATCAGACTGAAACAAGAATATTTAATTGTATCCAGTGAGAGCTCTGCTACGACACGGGTTTCCCCTAGGCACCCCAGACTAAAGATTTAAACCACTCAGAGACCGTTTCCACTGCTCGAGTTTAAAGTAAATTAATTATCAAAGTATATATATGTCACCATATACTAGCCAGAGATTCAATTTCCTGTGGGCATTCGCTGTAAATACAAAGGAACACCATCGAATCAGTGAAAAACCGCACACAAGACAGGCAGAAATCAATATGCGAAAGACAACAAACTGTGCAAATACAAAAAGAAAAAATCAAATAAAATAATAATAATAAATAAATAAACAATAAATAAATATTGAGAACATGTGATGAAGAGTCCTTGAAAGTGAGACCATAGGTTATAAGAGTTTAGTGATGGGGCAAGTGAAGTTGAATGAAGTTTTCCCCTCTGGTTCAGGAGCCTGATGGTTGAGGGGTAATAACTGTTCCTGAACCTGGTGTGTTGGATCCTGAGGCTCCTGTACCTCTTTGTGATGGCTCTAGAGAGAGTTTCAGAGACTCTCAACCTTCCGAGAAGAGGTTTCAAAGACCCTCACCTCTATACAGTCGGCCCTCCTTATCCGCGGATTCCGCATGTGCGGATTCAACCAACCATGGATCGGGAAAACCCGGAAGTTCTCTCTCCAGCACTCGTAGTTTGAGCATGTACAGACTATTTTTTCTTGTCATTATTCCCTAAACAATACAGTATAACAACTGTTTACATAGCATTTACATTGTATTGGGTATTATAAGTAATCTAGAGATGATTTTAAAGTGGAGGCAGTCCCCGGGTTATGATCGAGTTCCATTCCTGAGTCTGTCTTTAAGTCAGATTTGTAGTCGGAACTGGTACATCCGGTATTATTTAGCATCAGTTAGTCAAACATTTGCCTTAGTATATAGTATATATTTTACCTTTCAATGCATATAAAACACTTAAGATACATATGTATTTCAATAATTAAACCACTGTGTTGCTGAGTAATAATTGTAGCTTTCATTGGGGTAGGGCCTTTCACATGCTCCATTATTCTCATTTTATCCTTTAAAGCTGTTCTGATCATTGACTGACTGTAGCCTAACGCTTTTCCAATGACTGATGGTGTTTCACCTCTTTCTGATTGCTTTATTACTTCCATTTTATTTTCAATCATGATCGTCATTATTTTCATGAACAGAAACACTGCAGATTCAGAGCTGCACTGCCAGGTCCTGATGTCCACCGCACTGAGACAGGTTAAGTAAGGTCCGGGGTTCCACTGGATACTAAAGACCACGGCACCAAGACAGGTTAAATAAGGGACTTGAGCATCTGCATTTTTTGCTATCCGCGGGGGGTCCCGGAACCAATCCCTCGCGGGTAAGGAGGGTCAACTGTATTAAGTGGAAGTCCCCTACTTCTGGATTGTCCCAGGAGATGAAATATCCCCTCCACGTCCACCGGGGAAGGACCCCTCAGTATGCTAATGAGTTTCAGATGTCACTCCAATGACATATATGTTAAAAATTGCTTCATAAAGTATCTTCTAGGCTGTGCAAGGTGGGGTGATAATGTATAAACCGCGAAGGAAGGCTAAAGATTCCTGTTATTCTTGGATCTGATGTTGTTTTATAATTCAGCCAAATAGCAACATATCTCACCTCTTTATTTCTCCAATTTTCGAACTTTCCACCTCCCCACAACTTCACATTTTCCTCTTGCCACACCTCACCTCTACCTTTCTCATCTCCTACTTCCTGCAGGATTTGCAGTGATACAGCCAGTCAATATACTCTTCACTGCACATCTAGAGAAGTTTGTCAAAGTTTTAGATGTCATGCCAAATCTTCGTAAACTCACAAGGAAGTAGAGGCACTGCTGTGCTTTCTTCATTACTGCAGTTATGTGCTGGGCCCAGGGCAAGTCCTCTGAAATGATAACACTCAGGAATTTAAAGATGCTGACTATCTCCCCAGACGAGGACTGGCTCATGGACCTCTTGTTTCCTTCTCCTGAAGTCAGTCATCAGCTCCTTGGACTTGCTGACATTGAGTAAGAGCTTGTTCTGTCTTCACTTAGCCAGATTTTCAGTCTCCTTCCTATTTGCTGATTCATCACCATCATTAATTTGGCCAACGTTTTTGATGTCATCAGCAAACATGAATATGGCACTGGAGCTGTGCTTAGCCACACAGTCATAGTGTAAAGCAAGTAGAGCAGAGGTTGAAGCACACAGCCTTGTGCACCTGTGCTGACGGAGATTGTGGAGAAGGTGCTGTTGCCAATCCAAACTGATTGGCATCTGCAAGTGAAGAAATCGAGAATCCAATTGCACAAGGAGGTATTGAGGCCAAGATCTTGAAGTTTATTGATTAGTTTTGAGGGGATGATATATTGAATACTGAGCTGTAGTCAATAAAGAGCATCGTTGCTGTAGAGTTGTTCTGAGGTGGAGTGAAGAGACATTGAGATGGCATCTGCTGTGGACTTGTTGCTCTGGTAGGCAAATTGGAGTGGATTCAAATTGCCTGTCAGCCAGGAGTTGGTATGGTTCATCATCAACCTCTCAAAACACCTCATCATTGTGGATGTATGATAGTCATTGAGACAGGTTAGGACATTCTCCTTGGGCACTGGTGTAAGTGAAGCAGGTTGGTACCACACACTACCAAAGGAAGATCTCAGTGAAAGCTCCAGCCAGTTTGTCAGCGCAGGTCGTTAGTACTTGGCTGGGTACCCTGTCTGGGCCAGGGTTCACCCTCCTGATGGATCCTCTCATGGCAGCCTCAAAGACTGAAATCACAGGGTCATCAGGGGTTGCGGTTCCTCCATGCTTTGATGGTCAAAGCGAGCATAGAAAGCTCACCTCGGAGTGAAGCCTTATTGTCACCAATATCACTTGATTGAACTTTATGAGAGGTGATAGTACTCAAGCCCTGCCACAGCTGCCAAGCCTCCTTCATTGACTCAAGTTTAGCCTGGAATTGCCACATCGCCCATGCGGTGGTTTTCGGGAGATTGTTCCTGGACCTCTTGTAACTTTCTTAGTTGCCTGGTTTGAATGCGTCTGATCTGGCGCTCATAGTTCACCCGGGGTTTCTGGTTGGGATAGACTCTGAATGGTTCTGTGGGGACACACTTGTCTAATAAAGTCCAATACAACCACGCTTTGCTCATTCCAATCTACAGATGAGCATGACCCAGTCCACCAAGTTGAAGCAATCTCGTAGCCACTCCTTTGCCTCTTTGTTGTCCTCATCCCTGGGGCTTTGCTTTTTAGTGTCTGCCTGTATGTGGGTAGGAGGTAGATTTCCAAAAATGCAGTCTGGGCAAGGAACGGTAGGGATTCCTTATCTTAGTACAACAGTGGTGTAGTGTGTTGGGACCCTGGTGCTACAGGTTATATGCTGATGGTAATTGGACAGAGTTTCCTTCAAACAAGCCTGATTGAAATCGCTGACTATGATATGACGTGTGTTGGGGTAGACTGTTTGGTGACTGCATCATGCAGTATCTCAAGCACTTAGTCAGCTGCGGCTGGTATATAAACTGCGGTCAGGATCACAGGGGAGAACTCTCTTGGTAAATAAAATGGTCGGCATTTGTTCATTAGGTGTTCGAGGTCATGAGAACATGAGTATGACAGCTTCTATGTCTTATGGTCTTAAGATTTATGGACCATTCAGAAATCTGATGGCGGAGGGGAAGAAGCTGTCCCTAAAATGTTGAGTGTGTGTCTTCAGGCTCCTTTAACTTTGATTGTATCAATGAGAAGAGGGCTTGTCTTGGGCGACGGGTTGTGGGGGGAAGGGTAAGGGCTTAACGATTGATGCCCACAAAAGGTTGATTTGCAGGTGCAGCGAGAAGACAAATGGAGTGTTGGCCTTCATTGCTAAAGGGTTTGAACTTAAGAGCAGGGGGGTTATGCTGCATCTGTACAGGGTACTGGTGAAACCTCACCTGGAGAATTGCTCGCAGTTCTGCTCTCCTTACCTGAGGAAGGATATACTGGCTTTGGAGGTGGTGCAGAGGAGGTTCACCAGGTTGATTCCCGAGATGAGAGGGTTAGACTATGAGGAGAGATTGAGTTGCCTGGAATTTAGGATGGAGATGATTTAGGACGGAGATGAGGAGGAACTGCTTTCCCCAGAGAGTGGTGTATCTGTGGAATCCTCTGCCCAATGAAGCACTGGAGACCACCTCAGTAAATATATTTAAGACAAGGTTGGATAGGTTTTTGCAAAGTAGAGGAATTAAGGTTATGGGGAAAAGGCCATGATCTTACTGAATGGTGGAGCAGGCTCGACGGGCCTGATGGCCGACTCCTGTTCCTATCTCTTATGCCACCTTTCTGGGACATCGCCTTTTGACGATGTCCTCCCTGCTGGGCAGGCTGGTGGTCCATGACAGAGCTAGCTGAGTTCTCTGCCACTTTTCCCGATTCTGTGCAAGATGGCAATGCAATCAGTTAGTATGCTCACACGTTACATCTGTAGACCTTTGCTAGGGTCTTGTGTGTTCCCGTGCGCAAGCGTAGAAATGCACCACCCAACTCACCAGCATTTCTGAAGGTGGCCATCACCTTGAAGTGGCCAGTTTGCATGTCAAGTCCGATTGGAGTGAGGATTGGATTGACAGGAGCAGATGAAGGATTCTGGCCCAGAGAGTTCAATACTCACAATGTGAAACTCACACAGTGGGAGGCGATAAATTTAGCTACACTATACCAGGAGCATGAAACTAGGCAAATCTCTCTGCAAACACTGATTCTTACTGAAATCAGTTGATATATGTTATTATATCAGTCAGAAGGGAAAAGAGAAATTTAAGTAGCAATTTGTCAAATGCAGGATAAAGAAAACGACAGCGCAAGGAATATCTTGCACATCTTGCAGTTTAATATTGCAATTACTGTGTCCAGGGAGGGGTATCACCTCTGGTGAAGGGGCTTTTACGTACAGACTGGAGCACTCAACTCTCACCTGTGGCTCTAAGTAGCTGTTTGCATGTGAGAGTGGCCAAACCTGGGTGCACCGCTTCGACAGGTGGGCTAAACCAGGTGAGGGTAGCCGGCAGACCACATACCCCAGTGAGACAGGGACTCGCCTGTCCTAGCATGTGAAGTCAGCTCGAGCATGTTGGCTGGATGAGATCTACAGTGAGATCCAACGGCCAGGAAGGAGGTTCTGTATCACTCTGTGGAGAGCCAACGGCATGACAAGGCACAGAAGATGCCTTGTACAGGGAAGACCCCAGTTTGTGATGACCACTTGTACCACCGGACCCGGACTTCCGAGGTTGACAGAGTGGAACTGCCCTGGTGCATGGAAAAGACGGTCAACAGCTACCGCAGTGTTGCCACCGAGAGATTGGTCAGACACAATTGACGTAGCTTTTTCACAAAAGCTGTTGTTAAGTTTTGCCTCCATTTCTTAAAACAAATGTTGCGTCTCAGTTTTTAATCAGCAGTCGGATTCTTTGCCACATGATTGAGTAAGGCCATCAGAGGTTACGGGGAGAATGAGCTTGAGAGGATGACCATGGTGATGTGGCGGTTAGCATGATGCTATCACAGCTTGGGCCAATCCCCAGTTCAGGTTTCAATTCTGCTGCTGTCTGTGAGGAGTTTCTCCGTTCTCCCCGTGATCATGTGGGTCTCCTCCCACATTCCAAAGATGTACTAATTAGGAGGTCAATTGGTCATTGTAAATTGCCCCGTGCTTAGGCAAGTGTTAAATAGGTGGGCTGCTGGCTGGTACAGCTCTTTGGGCCGGCATGGGCCATCCAGTGTTGTATCTCTAAATAATATCAGCTATGGCAGAGCCGCTTCAATGGGTCGAATGGCCTAATACTGCTTTTAAGTCTTATGGTCCACATAGTGTGCCTCCAGTATCTCCAATAGGGCCGTACTGATGGCTATCACAGGGCAATATCCTTGTTCCTACAGATTGTGTGTTCTCTTTGGGGTGACATTTGCAACTGTTAATAACTTTTCAGAGTTCTGCCTCATGAATAAAACATTTTGAACCAAAGGTCTTAATTTATTGACAGTTTAATAGTCTGGGCCAGATTCCTGGTACCTGGAATGTGACAGCCAGCACACTGAGTTGTCATCTTGATGGGACTGAGTGCGTAGTTGCAGATTACCCCCTTGCAAATTGTCTGCTCTGATGTAGGGAGATTTATTCAGTTAAAATAAACCCACGGGCCTAATTATTATTGGAATGTAATCCCAAAAACTCCACTGAAATCTAATTGAAATGTAATCTGACAACATGCCTTGGTAGAAAACAATGTGCCTACTGACCTGTGCACACTTTTCATCTTAAAGCATTTAAGCAAAATGTATATTAAAAAAAACTCTTCCACACATGCAACTTTCTTCTTTGTATCACTTATGACTTCTTAACTGGATTCCTTTCTTGCTCCTTAAGTGATTGCCCAAGACAGCAGACGACTGATGTATTATAATCCCAGTGATTAGACATGGAGTCAGATTTCATCTGGACTCTTTCACAAAGGCTCAAATAGTAACTTAATTTCCAAACTAACTTCCATCTGAAGTTGACTCTGCATGACATCACTGTGAGAGCAAACTGAATTCAATCATTTTGATATTTATTTATGTAATAGTCATAGCCAAGGATGCCAAATTAATCAAGAAAAAAATGACTTGAAAGTTGAGGCATGAATTCAGACTTACTTATGTGTACAAGTATTTAATTGATCATCCAGATCAGGGTAAAGATTTCTTAGCTAATTTTATTTGATTTTTATTTAGGACTAGGACCACCAGACTGGGTAACAGCTTCTTCCCTCAGGCTGTGAGACTAACAAATACCCTGTCACCACCAAGGGCTTAGTCTTGTCATTAGGACAGTCAGCCGTTCACTGTTTACCCGTACTGTGCAATTATACTTTATTAACTTATTTATGGTAATATTTTGTTTTATGTGCTGTGTATGATATACAGTGTGTATAAAAAGCATTTACCCCCTTTGGAAGTTTTCATGTTTCATTGTTTTACAACATTGAATCACAGTGGACTTAATTTGGCTTTTTTGACACTGATCTAGAGAACTGCAATGTGGGAAAAGATTTGTTTTCCAGCAACACAGTGACCCCAAGCATCAAGCCAAAGCTACACAGGAACGGCTTAAGAACAAAGTTAATGTCATAGAGCGGCCAAGTCTGAGTCCAGACCTCAATCCAATTGAGAATTAGTAGCTGGACTTGAAAAGGGCTGTTTACTTATGTTCCACATGCAATCTGACAGAGCTTGTGCAGTTTTGTAAAGGGAAAACATTGCAGAGTCCAAATGTGCAAAGCTGTTAGAGACCTATCCACACAGACTCAAGGCTGTAATTGCTGACAAAGGTTCATCTGCTAAATACTGGCTTGAAGGGGGTGAGTAATTATGCAAACAATTATTTTGTGCTTTATATTTGTAATTAATTTAGATCATTTTGTAAAGATCTGTTTTCGCTTTGACATGAAAGAGTCTTTTTCTGTTGATCAGTGTCAAAAAAGCCGAATTAAATCCACTGTGATTCAACGTTGTAAAACAATAAAACATGAAAACTTCCAAGGGGTGAATATTTTTGACAGGCTTTGTATACTTTGTGGGTGCACTGTGGTCCAGAGGATCAGTGTTTCATTTGGTTGTATATATGTACAGTAGCAGTTAGCGCTAAGGTATTACGGCTTGGGGTGTCGGAGTTGGAATTCAACCTGCCATCATCTGTAAGGAGTTTGTACATCATCTCCCAGTGGAATGCGTGGAGTTCCCCGGGTGCTCGGTTCCCTCGCACAGTCAAAGACGTACCAGTTAGTCGGTTAATTGTCCTGTGATTAGGCTGGGGTAAAATCGGGGGTTGACGAGGCGCCGGGGTTCGGATCACAGGACTCACTTTGGATCGGAATGTTGTTGTTCACTTTAATTGTTTGTGTGGTTTGTGTATTTTTATTTTCGGGTGTTGGTTGTGTTTTGTTTCTTTAATCGGGTTCCTTCAGGTCTCTCGCTTTGTGGCTGCCTGTGAGCAAACAAATCTCAACATTCTTTGATAATAAATGCATTTTGAATCTTTTAATTGAATTGGTTTGGTACAACACTGTGGGCCAAAGGACCTGTTCCTATTCTGGGTATTACAGCAACAAACAAGCTTCAACTGTTGAACTCAAGCTCATGATTAACAACAAAATGCAAAGGTTTGTGAAGAGATTGAGCTATTTGCTGTGAACTCCCGCAAGAAAATGCATCTCCGGGTACTATGTAGTGACACCCAGTACTATGCAAAAGTCTTAGGTACATATATATAGCCAGGGTGCCTAAGACTTTAACACAGTACTATATTTGTCAACGTGGCGCAGAGGGCAAATTTGTAGGAGCAATTCTGGAAGGAGCAAACCATGTTGGGAATGGTGAGAGTGGTGCGCTGTGGGAGGGGTGTGGGTCAGATGGGGGTGGCATGGGTGCAGGTGCAACCAGCCCTGAGACACCAGGCAAGGTAATCTGATTCTCAACAATTGGTTTATTGATCATTACAGAATGTCTCTCTGGTGCTTCCTGCTCCCTCCCCTCTCCCTTCCCCTTTTCCCAACCATGATTCTCCTCTTCCTGACCCCTTCCCACTCTCAATCGATAACAGAGACCCATATCAGAATCAGGTTTACCATCACTCACATATGTCATGAAATTTGTTTTTTTTGTGGCAGCAGTACAGTGCAATACATAAAATTACTACATTACTGTAAAACTCTGAGGCACCCTAGTGAGGTTTTTCCACAGTAATTTGATCAAAAGTTTACTTTGACCTGTGACCTTTGTTGTGCTGAACATTGTGGGCATGCAGTGTTGGCACTGGAAAGTGCTGTGACACCTGCCGGTTGTCCCCAGCACATCACATTTCACTGTACGTTTTGAGGTACGTGCGATAAATAAGTGAATCTGATCTGATCTCCCATTGGAAAGGTTCATCTGCGTTCATTCACAAAGGCAAGGGCATTTTGTGGATTGGTTTGGACCAGGGAAGGAAAAATATTCCAGATTTATTTAAAAATGCTGAATATCAGATGAGTTCATGCATTCCTGATACTCAAACCAGGATAAAGCATGCTTCAAGAAATGCAAATTTACTATTTGTGAGAGGCAGAGATTCTTTGAGCCTTTCTTTGGTTACACTGATCTATCACACAGCTGGTGAGATGTCTAACGACCATGTCACAACCACAGGTACAGCCCTGGAGTCTGGGCGCTCTCGCAGGCAGGCAGCTGAAAGAAGACAGCAATCACACACGTGTGAATTAACACATTCTAGCCAATTAGGGTTTATTTGTGATTGTATTTAATTCTCTTCCTTTCTGTCAGTCTTGTCATGTCTGAATCAAAGCACAGGGACAAGTTAAATACTGACTAGTACTCTACAATGCCGCCCTCTACTCTACAATGCTGTCCTCTACTCTACTGTACTGCCCTCTACTCTACTGAGCTGCCCTCTACTCTACTGTGCTGTCCTCTACTCTACTGAGCTGCCCTCTACTCTACAATGCCGCCCTCGACTCTACTGTACTGCCCTCTACTCTACAATGCCGCCCTCTACTCTACTGTACTGCCCTCTACTCTACAATGCCGCCCTCTACTCTACTGTACTGCCCTCTACTCTACAATGCCGCCCTCTACTCTACTGTGCTGCCCTCTACTCTACTGTGCTGCCCTCTACTCTACTGTACTGCCCTCTACTCTACTGTGCTGCTCTCTACTCTACTGTGCCGTCCTCTACTCTACTGTGCTGCCCTCTACTCTACTGTGCTGCCCTCTACTGTGCTGTGCTGCCCTCTACTCTACTGTACTGCCCTCTACTCTACTGTGCTGCCCTCTACTCTGCTGTGCTATTAACAAAGCCGTGATAATTTAGTTCTAGATTACTGCTTTTGAGCTGTAGTGATGGCATTAGGTTTTAGTTAGTTTGACAGTTTTTAAACTATCAGCCCTCTTTGTCTGGCATTTATGATTTTCCTTTGTTCTGAAGCTCTTATTGAACCTCAGCGTACAGTTCATTCCATGCCTGTGTCTCTCTCTTCACTTGGGCCATCACTGAATGCCTGTCTAGGAAGGAGAACTGTAGTTAGTAAGCAACATTTAGACCATGAGACCATAAAACACAGGAGCAGAATTAAGCCATTTGGCCCAACAAACCCACTCTGTCATTCCATCATGACTGACTTATTATCCCTCTCAACCTCATTCTCCTGCCTCCTCCTCATAACCTTTGAGCCCCTGTCTAATCAAGAACCTATCAACCTCCACCTAAATACATTCAATGACTTAGCCTCCATCGTCATCTGTGGCAATGAATTCCACAGACTCTCCACCCTCTGGCAACGAATTTCCTCCTCATCTCCGTTCTAAAGGGACATCATTGCATTTTGAGACTGTGCCCTCTAGTCCGGACTCCCCCACTTAGGAAACATCCTCTCCACATCCACTCTAGCCAGGCCTTTCAAAATTCAGTAGGTTACACGCCTTTGTTAATAGCACAGTAGAGTAGAGGGCAGTACAGTAGAGTAAAGGGCAGCACAGCACAGTAGAGGGCAGCACAGTAGAGTAGAGGGCAGCACAATAGAGTAGAGTAGAGGACGGCACAGTAGAGTAGAGGGCAGCACAGTAGAGTAGAGGGCAGTACAGTAGAGTAGAGGGCAGTACAGTAGAGTAGAGGGCAGCACAGCACAGTAGAGGGCAGCACAGTAGAGTAGAGGGCAGCACAATAGAGTAGAGTAGAGGTCGGCACAGCACAGTAGAGTAGAGGGCAGCACAATAGAGTAGAGTAGAGGACGGCACAGTAGAGTAGAGGGCAGCACAGTAGAGTAGAGGACGGCACAGTAGAGTAGAGGGCAACACAGTAGAGTAGAGGGCGGCATTGTAGAGTAGAGGGCGGCATTGTAGAGTAGAGGGCAGCACAATAGAGTAGAGTAGAGGACGGCACAGTAGAGTAGAGGGCAGCACAGTAGAGTAGAGGGCGGCATTGTAGGGTAGAGGGCGGCATTGTAGAGTAGAGGGCAGTACAGTCCCGGGACATGTACCCGGAGCAGTCTGGAGGAAAGGTGTTTCCAACATTGGGTTTGCTTCATGCATGCCTACAACTGACTGTGGACGATAATAGTCAAATAGCAACGTGCAGGTGGCAGGTGGGGCTTTCCTCTCCTGCCTGTGGGGTTCAATCTCTTCCTAACATCTTCCAGGCTGCCATGGACAGTATCTGATGGCTGCTTGTGTCAGGATGGTGTTCTGAAAACAACGCAGGGGCTCTGGATGGCTTGCACATACGTCATATAAAATGAACCAGAAGCCAATGTCTTTCTAAATCAGATTCCAAATCTGAATCAGAATCAGAATCAGGATTCACGTCGCCGGCATACGTTGTGACATTTGTTGTTCTGCGGCTGCAGTACATAATAATAAAACTATTCAATTACAATAATAAAATATATATACTTATTTTGTCACTTATAGCTTTTATGTATATTATATATACATAAATTTATATATTTATTTGTATTTTGAATTAGAATTTATTTAAATCTTACATCCATCCCACAACATGTGGGTGTAAAAATCCTTGCATTATGACTTTGTTGCAATGTACAATGGCTTGTGGAAAGAAGCTGTCCCGTAGATTGTTGGTCCTGGCTTTAATGCTGCAGTACTATTTGCCAGACGGAAGCAGCTGGAACAGTTTATGGTTGGGGTGACTGGTCCCCGATGATCTTCCAGGCCTTCTTTACACACCTGCTGCTGTAAGTGTCCTCAATGGAGGGAAGTTCACATCCACAGATGCACTGGGCTGTCTGTAGCACTCTCTGCAGTGCTCAGCGATCAAAGATGGTGCCAGTCCCATACCAGGCAGTGATACAGCCAGTCAGGATGCTCTCCATGGTGTCCCTGTAGAAGATCTTGAGGATTTGGGGGCTCATGCTGAACTCCTTGAGTCACCTGTGGTGGAAGAGACGCTGCTGTGCTTTGTTTTTTGCCACAAAGCCGGTGTGTACAGTCCAGGTGAGATCTTTGCTGATGTGTATACCGAAGAACTTGAAACTACTCACCCTCTCAACTACAGTCCCATGGATATTGATCAAGGTGAGCCTGTCTCCATTCCTCCTGTAATCCACAAACAGCTCTTTTGAATTTTGGACATTGAGGGAGAGGTTGTTATCTTGGCACCACTGTGTCAGGGTGTCAACCTCTCCTCTGTAGGCTGTCTCGTCACCGCTAGAAATAAGCCAATCAATGTCGTGTCATCTGTAGATTTGATCAGCAGATTGAAGCTGAGTGTGGCAGCATAGTCGTGGGTGTAAAGGGAGTAGAGAAAGGGACTCAGAATACAACCCTGGGGGCACCTGTATTGAGGGTCAGAGGGGCAGAGGTGAGAGAGTCCATCCTTACCACCTGTTGGCGATCCGATAGGAAGTTTAGTTGCCAGCTGCACAAAGTGGGGTGCAGGCCTAGATCTCTGAGCTTCTTTTCAAGTCTAGAGATAACTATGGTGTTGAATGCTGAACTGTGATGCAGGAACAGCATTCTAACATATATTTCCCTCTTCTCCAGGTGAGTGAGGATGGTGTGTAGTGCTGGTGCTATGCTGTTATTGGTTCAGATGGTAGGTGAATTGTAGGGGGTCCAGTATGGGGGGTAGAACGCTACAGTCGTAGTCTTTAACCAGTCTCTCAAAGCATTTGCTTATAATTGAGGTGAGTGCGACAGGGAGCCAATTGTTCGGGCATGCTACCTTGGTTTTTTCCGCTACAGGGACAATGATGGACAATTTGAAACAGGAGGGCACTGCAGATGGGGAGAAAGAGAGATTAAAAATGTCGGTAAACACGCCAAACAGCTGTTCAGCACACACTTTTGAGGATGCGCCCTGGGATGCCATCCAGCCACGCTGTCTTGTGGCTGTTGACATATTGGAATGTCCTACATACTTCAGCCTCAGAGATGTACATATTTTATATATAAAATGATTAAATTAAATAAATAGTGTAAATAGAAAGCAAAAAGTAGTGAAGTAATGTCCATGGGTTTATTGTCCATTCAGAAATCTGATAGCAAAGGGGAAGAATGTGTTCCTGGAACGTTGAGTGTGTTTATCTTCAGGCTTCAGGTGAGATGGTGTGTGTGTGTGTGTGTGTGTGTGTGTGTGTGTGTGTGTGTGTGTGTGTGTGTGTGTGTGTGTGTGTGTGTGTGTGTGTGTGTGTGTGTGTGTGTGTGTGTGTGTGTGTGTGTGTGTGTGTGATTTATAGTTTGTAAAAGGAAAATTAAAGGCCATTTAACCTGCTCAGAAACCCGAGAATGTGTCTGAGTTGAGGTCATTGTTGAGGTTGGTGCAATGTTACATGTTTTCCACCAGATCTGGCAACGGTCCTTTCATCACTTCAACACTCGATGAAGAAGGATGTGCAGTGGATGTGAGCGAAAGTGCGACAGCGTGCCTGACGTGTGCAAGGCGTTGCTCGGCTCAGCTCCTTCACACTTCCCCTGGAGAGAGGTTCTCCCTTCGTGCTCCAGTCCCGGATCAGATTCAGGATCCAGTTTAATACCACTGACATCCGTCAGGAAAGTTGCTGATTTTGCAATGCATAAAAATGAGTGTAATTTACAAAAACTAAATTGTGTAAAAGAGAACAGTGAGGTAGGTTCATTTGCCATTCGGAAAGCTGATAGCAGGGATAAAGGATCACTGAGCGTGGGCCTTCAGAACCAGACAGGTTTAATATCGCTGGCATATGTACTGAAATGTGTTGTTTGGTGGCAGCGGGACAATGCAATACACAATAATAAAAAGTTGTAAATTACTATTAGAAATATGGGTATACAGTATAAAATTAAATTAAATAAATAGTGCAAAAAGAGAGCAAAATAGTGAGGTAGTGTTCATGGCCAGGTTCATTGTCCATTCTGGAATTTGATGGTGGTGGGGAAGAAACAGTTTCTGAAACATTGAGTGTGTGTCTTCAGGCTCCTGTACCTCCTCGGGCATGTCCTGGGTGATGAGAGTCCCTAATGATAGATACCGCCTACCTGTGGCATCAGCCTTTGAAGGAGCCCTTGATGCTGGGGAGGCTGGTGCCCATGACCAGGTTCCTGGTTCCGATCTCTTCAGTGAGAGAACCATTCTCCCTGTGTCCAGCTGGGAAGATCTGTGACTGCGTCAGTGGAAGTCTTGCATGTTTTATATAAGAGGACATGAATGTCAAGACATGACAATAAAGGGATACTATTCCCCTTTGATCCCAAACATCTCTGAGTTGACTCACAGAACGTAGAACAAAGTGGAAGTTACTGACAGCAACACAATGTGACATTTCCATCAGGAGCCTCAGGACCCGCACCACCAGGTGCAGAAACGATTATTACCCCTTAAACATTAGGCTCCTGAACCAGAGGAGATAACATCACTCACCTGTTCCCACGATTTCTGGACTCACTTTCAAGGACTCTTCATCTCACGTTCTCAATATTAATTACTTAATTATCCATTAATATTTCTTTTTGTATTAACACTGTGTGTTGTTTTTTGCACATTGGTTGTTTGTCCTGTTTTAAGCGGTCTTTCATTGTTTTTTATATTTGCTCTGACTGCCCACAAGAAAACGAATCTCAGAGTTGTATATGGTTACATTTACGCACTTTGATACTGAATTCACTTTGAATTTTGACTTTGAGGATGCAGAACAAAGTGAAAGTTACTGACAGCAGCGCACTGTGACATTTTTACAGAAAGAAATTGTGTCGGAGTGTCTGCTTTGCACCGTAAGTTTCCCAGGTGTGGTCTGTGACTGAGGAAACTGCTGACGGATATGCCTGACCTCAGCACCAAGAAACGGGCCAGGGAATGTTGCGCACTGCCCAAGGCGTGACTGTCAGGGCTCGTGGCTGTCTGCTCTTTGAGGCACTCAGAGGAAGGCAGAGGTCAGCCTCAGTGACAATGACAGGAAGCTTACTTTGGCAAAGGAAAGGCTTGGGGAGTGTGAGGCCACAGCGGCTGCAAAACAGCCAGCCAAATCTTCTAATTCACACTTCAGACGTAAACATTTATCCCTCTGTTCTGTTTAGCTGTTGTGGTATTAAAAGACAATAAAGACACATTTCATATTCATCTCTGGTCACTTAGTCCCCTCTGGAAGTAATCAGAATCAGAATCAGGCTGAATATTGCCAGCACATGCTGTGAAATCTGTTGTCTTTGTGACAGCAGTGTAATGCAATACATAATAATAAAGGAAAGAACTGCGGATTACAGTAAATAAATAGTTACTTACTTAAATTATATAGTTAAATTAAATAAATAGTCCAAAAATAGAAATTTTTAAAATGGTGAGGTAGTGTCCATGGGTTCATTGTCCATTCAGAAATCAGATGGCAGAGGGGAAGAAGCTGTTCCTGAATCACTCAGTGTGTGTCTTCAGGCTTCTGCACCTCCCTCCTGATGGTAACAATGAGAAAAGGGCATGATCTGGCTGATGGGGGTCCTTAGAGATGGACGCCGCCTTTTTGAGGTATTGATCCTTGAAGATGTGCGGGATACTATGGAAGCTAGTGCCCATGATGGAACTGACTGAGTTTATAACTCTCCGCAGCTTATTTCAATCCTGTGCAGTAAACCACCCACCACGCCCCCCCAATACGAGACGGTGATGCAGACAGTCAGAATCTGTAGAAATATGCGACTGTTTTTGGTGACATACCAAATCTCTTCAAACTCCTAATGAAATATAGCCACTGTCGAGCCTTCTTTGTAACTGCACCAATATGTTGGGTCCGGGATAGATCCTCAGAATATTGACACCTCTAAGAGGTTCTGAGATATTCTGCTGCTCTGATGTTTAATCACAGAGTAACACACACACTAGGAATGCTGGAGGAGCTCAGCAAGACAGGCAGCACCTATGGAAAAGAATAAAGGGTCAATGTTTCAGGCCAACCCTTCATCCGGACAGGCCCGAAAGATCAACTCTATTCCTTTCCGCAGATGAGTCCAGGTAAAAGGTCTTGGCTCAAAACTCGTTTCTGTGGATGCCGCCTGACCTGCTGAGTTCCTTTAGCATTTTGTGTGTCACTCTGGATTGCCAGCATCTGCAGAGTCTCTTGTGTTTATGTTTAAACACAGCAGGCTCAAACCCTTACCCTCAATGAGTCCATGTCAAACAACACCACAGACGAACTCCCGTTCCAAGGTTCAAGCTCAATATTTCAGTGTATTTATCACCTGTACATGGTCTCACGCTGTTAACGTCAGTGAAATGCGCCATTTGGGTTAACGGCCAACACACTGGGGGCAGCCCACAAGTGCGGCCACACATTCTAGTGCCAACATAGCATACCCACAATGCTCGGCAGAATAACACTGAATAACAAAACAAAACAACAACAGTGAAACAAGCCCCCATCCTTCCTCCAACCACAGTGTAGGTCGTCTTTGGCCTCCAATGGACCCTGACTCCCAGATAATGGGCTTTCAATGCCCACCACAGACTCACAGAGATTCACAGACACAGAACTCTGAGCAATGGGCCTTGACTTCCGGAATCCTAACTCAGCCCTTGGAAATGATACCATTGACATTGACCATTCTAACACGTCTGTCCATGGCTTCCTCTACTGTCATGATGAGGCCACATTCAGGTTGGAGGAGCAACACCTTACATTCAGTCTGAGTAGCCTCCAACCTGATGGCATGAACATTGATTTCTTGAACTATTGGTGATTTCACCCCCTTCCTCCTTCTCTCTTTTCCCATCCCCCATTCTGGGTTCCCTCTCATCCCTTCTCTTCTCCTCACCTGCCCAACACACTCCCTCTGGTTCCCCCCCCCTCCTTCCCTTTTCCCAGGATCCTCTCTCCTCTCCTATCAGATTCTTTCTTCATCACCCCTTTACCTTTCCTGCCTATCACCTCCCAGTTTCTTATTTCATATTTCAGAGGCGTTCAGGTTAGAGTTAGTGAGTTGTGGACATACCATATTAATGTCTGAAGCACGGTGATATTTTGCAGGCTGCCCACCCCCCCCCCCCCCGGCACATCCTCCGACTGTGCTAGAACAGACATGAGGAGGCGAACCTCTGTGAAATTCATTGCCACAGACAGCTGTGGAGGCCAAGTCATTGAGTACATTCAAGGCAGAGATTGATAGGTTCTTGATTGGCTGAGGGGGTTAAGGGTTACAGAGAAAGTGGTTGAAAAAAATCAGTGATGATTGAATGGTGGAACAGACTCTATGGGCTGAATGGCCTAATTCTGCTTCAGTGGCACATGTTCTAGTGGTCACTGGAATATGAAAGGAAATCACAGCACCGGGGGGGGGAGGGGGAGAGTTCAAGTTCATTGTCGTCTGACTGTACATATATACAAACAAAACAATGTTCCTCCAGACCATGGTGCACCCACAATAACACATATCACAGAGAGCACATAAAATATGATCATAAATAAATTAATAAAATAGAGCTCAAAATGCATCTAGTACAGTGCAGCACAGGTAAGCAGTGAACAGCTCGGTGACCTAGTGTCGGGGGTGGCAGGGTGATGCACCATCAATAACTCTCAGAGACGTGAGGCGAGATATAGGTTTTTATTCGCTGGAAGAGAGCAGTCAGCAGCAAGTGATCCCCATACGACATCCTGGAGACTGAGGGAGGAGCCGTGCCTCCAATCGCCTTTATACAGGGGTCTGTGGGAGGAGCCACAGGAGCAGTCAGCGGGGTGGGGGGGGGCATGTCCAGACAGGTATAGGTAGTTCACCACACAGGGTCTGAGGGAAGAAGCTGGAGGAACATTCCTAGTCCTAGTCCAGATTCTCCTGTACCTCATTCCTAATGGTAGAGGGTCAAAGAGCTTGTGGGATGTGTGGTTCAATGCTTTGGCCCTTCGTCTCCAACTCTCCCGGTAAATGTCACCAACAGTGGGGGGGGGGGGCCCATGATCCTCTTGGTAGTTCTTACTGTCCTCTGTAGGGTCTTGCAGTTCGATGCTTTGCAGCTCCCATACCCCACAGCCCGCAAGGTCACAAGGAAAGGTCACAGTGGGAGTGGGATGTTGAAATAGTGATTCAGTCTCCCAGTCTAGTCTACTGCATTTGGTTTCCACACCGTGGTCTCCTCTAGGTACAGTCTGGGTGGTCAGTGAGCAGAGCACCAGTGATCTTTAGTTCCACACCCAACTCCCGGGTGACTTCTCTGTCTGTGGAGTTCTGCACCACTGCCACAGGAGACAACACAAGGTTAAAAAGCCATGCTTCATTTTCCGTCTGGGCACAGTGCAGTTTTCCCGATTCAATGTCAAACTCTCCCAGCACCCTGGTTTCCTCCCACGGGTTAGGGTTAGTGAGCTCTGGGCATGCTGTGCTGGTGGCAGAATCATAGACTGTCCCCAGCACAATCGTTGCTGTTTCGATTTGGCACGTACACTGTAAGTTTCAATGCACATGTGACACATAAAGCCAATCCTATCTTTCATCAAAGACACAGAGGTTACAAAAGCCTGAAAGCGCATAGAACCAGGCTCACGGATCGTTCTACCTCACTGTTACAAGCCTATCAAACAGACCTCTCATACAGTAAGACAGACTCTTGGTCTCACAATCTACCACACAATGTTGTTGCAGATTATTATTCACCTGCACTGCACTCTCTCTTTAACTGTTACACTTTATTCTGTTATTGTTTTACTTGTTCCACCTCGATGCACTGTGATCTGATCTGTATACGCGACATGTTTTTCACCATTTCTCAGAAAACATGACAATAAAAATAACCAATATCATCTGCCATGTTTGGCCCACCATTGCCCCAACCCCCTCCAATCCTTGCACATACCTAAATGGTTTTTAAATGTTGCTAATGTGGCCTCTTCAGCCCCTATTTCTGGCAACTTCTTCCATTTACACACCGCCCTCTGGGTCACGGATGTTTCCTTTAAATCTCTCGTCCCTAACCTTAAACCTATGTTCTCTTGCTTTTAGTGCCCCTTCCTGGGGTATTATGTGCTTTCGCCCTGTCTATTCCCCTCATGATCACCCCTCTATCTCCTACATTCCATGGAATAAAGTCCTAGTCGACACCATCTCTCCCTGTAGCTCAGGTGCCCATGTCTAAGCAACACCCTGGCAAATCTTCTCTGTATTCTTTCTGGTTTAGTAACATCTTCTCCCAAGAATTCAAATCCAGAATGACAAGAGGGAGGAGATGAGGGCTCTGGGTGGCTGCGAGGTCGGAAGACCATTGCGATATTGAGTATGTAATCAATGAAATGAAACTTTGACAGGTTTTCAACTTCTACTCTTGCATCAAGGGGTACATATGAGAGTAGAAAGCTTTCAATACAACATCTGAGTACACAAAGGTATAACAGAGGTACAGAGGCTAAATAACAACTCAGACAATTATTCCAAGTACTTCAGTCAGGATCAAAGGTGGAAAATAAGGAACGCATGACACAAACTATTTGGCGGGAAGCGTGCAGCCTTCCCTTGCAAAGTTCTTTTACATTACACTAATTGAGGCTGGGGATTTAGGAATTTGATCCTAGCAACATCATTAAAGAAGCACAATTTAAAACCACATTTTTCCTCTTTGCCTTTTGTTTGTTCTCATTCCAGCTCTGCATGTGTCTCATGTCCTTCATACGGTCGGTTCAGATGTTTCTGAAAATAATGTCCCAGTGACAGATGAGGCCTGTGTGAGAGTGATGGGACTGAACCGGAGGATAAAAGTCATCCAGAAGTCTGGGTTTAGATCTTTATCTTTTGGAGGCACTGGGTGGGTTTTCTGGAGATGCATCAAATGCCTTGTGTTTCTACAGAACTTTAACCTGTTCACAGAATTGCTACAAAGCCTCTGACCCAATGCTTGGTCCAAACATAGAACACAGAACATAGAACGTAGAACATAAAACAGGGTGAGGGAATCATAGTTGGGGAAAGGAGAAGGGAGAGAGGAGGGAGCTGGAAGCACCAGAGAGACATTATCTAATGATCAATGAATCAATTGTTTGGAATCAAATGGCCTTGCCTAGTGTCTCATGACTGGGTGTGTCTGCACCCGTGTCAAACCCCTCCCCTGGCACTCCTTCTCTGCCACCTGTTCCACACGCCTCCTGCGGTGTTCCACCCTCACCATTCCCAAAATCCTTTGCTCCCACCATATTTACAGACTCATTCTCTGCTCCACGTTGACGAATACAGTACTGAACAAAAGTGTTAGGCACCCTGGCTATATATGCGCACTGATGCACCATCAATAACTCTTGGAGACGGGAGGCAAAAGATAGGCTTTTATTAGCAGCGAAAGGGACCACGACACCTCGGAGACTGAGGGAGGAGCAGTGCCTCCAATCGCCTTTATACAGGGGTCTGTGGAAGGAGCCACAGGAGCAGTCAGTAGAGGGGCGTGTCCAGACAGGTATACACATAGTTTATCACACGCGCGTAAGACTTTTGCACAGTACAGGCTCTGTTCTGGTCATCTCATTATAGGAAGGATGTGGAAGCTTTAGAGAGAGTGCAGAGGAGATTTACCAGGATAGGGCCTGGATTAGAGAGCAGGTCTTAAGAAGATAGGTTGAGCAAGCTAGGGTGGAGGTGCCTTGATAGAGATGTACTAGATGCTAAGAGGCATAGATCGAGTAGACAGCCAGAGACTTTTTTCCCAGGATGGAAATGATTAATACAAGGTGGCATAATTTGGGGTGCTGTGGTCGCATAGCAATTAGCACAATGCTATTACTGCTTGAATTGTCAGAGCTTGGCGTTTATTCCCAGCATCCTCTGTAAGACATCTCTGTATATCCTCCCTGGGTTTTCTCCAGTTCCTCCACATTCCCCCAAAGTCCAAAAGATGTATCACTTAGAGGGGTCATTAGTTATTGTAAATTGTCCTATTGTTAGGCTAGGATCAAATCGGGGCTGTCAGGGGGTTGAGACTCTGTGCCGTACCACTAAATAAATAATTTTAAGTTGATTGGAGGAAACTACAGGGCAGATGTCAGAGGTAAGTCCTATGCTCTATATTCTAACGCCAAAGGACATCTGGTCAGTGCTGGAAGCTGTCTGATTAATTCAGACTCTGTAAGAATAGGAACAGTTATTACTTCTCAACCACCAGGCTCTTGAAGTAGAGGGGATATCTTCGCTCAATTTCACTCATCCCAACACTGAACTGTTCCACCGACCTATGGACTCATTCCTAATGATTCTTCACCTCATGGATTTGATATTTATTGTGTATTTATTAATAATATTTCTTCATTTGTATTTGCATAGCGTGTTGTCTTCTGAACTCTGGTTGGATGCCCAACTGGACCATCTTTCATTGAATCTAGTATGGTTATTATTTTATAGATTTATTGAGTATGCCCACAAGAAAATGAATCTCAGGGTTGTATATAGTGACTTATATGTACTTTGATAACACATTTACTCTGAACTTTGAAGAATATATCAATAATAAGTAAAGCAGGATATCAGTGGATGTGTTTAATATTAGGCGCTACAGAAATCCACACTTGCAGCAGCCTAACATTTTGTCATCATTCAACAAGCAACAAATCCTGCAGATTTGAACAAGCTGTCTCCTGCCTGGGGCCAAAATAGACAATATTCTTTTTAATCTTTTTGTGAAATGTTTACAATAATTGTAATTTAATACACAGTGGAAAAGGAAACAATGAACGTGGACTTGATGAGTGTCCCTTCAGTTCCTGAGGAGAGAGGGGAAGGGCCTGCATGTGATTGATTACTGATGGCCCAGAGAGAGCTTCCAAGCTGGCGCCATCAAAACTAATCAGATTTGAGGCTTCGTCTGGAAGCCACATGACCAGTACAAGTTACTCCAAGCTGGGCTAACATGGTTGTGCAAGAGGTTGCTTCAAGTCTCCTTTCGGGTGCCTTTAACGTAGGCCAACAGTGACTTGGATGGGATTCAGAGAAACAATTACTAAATGAATGAAGGCATTGTGTGTGTGTGTGTGTGTGTGTGTGTGTGAGAGAGAGAGAGAGAGAGAGAGAGAGGGGGAGAGAGAGAGAGAAGAGCTGGGAGGTGGTAGATAGAAAAGGTAAAGGCCTGAAGAAGAAGGAATTTGACTGGAGAGGAGTGCGGACCATGATAGAAAGAGAAGGAGGAGGAGAACCAGAGGGAGACAATGGGCAGCAGTACATACATTGCAATACATAATCATAAAACTATAAACGACAATAAGTATATATATATATATATATATATATATATATATATATTTTTTTTTTTTTAAATTTCACAAATTGTGCAAAAAGGGAGCAAAAACAGTGAAGTAGTGTACATGGGTTCATTGTCCATTCAGCAATCTGATGGCAGAGGGGAAGAAGCTGTTTCTGAGAGTGTGTGTCTCCATGTACCTCCTCCTTCATGGTAACACTGAGAAGAGGGCATGTCCTGCGTGATTGGGTCCATAATGATGGATGTTGCCTCTTTGAGGCATTGCCTTTGGAAGGTGTCCTGGATGCTGCGTGCCCTTGATGGAGCTGGCTGAGATTACAACTTCCTGCATTTTTTTCTGGTCCTGTCCAGTGGCCCCTCCACATCAGACAGCTTTAAACATAGACTTATCAACAAATTTCATGACATATGCCAGTGATATTAAATCTGATTCTGACTTATTGACACTTTCATGTTTCAGTATGGTAAGTCTGGTTGATGATGTGGAAGAGTCTCTTCTCAGCTGGACAATTGCTTCTGAGGTAGCGGAGAGAAAGCAAGTGAATGTTTCGTGTCGGAACCCTTCATCAGAGCTGGGACAGGGAATTCTGGTGACAGAGAATGGAGGGAGGGAGATGGATATTATAAAGTGAATATCCGTGATAGGGTGAGACCGAAATGTGGCAATTAAAGAGCAGTTGAAATCAGATTAATTTTCTTTGTTTGTAGGCCAGTATCCATTGCCCAACTTAGTGCCAAAGAGAAATACAGCATAGATAGAGGCCTTTCAACCCATCCAGTCCATGCCTACCATGGTGTCCATAAGACCATAAGACATACAAGCAGAATTAGGCCAATCAGCCCATCGAGTCTGCTCTGCCATTTCATCATGGCTGATCCCGGATCCCACTCAACCCCATACACCTGCCTTCTCGCCATATCCTTTGATCCCCTAACTGATCAGGAAACAATCCACTTCCGCCTTAAATATACCCACGGACTTGGCCTCCACTGCAGTCTGTGGCAAAGTATGCCACAGATTCACTGTTCTCTGGCTAAAATAATTCCTCTTTACCTCTGTTCTAAAAGATCGCCCCTCAATTTTGAGGCTGTGCCCTCTAGTTCTGGATACACCCACCATAGGAAACATCCTCTCCACATCCACCCTATCCAGTCCTGTCAACATTCAGTAGGTTTCAATGAGTTCCCGTATTCTTCTAAATTCCAGTGAGTACAGGCCCAAAGCTGCCAAACGCTCCTCATATGTTAACCCCTTCATTCCTGAAATCATCCTTGTGAAACTCCCGTGGACTCTCTCCAATGACAACACAACCTTTCTGAGATATGGGGCCCAAAACTGTTGACAATACTCCAGGAGCAGTATGACTAGTTTCTTATAAAGTCTCAACATTATCTCCTTTTATATTCTATTCCCCTTGAAATAAATGCCAACATTGCATTTGTCTTCTTTACCACAGACTCAACCTGTAAATTAACCTCCTGGGAGTCTTGCACGAGGACTCCTAAGTCCCTCTGCACCTCTGATGTTTGAACCTTCTCCCCATTTAGATAATAGTCCACACTAATGTTCCTTTTACCAAAATGCATTGTCATACATTTCCCAACACTGTATTCCATCTGTCACTTTTTTTGCCCATTCTTCCAATTTGTCTAAGTCCTGCTGCAATCACGTTGCTTCCTCAGCACTACCTAACCCTCCACCTATTTTTGTATGAGCCACTAACTTTGCCACAAAGCCATCAATTCCATTATCCAATTCATTGATAAACTATGTGAAAATTAACAGTCTCAATACTGACCCCTGCGGAACACCACTAGTCACTGGCAGCCAACCAGAAAAGGTCTCCTTTATTCCCACTCACTGCCTCCTGCCTGTCAGCCATTCCTCTATCCATGCCCTGTAAATCCATCGGATTTTATCTTGTTAAGCTGCGTAATGAACCTCAGAAAATGCCTTCTGAATATCCAAGTAAATGACATCCACTTTATCTACCCTGTGGGTTACTTTCTCAAAGAACTCTAACAGATTTATCAGGCAAGATTCAGAAACCATGCTAACTTTGGCTTATTTTATTCTTCAAGTCTCCAAGTATCCCAAAACCTCACCCTTAATAATAGACTCCAATACTTTCCCGACCACTGAGGTTAGGCTAACTGACCTATAATTTCATCCTTTAGCCTTCCTCCCTTTTTAGAGTGGAGTGACACTTGCAAACTTCCAGTCCTCTAGGACCATGCCAGAACCAAGTGATTCTTGAAAGATCATGATCGATGCATGTGTTACCCGGTTAGTCCCAATCTCCTGTACGTGGCTCCTATCCCTGCAAGTGTCTCCTCTCCATCTACCAAACCTAGTGCATCTTCAATGATACTATTGTGCCTGCCTCAACTACTTCTTCCGGCTTGTTCCATATCCTTACCATCGTCTGTGTGGGAAAGTTACACCTTAGTTTCTTTTTAAACCTTTGGCCTCTCACCCTAAATCCATACCCCCTAGTTTTGGACTCCCTTACCCTGGGGAAAAGACTTCTCCTGTGTGCTTTATCTCCGCCTTTCATCACTCTAAAGGTTTCTGTAACATCTCCCATCATTCTCCTGTGATCCACCTGAACTGGCCAACCTCTCCCTAGAACTTAGGCCCTCGAGTCGTAAAGCTCTTCTGAGCTGTTTCCAATTTAACCAGCAGTCTGTGCAGCTGCCAGTTCTAATAAAGAACCAGTTCGCTAAAGGTGGAATCTGAATTGGTTTATTACTGTCATAGAACACTACAGGACAGTGCAGGCCCTTCATTCTGACCTTTAACTCTCGTAACCCTCCAATTTTCTACCTTCCACATGCCTGAGGTCCTTTAACATTTGCCGGACGATGCTGAGGATGTTCTACGAGTCTGTGGTGGCCAGTGCTATCATGTTTGCTGTTGTGTGCTGGGGCAGCAGGTTGAGGGTAGCAGACACCAACAGAATCAACAAACTCATTCGTAAGGCCAGTGATGTTGTGGGGGTGGAACTGGACTCTCTGATGGTGGTGTCTGAAAAGAGGATGCTGTCCAAGTTGCATGCCATCTTGAACAATGTCTCCCATCCACTCTATAATGTACTGGTTAGGCACAGGAGTACGTACAGCCAGAGACTCATTCCACCGAGATGCAACACTGAGCATCATAGGAAGTCATTCCTGCCTGTGGCCATCAAACTTTACAACTCCTCCCTCAGAGTGTCAGACACCCTGAGCCAATAGGCTGGTCCTGGACTAACTTCTACTTGGCATAATTAACTTATTATTATTTAATTATTTATAGTTTTATATTGCTATATTTCTACACTATTCTTGGTTGGTGCGACTGTAACGAACCCCAGTTTCCCTCGGGATCAATAAAGTATGTCTGTCTGTCTGTCCTATCTTATGAGTATCTTAAATGACACCGACTTATCTGCCTCCACCCCTGGCAGCGTGATCCACATCTGCACCACCTTTCTTTACCTATGATATTCCCCAATCTGCTTCAAATCGTTCGCCATTTCCACCCTTGGAAAAGTCTCTGGCTGTCCAGTTGATCTATTACTCTGATCTTGTACACCTCTATCAAGTCACCTCTCATCCTTCATTCTAAGAGAAAAAGCCTAGCTCACACATCCTTTCCTCATGGGACATGCTCTCTAATCCGGGGAGCATCTTGGTAATCTCCACTGCACTCTCTCTAAAGCTTCTGCATCCTTGCTGTCAGACTCTGTCAGATGCTTGAACAGGCCTTTCATGCACTAACGATGAACTCTTAATCTCCCAATCGACCACGTCCTGACACTATATCTTGCATTCTGTTTTCTCTTTACTCCCTTGATGTAAATACATGTGGAATGATTCGGCCGGGCAGCTCAATACACAGAGTTTTCATTGCATAGCCAACACCCTTTTTTCCAGAGTGGAAATGGCCAATGCGAATGGGCAAAATATTAAGGTGATTGGAGGGAAGTGTAGGGGGGTGTCAGGGTAGGATGTTTTACTCAGAGAGTGGTGGGTGCATGGAACATTAGGACTTCTAATAAATGGATGATAGAAAAATGGAGGGACCTGTGGGAGGGAAGGGTTAGATTGATCTTGGAGTAGGGTAAAGGTTTGACCTTCCATTGTGGGCCAAAGGGCAGTAATGTTCTATGTTCTAAATTCTAACATTCTCACAGCCATGAGATGTAGGAGCAGAATTATACCATTCGACCCATCGAGTCTGTGCACCGTTCCATCATGGCTGATTTATTAACCCTCTCAACTCCATTCTCTTGCCTTCTGCCCCGCCTGCTTCCACAGTCACCTTCAAGGACGTTCAGAGAACCGTCTAAATGCCAGCTTCTCCCCGTTCTCTCTGAACAGCCCTTCACCACCTTCCTGCACTCACTCGGTCGTGAGGAATCCACAATGCACGACGCCGTGCAGGGTGCTCTATCGCCAGGATGAAACCCTAGGAAAACAACAAGAAATTAATTGGATCACATTTAAAAGTTCAGTAAATTGAACTGAACATGTCAGAATTAGTAGATTTATGAACAATTTCAAAATAAACTTTGGAAATGATTTTACCCAATATGTTTATTCAATTCCTTTAAAAACTCTGAAAAGAAGAAGCTATAGATCTTACAGTCATTGGCATGATTGTCATAGAATCATAGAACACTAGAGACAGAAACAGGCCTTTGGCCCATCTAGTTCATGCTAAACTATTAATCTGCCTAGTCCCATGGACCTAAACCCGACCATAGCCCTCCATACCCCTCCCATCCATGTACCTATCCAAACTTCTCTTACATGTTAAAATCAAACCTGCATCCAACACTTCCAATAGCAGCTCATTCCTCTTCTCACCACCCTCTGAGTGAAGACATTCCCCCAGGAGTTTGTTATAAACATTTCACCTTTCACCCTTAACCCATGACCTCCAGTTCTTGTCTCACCCAACCTCAATGGATAAAGCCTGCTTCCATTCACCCAATCTATGCCTGTCATAATTTTGTACACATCTATCAGATCTCTCCTCATTCCCCTGCACTCCAGAGTATAAAGTCCTAATCTTTTCAACCTTTCCCTATAACTCAGGTCCTCAAGTCCTGGCAATGTCCTTGTAAATTTTCTCTGCACTCTTTCAATCTTATTTATATCTTTCCTGTCAGTGGGTGACCAGAACTGCCCACAATACTCCAAATTAGGCCTCACCAACGTCTTGTATGTGATGTTTTAGCAAAGATCACTGCTCAGTTCTTCAGATTCTCTCTCATTCTTCTAGCAGCCACTGTATGACTAGATTTCCATTGATTTTCTGTCAGGCACATCCTTTTTTAATTGGAGATTTTTTCCAGACATGAAATCAGTTGATAGAATGCAACCTTGCTATTCTTCTTCTGCAATGTTTGTTTATTTAGAGACACAATGCGGTATCAGGCCCTCCCAGCCCACACCACCCGATTTCACCCTTGTGATCAATGAACCCTCTCACTTGTACATCTCCGGAATGTGGGAGGAAATGCATGCATCGCTGTGGGTACGTGCAGACAGTGGCCAAATTGAACCTGGGTCGTTTGTGCTGTGATAGCATTACACGAACCGCTACTCTATTGCACTGCTTTGAATTTCACCCGAATTCTCATGTTGTTGAAAGTACAGGGCTGTGTAAAAGTATATATACCTAGGGTGCCTAAGACTTTTGAAAAGTTCTGTAGTAACTTTGGGGTGGCAAGATGGAGATCCTTCCTTACCAAAGAAGCTGTAAGGCATTCCTTCCTTCCTCTAGTCAGCAGGGTCACCCTATGGCAAGTTGTAGCACCTGCTTAGCACCCCCATCCCAAGCAAGGTCTCATGAAGCCATGGGAGGAGGTGGTGGATGGTCGTGTGAGCAGCTGGTGCAGATGACATGTCCTGATGTGACCACTGACACCAGGCAGGCAATCTCTGAAGAGTATTGATAATGGTTGGGTCACCCGTCTCGTAAAGACCCTGCTGAGGAGAAGACAACGGCAAACCACTTCTGTAGAAAATTTGCCAAGAACAATCATGGTCAAGAGACCAAGATTGCCCACGTCATACAACATGGCACATAATGATGACAAATTTCATGACATATGTGAGTGATGATAAACCTGATTCTGATATGGGTCTCTATTGTGGACTGAGAGCGGGAAGGGGCAGGGATGGGGGAATCGTGGTTGGGAAAAGGAGAAGGGAGAGGAAAGGGGGCTGAAAACACCAGAGAGACATTCTGTAAAGATCAACAAACTTGTTTGGAATCAAATGATCTTGCCTGGGGTGTTCCTGCACCCATGTAACACCCCCCCTTCCCCTGGCACTCTGCCACCTCCCGCGGTACTCCAGCCGCACCGTTCCCAACATCATTTGCTCCTGCTAGATTTACAAACAATGCAAAAGTCTTAGGCAGCCTTGCTAAAAGTATTCAACCACCCCTCCCTTGGAAGTTTTCATGTTTTATTGTTTTACAACATTAAATCACAACAGATTTAATTTGGCTTTTTTGACACAGATCAACTTTCACTGTGTCAAAGTGAAAACAGATTTCTACAAAGTGATCTAAATTAATTACAAATGTAAAACACAATTGATTGCATAAGTGTTCATCCCCTTTAATATCATCAAATCATCACTGGTGCAGTCAATTGGCTTTAGGAGTCAAATGATTAATTAAATGGAGATCACCTGTGTGAAGTCAAGGTGTTTCAATTGATTGTAGTAAAAAGTCAGGAGATGGATACAAGAACATTTCCAAGTCTGTGAATATCCCTTGGTGTACAGTTGTCAGTTATCAAGAAATATAGCACAGCTGTAAATCTACCTAGAGCAGTTGTTCTCAAAACCTGAGTGACCGTGTAAGAAAGGGTTAGTGAGGGAGGCCACCAAGAGACCTATGACAACTCTGGAGGAATTACAAGCTCCAGTGGCTGAGACTGTGCATACAATAACTGTTGCCCGGGTGCTTCACCAGTCACAGTTTTTTGGAAGTGTGGCAAAGAGAAAGCCATTGCTGAAAAAATACTCACGTGAAATCTCAGCTGGAAGAAGGTTCTATGGTCTGATGAAACCAAAATTGAGCCTTTTGGCCATCAGACTAAATGTTCTGTTTGGAGTACGCCAAGCATCACACATAATCAACAACACGCCATCCCTACTGTGAAGCACGGTGGTGGCTGCATCGTGCTGTGGGGATGCTTCACTGCAGCAGACCCTGGAAGGCTTGTGAAGGTAGAGGGTAAAATGAATGCAGCAAAATACAGGGAAATCCTGGAGGAAAACCTGATGCAGCCTACAAGGAACTGTGACTTGGGAAAGGATCTGTTTTCCAGCAAGACAATGACCCCAAACATAAAGCCAAAGGTACACAGGAATGGCTTAAAAGCAAAAGAGACAATTGAGAATTTATGGTTGGATTTTAAAAGAGCTGTTCACTCACAATCACCATGTAATCTGACAGAGCTTGAGCAGTTTTGTAAAGAAGAAAGGGGAAAAATTGTAGTGTCCCGATGTGCAAAGCTGATAGAGGCCAAAGGTGCATCTACTAAATACTGACTTGAAGGAGGCGAATACTAATGCAATCAATTATTTTGTGTTTTATATTTGTAATTAATTTAGATCTCTTTGTAGAGATCTGTTTTCATTTTGACACAAAAGAATCTTTCTCTGTTGATCAGTGTCAAAAAAATCCAAATTAAATCCACTGTGATTCAATGTTGTAAAACAATAAAACATGAAAACCTCCGAGTGGGGGGGGGGGGGAAACTTTTTATAGGCATTGCATGTGCCTAACACTATTGCACAGTATTTTTTGTCTGCGTAACAGCCCCAGTCATGTGGTAGAAATATTACAACACAGTTACCTTCCTGCTGTGCGTGTTGCTTGTCAGCGACAGTGGATGGTTGAGGTCAGTAATTTGTCAACATGTTACATTGTCGTCAGAAGTAGGGAGACACTTGCAGGCTGCCCCTAGAACATCCTCAGACTGTGTTGGCTGTTGATGCAAACAATGCATTTCGCTGTATGTTTTGATGCACACATGACAAATAAAATAGTGTAAAGAATGAATAAAGATGTAGTGTTCCTGATTCAGACACTAAACAGCTTGGGTTTGTTTTCTTTGGCAGTTTCAGTATATACAATATGGAGAACTTTCGGTCTGGTTACATCATGGACTGGTTTGGAGGCTCCAAGACACCGGATTGCAGGAGGCTGCCGAAGATTGTCGAGGTGGTGCCTCAACAATGTGGCATCTGTCACTAAGCACCCTCCCTCTCTAGGACATGCCGCCTTCTCATTACTATCATCAGGGGACGGAAGACACACATCTAACATTTTAAGAACAGCTTCTTCCCCTCTGCCATTGGATTTCTGAACAGTCTGTGAACCCATGAACAGTATCTTATTATTCCTTTTTTTGATGTGTTTCTTTATTTTGTCATTGATAGTAATTTCATGTCTTGCATTGTACTACTGCTGCAAAGCAACAAGTTTCACATTAGATATCAGTGATAATGGAGTGGTTCCGATTCTGGACCCTCAGTGCTGTCTGTGTGGAGTTTGCAGGTTCTCACTGTGACTGGGAGCATTTCCTTTGGGTCATCCGGTTTCCCCTCACATCCCACAGGACTGATCGGTGAACTGGATGTAGTAAATTATAACCATATAACAATTACAGCACGGAAACAGGCCATCTCGGCCCTTCTAGTCCGTGCCGAACGCTTACTCTCACCTACTCCCGCCGACCTGCACTCAGCCCATAATCCTCCATTCCTTTCCTGTCCATATACCTATCCAATAAATGACAATACCGAACCTGCCTCTACCAATACCAAAATTGTCGGGTCTGTAGTTTTGGGGTAGAACCTGGTGAAGTTCAGACTCGGAATCAAAATTAGATTTAGGTTTATTATTACTGATACACTATTGTGAAATTTGTTTTGTGGCAGCATTACAGGGTGAGTTATAAAATATCAAAGGACGGATGGACAGATGGACAGACGGATGGGCGGATGGATGGACGGGTTTATGGATAGATGGATTCACGGATGGTGCAAACGAGGAATAGCGTTGCTGTGTTTATGGGTTCATGGACCAGTTATAAACGTGATGGCAGAAGGGAAGAAGTTGTTTCTGAATTGTTGAGCCTCCCACATGTCCTCCTTGATGGAAGTGCCATGAATGGGAAGGGGAGGGGAGATTAGTGTTGGTGAGAGACTGACCATCAGATTGTGCTGATGGGCTGAAAGGTCTCATTCGAATCCTTTGACAACCAGGCATTATTGGACTGATTCCCTTGTAGGAAGTTTCCTCCAAACGACTTTCCATGACACGATGATTTAGTGAGTCAGCCTTTTATTTTTTTTATTTATTTAGACCTACAAGCCCTTCTGACACAATGAGCTGCTCCAACCAGCTAGCCACCTATTTAACTCTAGCTCAGTCACAGGACAATTTACAATGATCCTGCTGAACGGTCTGTCTCTGGATTATAGGGGAGTCCAGAGGAAACACATGTTTTCACAGGGAGAACGTGCAAACTCCTTACAGGCAGAGGCGGGCGCTGAACTCTGAGCTCTGCAGCCAGAACCGTAATAGCGTTGCACTAACCAAGCTGTGCTACTGTTGCGCGCCGGGGTTGTCTTTCAAATGCTTACGACTACAGAACACTTTGCAAACAGTACCGTATTGCCAAATTTGCAAGGCTGAGTACTACCACAGAGCTCTGTCAAATACCCTTTGCAAGCAAATCGGAGGAAATTTATTTTTAAGTGCTCCGATTTCAGCAACTGTTTCAACATGTACAATTGGCAGAAGAGAATTGGCTCATTGTGAAAACTGCTATACATTGCTGTTTGGCAGCTCTCTGTAACTAGACTGCTGGAGGACCATTGCCCACTGACACACTTAACTAGACTAATCTAGTTTGGTTATCATGGCCAAAACAATTTAACAATACTAGATACATTGTTCTGGTTACATAAACACTGAGCTGCAGTTCTGGCAGAGGGCTCGGTCATGTACATAACCTAGGCTTTATCTTATCCTTCAGATCTCCAGAGCAGTTAATGTTTTTCACAATTTTATTTGGTGAAGTCTTGACCCATAGGTCTAAACAAATAAATGTTCTGAATGCATAGAAGGATATAAATCACACCTCCACACTGAACACTGCTAACATGTGGGACCAATTCGGATTCAACTGCCTGCCTATCCTTCTAAAGAGACTGCAGATCTTAGATTACAAATGTGCAATTCACAGAACAATGCAACGCAGAAGGAGGTAAATCAGCCCCTTGTACCTGTGCTCTGTGGTAGAGCGTTGTGACTGGTCCTATTGTGTGGCTCGGTGCAGTGATGTTAATCCCATCAAATCTTTATCCGGTTTTCACTGACAAGTTGCTACAATATTTCCAACACCCACTCTGGATCTCCTTTCCCAATCCCAGAAGCCCTCCGTTAGTCTGGTTCGAACGCAGATGTTGCGTCCAGACTGTCCCACAGCCGGTGTGCACAACAGGGTAGTTCGATCTGGACAGTAAGTTGTTGCCCACGCAGCTGATGAACCCACAGGAATGGCAGAGACCGGTACAGTTTGGCTCCAGCAGCATCGCAGGAGTTGCCAGTCAACGTTGAACTCAAAGCAGGACTGTCTTTGTAACTCCAGCTTCAGATTCCCACCCCCCCACCCCCCCGCCGTTTACACCTAAAACCTTCCCCATGAGTGGGTACAGCCACAAGGCAGCAGAGGTTTGAAACCTAGGTTTCCTTGACCTAGGTGAGCTGCCAACCCCGGCTGAAGAACCCCTTCTGCCCAAAGGGACTGGTCGTCCCTTCTCCTGTCAGTAGAAACTGTTCCGCTGCGTTCAGTAGCTAAGCCACACATGATGGCCAGGAGCTGGACTTGGTTGTCAGAGTGTATTTGAGACACACCCCAGTGAGGGCATTTAATAGGTAGTGGAAGCTTGTCCCCATAACGACCCTGCTCCTGCCTCCAGCTATGACAGCTTTAAGGTTCCAGCCACAACAACTTACAGTGTATAAGAATTTCCTTCAAGACACCCTGTTTCTTCCCTTCAGTCTATGCCTTCCTGTCACAGAAAACTTCCTTTCCCATATTTGCTCCATTTAAATGGTTCACAAATCTGAATAGCTTCATCAAAGAAGGATCGAGGATCAACTTTATTCACTATATGCTGTCCAGTTATTTGGATTGGGTACTGGGCGCAAAGCTAGCGTAGGGGTTAGTGTGATGTTATTACAGCTCAGGATGTTCTGGAGTTTAGAGTTCAATTCTGGCACCGTCTGTAAGGAGTGTGTACGACCTCTCCCAAACCATGTGGGTTTCCTCCTGGTGCTCCAGTTTCCTCCAACGGTCCAACAATATACCGGTTAGCAGGTTAATTGGTCATTGTAAATTGCCCTGTGGTTAGGCTAAAGTTAAATTGGTGGGTTGCTGGGCAGTGCGGATCATTGGTCCTGTTCTGCCTTGTATAAGATGATGAGAGACATTGATCGTGTGGATATCAGAGGCTTTTTCCAAGGGCTAAAATGGTTGCCACAAGAGGACACAGGTTTAAGATGCTGGAAGTAGATACAGAGGAGATGTCGGGGTAAGTGTTTTACATAGAGAGTGGTGAGTGTGTGGAATGGGTTGCTAGCAATAGTGGTGGAGGTGAATACGATAGAGTCTTTTAAGAGACCCTTGGATAGGTATATGGAGCTTAGTAAAATAGTAAGCCTAGTAATTTCTAAGCTAGGAACATGTTTGGCACAACTTTGTGGGCCGAAGGGCCTGTACTGTGCTGTAGGTTTTCCATGTTTCTATAAATAAATTTGTCTGCTGTGGTATGATGGTTAGGGTACGACATGCAACAGAAACAGCATTGAACAATTGTGAAGATAAAAAAACGATAACAAAATAAATCTAGAAGTTAAAGTATGGATATAGATAATTTATTTATTATTTTTTGTAATTGTGCAGTTTGTCTTCGTTTGCACATAGTTTGCTTGTCAGTTTATGCTTGTGTGAATTTTTTCATTGATACTATTGTATTTATTTGTTCTACTGTGAATGCCTGTAAGCAAATGAATCTCTGGGTAGTGAATGATGACATATACATATGTACTTTGATAATAAACTTACTTTGAACAGGGAGTAAAATGTACATAAATACGCAAATACCAGCTTGTATTTACAATGTAAACAACATTATAAACAATGGTTTACAGTGTTCATAGCACAGTGACAGGGATAATAGATAGAGGGGAATGGGGGCAAACTGGAATGGTTGATCAGATTAACTGCCTGGGGGAAGAAACTTCTAAAATGATGTGGTTTTTGTTTAATAGCACTGTAGCACTTTCCAAAAGGGAGCTTTTGAAAAGGCAGTTTACTGGGTGGGTTGTGCCCGCAATGACTTTTCCTGCTGGCTTCTTTGTCCACGACACACACACGTCCTGCAGTGGTGGCAATAAACTTAGAACATACAAGAGGTTCCACGGATAAAATCTTGAGCAACACACACAAAATGCTATAGGAGTTGAGGAAATATAGAAAATGTTGGAAACTCTCAGCAGGCCAGGTAGCATCTGTGGAGAGAGAAAAAATGTGAATATTTCAGTTTGGAAACATTTCATCGGAGTTGGGAATCATTGAAAAGGAAGGAAGTTTTAAATTTCAAAGAAAGGGAGAAGGGCAAAGAGATCAAAAAGGATGTTAGGCTGGACTTTGGGGAGAGTGAATGACGCATGTCAGATTATCTAGCTGAAACATTAACTTTGTCTCTCCACGGATGCTGCCTGTCTCACTGAGTATTTCTCACAATTTCTTTAACATCAGGTTTAACATCTCGGACTTCAACTACAACGCAGAGTCTTGCCACCTTCAGAAGTTTTCTGATGACTCTGCCATAGTTGGATGCATCAGCAAGGGAGATGGGAAACTTTGTCACATGGTGTGTGCAGAATCATCTGCAGCTTAATGTGAAAAAGACTAAGGAGCTGGTGGTGGACCTGAGGAGGGCTAAGGCACTGGTGACCTTTGTTTCCATCCAAGGGGGTCAGTGTGGACATAGTGGAGGATTACAAATACCTGGGGATACGAATGGACAATAAACTGGACTGGTCAAAGAACACTGAGGCTGTCTACAAGAAGGGTCAGAGCCGTCTCTATTTCCTGAGGAGACTGAGGTCCTTTAACATCTGCTGGACAATGCTGAGGATGTTCTATGAGTCTGTGGTGGCTAGTGCTATCACGTTTGCTGTTGTGTGCTGGGGCAGCAGGCTGAGGGTAGCAGACATTCACAGAATCAACAAACTCATTCGTAAGGCCAGTGATGTTGTGGGGGTGGAACTGGACTCTCTGACGGTGGTGTCTGAAAAGACGATGCTGTTCAAGTTGCATGCCATCTTGGACAATGTCTCCCATCCACTCCATAATGTACTGGTTAGACACAGGAGTACATTCAGCCAGAGACTCATTCCACCGAGATGTAACACTGAGCATCATAGGAAGTCATTCCCACCTGTGGCCATCAAACTTTACAACTCCTCCCTCGGAGTGTCAGACACCCTGAGCCAATAGGCTGGTCCTGGACTTATTTCCACTTGGCATGATTAACTTATCATTATTTAATTATTTATGGTTTTATATTGCTATATTTCTACACTATTCTTGGTCGGTGCGGCTGTAACGAAACCCAATTTCCCTCGGGATCAATAAAGTATGTCCGTCTGTCTGTACAGTATCTGTAAGAATTGATATTTGTATGAATGCCCACAACATGCACTTAATTGATTTCAAAGCAATTTTTTTTTCTTTTTGGTAATAGCGTATATATTTGTTTCCCTCTTAATAATAATTAATTTAGAGAACTGTGCAAACATCTTAGGCATGTAAACATAGCTAGAGTGTCTAAGACTTTTGCACAGTACTGTAGTAATTTTATGCATTGCACTGTACTTCTGCCACACACAAGAAAAAACAAATTTCATGACATACGTGAGTGAGGATAAACCTGATTCTGACATGGGTCTCTGTTGTGGACTGAGAGTGGGGAGAGGGGAATCATGGTTGGGAAAAGGGGAAGGGAGAGAGGAGGGAGCAGGAAGCACCAGAGAGGCATTCTGTAATGATCAATAAACAGATTGTTTGAAATCAAATGACCTTGCCTGGCATTTCAGGGCTGGCGGTGTCTGCACCCATGCCACCCCCTGCCCCTGGCACTCCTCCTCTGTCACCTCCTGTCCCACACCCTTCCTGCAGCATTACCATCCCAAATCCCACCAGGTTTACAAACTCACTCTCCACTGCATATTGAGAAATACAGTACGGTGCAAAAGTCTTAGACACCCTAATGAAATATATGTACTTAAGACCTTTGCACAGTACTGCATAATTAACTATAATGTACTGTTTCTTAGTTTCCTCGGTTCCTGTGTAGATATCCTGTTTCCCTCTTAATGAATCCTGAGGAAGGATTTCAGACTGAAACGTCAACTATTCATTCCCGTCCATAGATGTTGCCTGACCTGCTGAGTTCCTTCGGAATCTTGTGTCTGTTGCTGTGGATTTTCAACATCTGCAGAATCTCTTGTGTTTAAGTTCAGGTTTAATTGTCATTCAACCATACACATGAATACAGCCAAACGGAACAGTGTTCCTGTGGGGCCAAAGTGCAAAACACTGTACCTGCAGTCACACACAGCACACAGTACACATAATTATGATTGCAGAAAAGAATATAATTACAAAGAAAATAATATCTAAGATGATAATAATATCACCCAAGTCCTTGAATGTCATGCTCTGTAGATTGATTGTGCGTGGGATGTTGTCCTGGAGCCACGTTTCTGCAAGAACAAGTACATAACAGTTCCTCATCTCACATGAGCGCAGAGACAAACACAATGCAGCTTGTCTTCCATTGACCGAACACTGGAGGGCAGCACTAATGTGAGAGGCCAGCACAAACTCCAGCAACACAGCCCGCTTCCCACTTAATAATCATTAATTTATAATTAACTGTACTGTACACGAAATTTAGCAGCTCTTAGTTGCTGCAGTTTAGTGTTTCAATGGAACCCAGGCGCGATGAGACGATAAAGAGAAGAGTTTAAAAATCATGTGTTTCTTTCGGCCAAATTTATTATGTAATGCTAACTCTCTCTTTAACTTCTGAAAAATTAACCTCTGCCTTCTACACTGCATTCCACTCAGACTAGTCAATCGTTCTCTGCTGTTAACATAATTTTAAAATAATCCTTGTCCAGTAATTGTCTTAATTCCCAATAAAAGACCTTAGTTTTTATGTTCAATTATTTAAACGCTTTCATATGTGATTTATGTACCAACAAAAGTGAATGAGCCCAATGCCTGAGGAATCATAATCTTTTTATTCCTTATAGTTTTCGAGAAAACTTTTGTCGGTGTGAATCACTAGGGCAGGACATGGTGTTGGAAAAGATAGGAAGCATACTACCATAGTCACAGTGGTGTAGCGGTTAGTGCAATGCTATTACAGCTTGGAGCGTTGGTGTTTGGAGTTCAATTCTAGCGTCGTCTGTAAGGACTATATATGTTCTCCCCATGAACGATATGAGCTTCATCTAGATGTTCCAGTTTCCTCCAACAGCCCAAAGACCTACTGGGTAGTACGTTAATTGGTCATTGCAAACTGTCCTGTAATTAGGTTAGGGTTAAAACAGTGGTTTGATGTGCAGTGCAGATTGAATGGCCAGAAGAGCGTGTTCTGGGCTGCAACTCCAAATAAGTTAAATGAAAGACCAACTGATTAAATAACCATGTCATGGAAAGCTAGTCGGAGAAAACGTCCTACTGGCAGACCAGTACCGTAATGCCTGGTTATCATAGGACAGAGGTGAGGCCCTTCAGCCCATCAGTCCAATCTCCCTACATTCCCCTCCATCAGGGAGGAGGTTCAGGAGCCTCAACAATTCAGTTGAAGCCTCACTACTTCACTATTCCTCTTTTGCTCCTTGTATCTATCATCCATCCATTTGTCCATCCAACCATCCATCCATCCATCATACATTCATTCATTCACCAATCCATCTGTCCATCCATCCATCAATCATACCTCCATCCCTCTGTCCATTCCATCCATTCATCCATCTATCCATTCATCCATCATTCCATCCATCCATCAATCATACCTCCATCCCTCTGTCCATTCCATCCATTCATCCATCTATCCATTCATCCATCATTCCATCCAACTGTCCCTCTATCCATTCATCCATCTGACCATCCAACTGTCCATCTGTTCATCCTCCATCCATCCATCCATCCATCTATCCATTCATCCATCATTCCATCCATTCATCCGTCTGACCATCCAACTGTCCAACCATCTTCTGTCCATCCTCCATCTATTCATCCATCCATCCTTTGTCCATTCATCTACCCATCCATACATTCCTCCATCTATCCATCCATCAACTGTGCTTCCATCTGTTCATACATCCATCTGTCCATCTGCACTTATATTTGTTTCTTTGTTTTTATTTTTTGTGACTTAAAATGATACTTTATACCTTGGCCTGTAGTGCTGCCACAAAACAAATTTCACAATAGTGAGTCAGTAATAATAGACCTAATTCCAACTCCGAACCCGCTTCTGATTCTGATTCCCATTCCGAGTCTGAACTCCACCAGGTTCTACTCCAAAACTACAGACCAGGGGCAATTTACCACGTTCAGTTCACTGATCGGTCCTTTGGGATGTGAGAGAAAACTGGGTGACCCAGAGGAAATGCTCCCAGTCACAGTGAGAACCTGCAAACTCCACACAGACAGCACTGAGGGTCCAGAATCAGAACCACTCCATTATCACTGATATCTAATGTGAAACTTGTTGCTTTGCAGCAGCAGTATAATACAAGACATGAAATTACTATCGATGACAGAATAAAGAAATACGTCAAAAAAAGGAATAATAAGATACTATTCATAGGTTCATAAACCGTTCAGAAATCTGATGACAGAGGGGAAGAAGCTGTTCTTAAAATGTTAAACATAGGTATTCAGTCTCCTGTACCTCCTCCCTGATGGTAGTAATGAGAAGAGGGCATGTCCCAGATGCGGAGGATGCTTAGTAATGAATGTTACATTGTTGAGGCACCACCTCGATGGTGGGGAGGGTTGGTACCTGTGATGGAGCTGGATGAGAAGACAATTTTCAGCAGCCTCAGTGTATTGGAGCCTCCAAACCAGTCCACGATGTAACCAGACCAAATGTTCTCCATATTATATATATATATATATATACAGAAATTGCCAAAGAAAACAAAACCAAGCTGTTTAGTGTCTCTGAATCATGAACATTGACAGTATTCAAGTACATTGCAGAGAGAAGTCGAGGCATGTTCAAGGAGAAGTGGTTGGATCAAGGTCAGGACATGGTCGAGATGGAGTCGGGGCACGCGAAGCAGAGAAAAGTTGGAGTGGAGGAGTTTTGAAGCCCTTTCACCTAAACCGAGAAAGAGCGCTGGTCAATCTAAGCTCTGGGTCGATTTGGAAAGGTCAGTTATGGGCTGGATCGTGGTGGCAGAGTCCAGGTGCCCAGTGTGGCTCTTAGAGCAAGGAATGACCCAAAATTTGGAAGATTTGGGGTGGATGGATTGAAAAGGTGGTTTGCCAGTTCTGCTCGATGCTTCAGGACGTTTTCTCCGCTCTTCACCGTACCGAGGCTGAGGCTGTGGGCCTGCGTTGGCTGCTCCGGGCTTCATGTCTGTGATGCACCATGACGACTTGTACCACTGTGTGATGAACCGAGGCTGAGGCTGTGGGCCTGCTCCGGCTGCTCTGGGCTTCATGTCTGTGATGCACCATCAATAGCTCTCGGAGACGGGAGGTGAACAATAGGCTTTTATTAGCAGCAAAAGTGACCACGACATCCTGGAGACTGAGGGAGGAGCAGTGCCTCCAATCGCCTTTATACAGGGGTCTGTGGGAGGAGCCACAGGAGCAGTCAGCAGGGGGTGTGTCCAGACAGGTATACATAGTTAACCACATTCACCCCTCCTTTGTTTTAAAAGAGAGTCCCCACGGGGCAAAGTTTCTTACAAGTATATTTATAGGTTAAGTCTATCAGGCGGTGGAATCTGTTGCTGCAAACTACGTAGCACCGGTGGTGATTGCACCGGTGCCGGTGGTTGTGCTGGCTCCGGCCTGACTTGAGGTGCCGGCCCATTAGGCGTCAGTAACCCCTCATGCTTGTGCATGGGGCCCGGTATGGGAGTCTCCGGTGAGGAGTCTGTGTAGGGCTTGGTGTGCACGGTGTCTCGTGGGTATACACCTCGGTGGGTAAGGGATTCATAGTCACCGTGCAGTGTTCAGGGTAGGGGTCTGGTACTCCTGTGGGTGCCAGGTCGCGGACGGAGACCGTGTCCTCCCGCCCATCAGGTAAGACCATGTAGGCATACTGGGGGTTCGCATGAAGTCAGTGAACCCTCTCGACCATCAGGGAGTATTTATTGCTCCTCGCATGTTTCCGGAGCAGCACTGGCCCTGGGGACGTCAGCCAAGCCGGTAGGGTGGTCCCAGTGGCAGACTTCCTGGGAAAAGAAAAGAGTCGCTTATGAGGGGTGGCATTGGTGGACGTGCATAACAGGGAGCGGATGGAGTGGAGTGCCTTGGGGAGGACCTCCTGCCAGCGAGAGACTGGCAATCCTTTTGACTTAAGGGCTAAAAGTGTGGCCTTCCACACTGTGGCATTCTCCCTCTCCACCTGTCCATTTCCCCAGGGATTATAGCTCGTGGTCTTAGTAGTAGCAATGCCCCTAGCCAGCAGGTACTGGCGCAGCTCGTCACTCGTAAACAAGGTCCCTCTATCACTGTGGATATAGCAGGGATATCCAAACAAAGTGAAGAGCTGGCTCAGGGCTTTTATGACGGACGTGGCAGTGGTATCGGGGCAGGGGATGGCAAAGGGGAACCGCGAGTACTCGTCGATTATGTTGAGAAAGTAGACATTGCGGTCGGTGGAGGGAAGGGGGCCCTTAAAGTCAACACTCAGTCGCTCAAAGGGGCAGGTGGCCTCGATAAGTTGTGCCTTTTCAGGACGGTTGAAGTGCGGTTTGCACTCAGCACAGACTGGACAGTCCCTGGTCATCATCCTGATTTCCTCAAGGGAGTACAGCAGGTTCCGGCTTTCACGAAATGGTAAACTCAGGTGACCCCCCGGGTGGCAAAGATCTGCAGGGAGGGCGTATATCTGGTCGAGCTGTGCGCTAGCACACGTTCCCCGGGATAGGGCATCAGGGGGCTCATTGAGCCTTCCAGGCCGGTACAGGATATCATAGTTGTAGGTGGAGAGTTCTATTCTCCACCTCAAAATTTTATCATTTTTGATTTTGTCCCGCTGTTGGTTGCTGAACATGAACGCAACCGAGCGCTGGTCGGTCAGCAAGGTGAACCTTTTGCCGGCGAGATAGTACCTCCAGTGCCTAATAGCTTCCACTATGGCCTGGGCTTCTTTCTCCACCGCGGAGTACTGAATTTCAGAGCCTTGAAGGGTATGAGAGAAGAATGCTACCGGCCTTTCTGCCTGATTGAGGGTAGCAGCCAGCACGAAGTCGGAGGCGTCACTCTCTGCCTGGAAGGGAATGGTCTCATCCACCGCATGCATCGTTGCTTTGGCAATGTCCCCTTTAATGCGGCTGAAGGCCGCGCGGGCCTTGGCTGAGAGGGGAAAAGTGGTAGACTTGACCAGGAGGCGGGCCTTGTCTGCGTAGTGATGGACCCATTGGGCGTAATAGGAAAAGAAGCCCACGCACCGTTTGAGGGCTTTGAGGGTGGTGGGAAGAGGGAGTTCCAACAGGGGGCGCATACGGTCGGGGTCAGGGCCAATAACCCCGTTCTCCACGACATACCCAAGGACAGCAAGTCGGGTGGTTCTGAATACACACTTGTCCCTGTTATAGGTTCAGGTTAAAAGCTTTGGCCGCTTGGAAAAATTGTTAGAAGTTAGTGTCGTGATCCTGCCAGTCATGACCGCAGATGGTGATGTTATCCAGATATGGGAACGTGGCCTTCAGTTGGCATTGGTCCACCATCCGGTCCATTTCCCTCTGGAAGACAGAGACACTATTCGTGACACCAAAGGGAACGCGCAGGAAGTGATAGAGACTGCCGCCCGCCTTGAAGGAGGTGTAGGGGTGGTCCTCTGGGCGGACGGGGAGCTGGTGGTAAGCGGATTTCAGATCTATGGTCGAGTACACCTTGTACTGAGCTATCTGGTTGACCATATCCGCGATGCGGGGTAGGGGGTACGCGTCAAGCTGTGTGAACCTATTGATGGTCTGGCTATAGTCCACGACTATCCTATTTTTCTGCCTGGTCCGAACAACAACCACCTGGGCCCTCCAAGGACTTGTGCTTGGCTCAATGATCCCCTCCCTGAGCAGCCGCTGCACCTCCGACTTAATGAAGGCCCTGTCCCCCGCGCCATACCTCCTGCTTTTAGTTGCCACAGGTTTACAGTCGGGGGTCAGGTTGGTGAACAGCAGTGGGAGAGGGATCTTGAGGGTGGAGAGGCTGCAAGTGGTGTCAGTAGCGCAGCTGTTGGCATGGTGTTGGGTGGGATGTGCGGGTTGGTCTGTGTGTGCGGTCAGTAGCGGGGTATATGATGAAGTCCCACAAAACTGAGGATTTCTGACAGTGATTGGTGGGAGGGGCCCGTCATACTCCATTGTCACACTTTTCAGGTGGCTCCGGAAGTCGAGCCCCAATAGCACAGGGGCACACAGTTGAGGCATGACCAGTAACGCCAAGTCCCGATACTCGGTGCCCTGCACCACCAGTGTTGCTACACAACCCCCCCGGATGTCCGTGGAATGCGACCCAGAAGCCATGGTGACCCTCTGGCTTTCCGGCTGTGTCACAAGTCCGCAGCGTTGCACCATGTCCAGGTCAATAAGACTCTCAGTGCTGCCCATGTCGAACAGGCAGCGAGTCCTGTGCCCCTCCACCAGGATGTCCACCATTGACCTGGCGAGCTGGTGTGGGGCGCTTTGGTCGAGGGTCACGGAGGCCACAGTTGCATCACTGTCTTGGTGCCCGGTAAACATCCATGGGTCTGAGGCAGGGCAAGGTGGCGCCGACAAAGATGGCCACCCCCATGCCTCGCACGCGGCGGGCAGGCAAAATGGTGACTCCCTTGCCTCGCACGCGGCGCTGCTCGACCCCGCTCGTGGTTTGGATTTGGCGAAATGGCCCTTCTTTCCACAGCTGGAGCAGGTAGCTTCTCCGGCCGGGCAGCGTTTTCGGGGGTGCATTTCGAGTCCGCAGAAGTAACACTGCGTTGACTTGCGACTGGCAGCAGCTGAGGTCGATTCGCCAGTGGGTTGCGTGGTCTTCACAGACTCGCGACTGGCAGCAGCCGAGGTCGATTCGCCGGTGGGTTGCGGGGACTTCACAGACTCGCGACTGGCAGCAGCTGAGGTCGATTCGCCAGTGGGTTGCGTGGTCTTCACAGACTCGCGACTGGCAACAGCCGAGGTCGATTCGCCGGTGGGTTGCGGGGACTTCACAGACTCGCGACTGGCAACAGCCGAGGTCGATTCGCCGGTGGGTTGCGTGGTCTTCACAGACTCGCGACTGGCAGCAGCTGAGGTCGATTCGCCGGTGGGTTGCGGGGACTTCACAGACTCGCGACTGGCAGTAGCTGAGGTCGATTCGCCAGTGGGTTGCGTGGTCTTCACAGACTCGCGACTGGCAACAGCCGAGGTCGATTCGCCGGTGGGTTGCGTGGACTTCACAGACTCGCGACTGGCAGCAGCCGAGGTCGATTCGCCGGTGGGTTGCGGGGACTTCACAGACTCGCGACTGGCAGCAGCCGAGGTCGATTCGCCGGTGGGTTGCGGGGACTTCACAGACTCGCGACTGGCAACAGCTGAGGTCGATTCGCCGGTGGGTTGCGTGGTCTTCACAGACTCGCGACTGGCAACAGCTGAGGTCGATTCGCCGGTGGGTTGCGTGGTCTTCACAGACTTGCGACTGGCAGCAGCCGAGGTCGATTCGCCGGTGGGTTGCGGGGACTTCACAGACTCGCGACTGGCAGCAGCCGAGGTCGATTCGCCGGTGGGTTGCGGGGACTTCACAGACTCGCGACTGGCAACAGCTGAGGTCGATTCGCCGGTGGGTTGCGTGGTCTTCACAGACTCGCGACTGGCAACAGCTGAGGTCGATTCGCCAGTGGGTTGCGTGGTCTTCACAGACTCGCGACTGGCAACAGCCGAGGTCGATTCGCCGGTGGGTTGCGTGGACTTCACAGACTCGCGACTGGCAGCAGCCGAGGTCGATTCGCCGGTGGGTTGCGGGGACTTCACAGACTCGCGACTGGCAGCAGCCGAGGTCGATTCGCCGGTGGGTTGCGGGGACTTCACAGACTCGCGACTGGCAACAGCTGAGGTCGATTCGCCGGTGGGTTGCGTGGTCTTCACAGACTCGCGACTGGCAACAGCTGAGGTCGATTCGCCGGTGGGTTGCGGGGACTTCACAGACTCGTGACTGGCAGCAGCCGAGGTCGATTCGCCGGTGGGTTGCGTGGTCTTCACAGACTCGCGACTGGCAACAGCTGAGGTCGATTCGCCGGTGGGTTGCGTGGTCTTCACAGACTCGTGACTGGCAGCAGCCGAGGTCGATTCGCCGGTGGGTTGCGTGGTCTTCACAGACTCGCGACTGGCAGCCGAGGTCGATTTGCCAGCAGGTTGTGGGTTCTGCAGCGTCCATGAGGCCGGCGGGAGATCGCACACCTGGACAGCGTCAGCATCGTGCAGAGCGGCCTCCAGCATGTCGGCCAGCTCGATTGCCGAATGTAAGGTAAGATCGGCGTGTTCCAGCAGCCATTGGCGCATGTACACTGACCTGATCCCCGTGACAAAGGCGTCTCTTACTAGCAGCACCGCAAGCTGTTCCACCGTCAGTCCCCTGCAGTCGCAGGCCCACACGAGTGTCTGTAGGGCCCAGACAAACTCAGCGCTCGACTCTCTGGCCTGCTGCCGTCGTGTCGCTAAGCGATATCTTGCGTAAACGGTGTTTACCGGCCGCCGGTATTGTCCTTTGAGGGCATCCATCGCACCCTGGTAGTCCATTTGGTCTCTGATCATGCAGTAGACCTTTGCACTGACTCTGGAGAGGAGAACCCTGCGCATCGTGTCGGGGTCGGTTACATGAATCTCATCTAGGTACGATTCGAAGCATGCTAGCCAAAGTTCAAAAGCGTCGCCTGCTCCCTGGGATTGAGGGTTGAGATCCAATCTGTCGGGTCGTAAAATGCTCTCTATGTTTAAAATTGCTGCTAATAAAATTGATGCACCATCAATAACTCTCAGAGACGGGAGGTGAACAATAGGCTTCTATTAGCAGCAAAAGGGACCACTACATCCTGGAGACTGAGGGAGGAGCAGTGCCTCCAATCGCCTTTATACCGGGGTCTGTGGGAGGAGCCACAAGAGCAGTCAGCGGGGGGCGTGTCCAGACAGGTATACGTAGTTCACCACAGGGAGACAGTGTGGGAGGAGCCACAGTCTGTGGGAGGAGCCACAGGAGCAGTCAGCGGGGGGGTGCGTGTCCAGACAGGTATACGTAGTTCACCACAGGGAGACAGTGTGGGAGGAGCCACAGGAGCAGTCAGCAGGGGGTGTGTCCAGACAGGTATATGTAGTTCACCACAGGGAGACAGTGTGGGAGGAGCCACGGTCTGTGGGAGGGGCCACAGGAGCAGTCAGTGGGGGGGGGCGTGTCCAGACAGGTATAGGTAAGGTATAGGTAGTTCACCACAGGGAGACAGTGTGGGAGGAGCCACGGTCAGTGGGAGGGGCCACAGGAGCAGTCAGTGGGGGGGCGTGTCCAGACAGGTATATGTAGTTCACCACACGCTGTGAGCTCCATGACGACTTTTCCCACTGTGTGATGCACCGAGGCTGAGGCTGTGGGCCTGCTCCGGGCTTCGTGCCTGCGGACTCACTTTAGTTCTGAATGTTGTTGCTTGCTTTTAGTTTTTGCACAATTTGCAGATTTTTTTCTCTCTCTGTGCATTGCTCATTTGTTGGTCTTTTTTTAATGGGTTCTTTTGGGTTTCTTGTTTTGTGGCTGCCTGTGAGGAGACAAATCTCAAGGCTGTATAATGTACACATAATTTACTAATAAATGTACTTTGAACTTTGAGCATTTATTATCAAAGTATGAAAGCAGTATACAACCTTTAGATTCGTCTTCTCCACAGACAGTCAGGAAACAAAGAAAACCAGGGAATCTGTTCAAAGAAACACATCAAACCAGCCCCCACGCACAAAAAACAAATTGCATAAATGGCAACAAGAAAGAACATGTGACAACACGGAATGTGAAACATAAAATCGGAAGGCTCCGTATTCAGTTCAGCCTGATTGAAAGTCGCCCAAGGCAGCACCAGAGAAAGGAGTGATCAGGAACTGCAGTCCAATCCAGAAACCGCAGACACAGAACTTTGGTACAATTCTCCGACAGCATTGAGGGAGAGAGACACCATTCAACTGCAGAGGCCTTCCCAATGAGTGAGAGACCGTCACGCGCAGACACTTTCCTCTGACAGCAGCGAGCCAGAGGCTGGCAAATGGCGCTGGATACCCGCCCACCTTCTGCTGTTGTCCTCCACGATTTCAATCTTCCTTGATGCTTTAATCAGTGAGATCGGTGAGAAGTGGATTTGATCATGGGCTCGCACCCCTTCTCTACTCTTCTTGGCCCTGAGGCCAAGAAGCTTAGAGACGTTACCTCATTAGTCATCTTTTACACAATTTGTTTAAGATTCCAATTTGTTTCTCATGTAGCCTTCGAAACCTATGGTGAAACATGTCATTTACGTCAATGACCAACACAGTCTGAGGATGTGCTGGGGGCAGCCTGCAAGGGTCATCGTGCATCTGGTGCCCGCACAGCAGGCTGTCAATTCATTGACCTGATCCCACGAATCAACCATCCACAGTCTCTCTATGACAAGCAACAAGCATAGCAGAAATCATGACAAGATAACTGTTGTAACATTTCTCCTGCACTACTGGGGCTGTTACGCAGATATCTATGCTTTATTCAACATAGTCTGTATATAATGAAGATGTACTTTCAACAACATCAAAGTACGGGTGAAATTCAGTGTTGAACACTAGTACTGCGTCAGTGAGCCAGGCTGAATTCCTGCTGCTGTCTGTAGGGAGTTTATGCATTCTCCCTGTGATCCCATGCATTTCCTGGGTAATCCGGTTTCCTCCCACAGTACAAAGGTGTACAGGTTAGTAGATTAATTGATCACATAGGTGTAATTTCGCGACATGTGCTGATAGGAATGGAAGGGCCTGTTACCAAGTTGTATCTCCAAATAAAAAAGAAATAAGCTTTGCAAAAGGGGAACAGCAAAGTGCATTCAAATGCCATGCTGTATTTTAAAAATAAAAATAAAATTAAAAAGGATGTGCCTGGCAGTAAAATCAGTGTGAATCTGGACACATAGTGGCTGCCAGAATGATGAGAGACAATTTGAAGAACTGAGCGGTGAACTTTGCTAAAATATCACATATAAGACATCGGTGAGGCCTATTTCAGAGCATGAGTGCACTTTTGGCCACCATCCTACAGGAAAGATATCAATAAGATTGAAAGAGTGCGGAAAATATTTACAAAGATGTTGCCTGGACTCAAGGATCTGAATTACAGGGAAAGGTTGAATAGCCTACGAGAGTAGATGAACGAGCGGAGATTTGCTAGAGGTATACAAAGTTGTGAAGGGTATAGATAGGGTTAATGCAAGCAGGATTTTTTTCACTGCCTCTTCATTTCCAGTCTCGATGAAGGGCCTCATCCCGAATTGTCAACTGTTCACTCTTTTCCACAAATGCTGCCTGGCCTGCTGAGTTCCTCCAGCATTTTGTGTGTGTTGCTTTTTCCACTGAGGCTGGGTAAGACTAGAACAGCAGGTCATGGGTTAAGGGTGAAAAGTGAAATGTTTAAAGGGAACACGTGGAGGAGCTTCTTCACTCAGAGGGTGGTGGGAGTGTGGAACAAGCTGCCAGTGGATGTGGTGATGCAGGTTCGATTTCAACATTTATGAGAAATTTGGATAGGTAAACAAATGCTAGAGGCATTGGTTGCAGATCAGTAGGTCCAGGCAGATTAATAGATCAGCACAGATTAGATGGGCTGAAGGGTCTGTTTCTGTCTCTAGTGTTCTATGATTCTATGACAATCATGCCAATGACTGTAAGATCTATGGCTGCTTCCTTCCAGAGTTTTTAAAGGAATTGAATAAACATATTGGGTAAAATCATTTACAAAGTTTATTTTGAAATTGTTCATAAATCTACTAATTCTGACATGTTCAGTTCAATTTACTGAACTTTTAAATGTGATCCAATTAATTTCTTGTTGTTTTCCCAGGGTTTCATCCTGGCGATAGAGCACCCTGCACGGCGTCGTGCGTTGTGGATTCCTCACGACCGAGTGAGTGCAGGAAGGTGGTGAAGGGCTGTTCAGAGAGAACGGGGAGAAGCTGGCGTTCAGACGGTTCTCTGAACGTCCTTGAAGGTGACTGTGGAAGCGGACGGGGCAGAAGGCAAGAGAATGGAGTTGAGAGGGTTAATAAATCAGCCATGATGGAACGGTGCACAGACTCGATGGGTCGAATGGTCTAATTCTGCTCCTACGTCTCATGGCCGTGTGAATGTTAGAATTTAGAACATAGAACATTACAGCCCTTTGGCCCACAATGGAAGGTCAAACCTTTACCCTACTCCAAGATCAAGCTAACTCTTATCTCTCACATAACCCTCCATTTTTCTATCATCTGTGTTTATATCTCAGAGTCTCTTAAAATGTCCGTAATGTATCTGCCTCTACCACCATCCCGGCAACATGTTCTATGTAAACTACTATGTAAACCACTCTCTGTGTAAACTAAACCTACTATTGGCATTCTTGGCACTAAAATAAACATTTCTTTTGTCCTAACTGCTTCCTTACTGTTAAAAATGTGTTTAATTTATGATTTCCTTGTAAATACTGTTTATCTGATTCTATGTGCCTGTGTTCCTGAGATCAGGGAGGAGTCTACATAGCATCCAGGCCAGACTCAGAACCAGTTACTTTCCCCAAGCAGTAAGGCTGATCAACACCTCCACCCACTAACCCTCCCCTCCACACTTCCACCCACCACTACTTTATCATTTCCTGTCAGTCACCTTATGTACAGACACTCCTGTGCCTAGTGTCACTTTACGGACAAGTAATCAATCTGTGTACTGTTATGAATGTGAAGCAACTCTGAGGGGCTGAAGGGTACAAAGTCGCCCCCTCCTTTTTGAGAATCGCAAGATCGCTATTAATTCGGGTCTGGGACCCAGGAAATGAGAGAGAGACACTCAGAATACACAAGGTTTGGAATGTGTCCTGACCTCAGCGGAACGGATCCACTGATAACGGCCATTGTCTCTTGGAGACAGAATTGTGTATTGAGTACTGTACTATTCATTGAAAACCCTTGGGACAACCAGAGTGGGCTGGTTGAGGGATTGCATCATCCCAACCTGACTGACATCAGAGACCCCGTGAGTCAGGATAAACGAGGGTCTGGGGAACAACCCCTTGAGACGCACCAGGAAAATAGCTGGAAATCCAGTGACAGTGTTTTATAGCAAAAGCCGGTGTGGGCTCGTGTGCGTCCTCCCTTGCCTGGGGTGGCGGGCTCCTCACGGAAGAACGGTTTAGCTAGAGGAGAGGCCACAAGTGAAAGGCCACGACAACGAGACTCCTAACGGATTGAAATCATAAAAGGAAAGTCGGCGAGTTTTTCTCCAAATCTCTCTCTCTCTCTCCAACCATTGCAACACAGCGGTCCCCAATGGCTGCAGCCTGCATGAACTGAGTGAACTTTATATTTCCATCGGACAATACATTATCCCCTAGACAACGATAGAGCTTATTTCTTATTGATTATTATTATACCCACACTTTTAGATTTAGTATCGACGACGTATATTATCTGTATATTTGCATTGATATTATTTTTGTGTATTTTTACTAATAAATACTGTTAAACATAGTATCATCAGACTGCAACGGACCTCTCTATCTTTGCTGGTAAGTGACCCAGTTACGGGGTTCATAACAGTACACAAAACTATATTATGGATTTATATTTATTTTGTTTTTAATAATTATCATATTCTTTATCTTTTTTTGTGCTACATTGGATATGGAGTAACAATTATTTTGTTCTCCTTTAAACACTCTTGAATCTTGAATGGTTCAGTAAGTAATTTTTCATTCCCCTTCTCAGACCATATAACAATTACAACATGGAACCAGGCCATCTTGGCCATTCTAGTCCGTGCTGAACGCTTACTCTCACCTGGTCCCACCAACCTGCACTCAGCCCATAACCCTCCATTCTTTTCCTGTCCATTTTCCTATCCAATTTTTTTTTAAAGACAAAATCAATCCTGCCTCTATTGCATTTGTGCATATTAATCAGAATCAGGTTTATTATCATTGACATAATCATGAACTGTGGCAGCAGGATGTAAAATTTGTTTTAATTACAATAATAAATATATATTACAATTAAGTAAGTACTCAACACAGAGCAGAAATAGTGAGGTAGTGTAACATGGGTTCATTGTCCATTCAAAAATCCACATGCTCCCTTTAAGCATTTCACCTTTCACACTTAACCCATGACCTGCAGGTGGCAGAGGGGAGAAAGCTGTTCCTGAATTGTTGAGTGTGTGTCTTCAGGCTTCTGTACCACCTCCTTGATGGTAGCAATGAGAAGAGGGCCTGTCCTGGGTGGAGGGGGTCCTTAATGAGGGAAACCCAACTCCCCATCATCTTGGCTAATGTCAAATTGAAGACAGTAAACTTGTCTTTTACTTTAGTGCCATGATGAATTATTGACTCAGTTCAACTCCAGAAGCCAGAAAGGGCCGAGGAAAAATCAGGCATGCTCTTAGCCTTCTGTTTGTCGAACCCTGGCAGTGTGGTCTTGTACTTCATGAGAAAGATCCTGGGAATGAAACAGTTAACACATGAGGAGTGTTTGATGGCTCTGGGCCTGTACTTACTGGAGTTTAGAAGAATGAGAGGGATCTCTTTGAAACATAATGAATATTGAAAGGCCTAGATAGAGCGGATGTGGAGAGGATGTTTCCTATAGTAGTGGAGTCTAGGACTAGGGGGCACAAATGCAGAATAGAGGGGCATCCATTTAGAACAGAGATGAGGTCATCTGTGAATTCATTGCTACAGGTAGCTGTTGAAGCCAAGTCATTCAAGCGGAGGTTGATAGGTTCTTGATTAGTAAGGGCATCAAAGGTTACAGGGAGAAGGCAGGAGAATGGGGTTGAGAGGGATCCGGATCAGCCATGATGGCATGGTGGAGCAGACTCAATGGGCCAAATGGACTAATTCTGCTCCTATGTCTTCTGGTCTTCGGGAAGCAGTTAGTGAGGTGGCGTCCCTTGCGGAGAGACAGTAATGCTGTGGCACCTCCTCCGAGCCGATCCTGACTAATCTCTCAGCTGCTGCATTTAGCCCGTGAAGTGAAGGAACAGGATTATGTTTGACACCATTCAGAACGAAAACCAGAGGAAGCAGCTTTTCTGGTGACCCTCGACATAAACACGTCAACACATCTTTAGCAGGTTCAGTGGTGCTACACGTGTTCCATTTCAATCTACTCTGATGGACGGGTGCAGAACAGAGTTGAACAAATTAGCCAACAGCATCTGAACCTTGTCAGTTCCTCTCATAATGCATTTGGGGTGGCAAGGTAGTGCAGCGGTTAGTGTAATTCTTTACAGCACCAACGACCTGGGTTCAATTCCCACCGCTGTCTGTAAGGAGTTTGTATGTTCTCCACCTGGGTTTCCTGCAGGTTACCTCCCACATCCCAAAGTCACATGGGTTGGGGTTAGAGAGTTGTGGGCATGCTCTTTTGGCCGTAGGAGTATGGCAGCATTTGTGGGCTGCCCCCAGGACATCCTCTGACTGTGTTGATCATTGACGCAACAACATACTTCATGAGATTTTTCAAAGTTTTAACGTATATGGGATTAATACAACTAATCTTTCACTTGCTTTCTGAAAAGCTCTGGTAAGTCTCTGACTGCAAACAAGTTTATGATTACTTATTTGTTTGGCAAACATCACATTTGTTCGACCATGTTTTGAGGTCACCGTCCAAACTGGCTCAGAAAAGAAAGCTTCTTGCAATCCTTTTCATTCCGATAATTCCTCTTTGTTCACTGTGAAGTTTGGCTGAGCTCCTTTCTCTCAAAGTGGAGGATATTACCCTCGAAGTAGAGGACGTTATCCATATGAGGGTGACACAGTAGTGTAACAATAAGCGTAATGTTGTTACAGCACCAGCGATCTGGGTTCAGTCCCACCGCTGTCTGTAAGGAATTTGTACGTTCTCCCCGTGACCAAACCTGTCTCAGGTTCTCCTAAAGTGTCTAAGTGTCTTTGTAATGAAGAGGGAAATAATTAGAAGAGTTGGACACCAAGTGTTGGTGAGACAGTGAATTTGGAAAGTGAAAGATATCAACAGCACACACAAAATGCTGGAGGAACTCAGCAGGTTAAATAGCATCTATAGAGAGGAATGAGAAGTCAATGTTTCCGGCTGACAGCCTTCATCAGGGTCCAGATCTCGGGCCAAAACGTTGACTGTTTATTCCTCTCCATAGACGCTGCCTGACCTGCTGAGTTCCTTTTGCATTTTATGTGTGTTACTCTGGTTTTCCAGCTTCTTGTGTTAAAGATATCAGCTTTCAGGACCAAAGTCAGGGCATTTTCTGAAGGTATCAGAACCAGGGAAGTGATTTCAAGCTGTGTGTGTAATATCTCCACCGTCAACATTAACAGGAGCTCAAAGTTCAAAGTACATTTATTATCAAAGTCTGTATACATTATACAACCTCAAGATTCATCCCTTGACAGGCAGCCTCAAAACAAACCAAACAAACACCCAGTGCGCACAGAGAAGACAGCACATCACATCCATAAAATAGAACCCATATAAAGAAGACCGTCGAACGCCCAGTGTGCTGAGAGAAAGAACATATCACACAAGCAATCACCGCAAGCAAATGGCTTTCTGAACTGATGTCCACAAAGAGAGTCCCACAGCTCAGTACAGAGCCAAGTAAACATTATGGAGTAGTGTTCTGAACTGGCCCGTCCCTTGTCTTGAGCCTCAAAACCCTAACTTTTTCAACCTAGTGCATCGTTTAAATCACCAGGGGAGGTTCAATCGCCTTGATACACACTGGGGCCAGGACCCTGTCTCCTCAATTCAGCCTGTAGCCAACCTCTCTGATCCAGCACGCCACTTAAGTCTCTGTTCAAACATTGGGTTCAATCACCTCAATACACCTTGATGCTCAGACCCCGTCGCTTCAAATCAGCCTGTAACCAACCTTTCAGATTCAGCACGGTTCTTAAATCAATGGACTTCAGGTCTTCCTCACTCTTGGTGACAGGCCCACCGCCTCACCTCATCTCAGAGACGGGCCCACCGCCTCACCTCATCTCAGAGACGGGCCCACCACTTCACCTCATCTCAATGATGGGCCCATCGCTTCACCTCACCTTGACAACGGGCCCACTGCTTCACCTCACATCAATGACAGGCCCACCGCCTCACCTCATCGCAGAGACGGGCCCACCGCCTCACCTCATTTCAGAGACGTGTCCACCGCTTCACCTCATCTCAGAGACGGGCCCACCGCTTCACCTCACCTCAATGATGGGGCCACCGCTTCACCTCACCTTGACAACGGGCCCACTGCTTCACCTCACATCAATGACAGGCCCACCGCCTCACCTCATCGCAGAGACGGGCCCACCGCCTCACCTCATCTCAGAGACGGGCCCACCGCTTCACCTCATCTCAGAGACGGGCCCACCACCTCACCTTATCTCAGAGACTGGCCCACCGCCTCACCTCATCTCAGAGACGGGCCCACCACCTCACCTCATCTCAGAGACGGGCCCACCGCCTCACCTTATCTCAGAGACAGGCCCACCACCTCACCTCATCTCAGAGACGGGCCCACCACCTCACCTTATCTCAGAGACTGGCCCACCACTTCACCTCATCTCAATGATGGGCCCACCGCTTCACCTTTCATCAACGATGGGCCCATCGCTTCACCTCACCTTGACAACAGGCCCACCGCTTCACCTCACATTGACGACTGGCCCACTGCTTCACCTCATCTCTGAGACGGGCCCACCGCTTCATCTCTCATCAACGATGGGCCCATCGCTCTACCTCACCTTGACAACGGGCCCACTGCTTCACCTCACATTGATGACGGGCCCACTGCTTCACCTCACGTCAATGACAGGCCCACCGCTTCACCTAATCTTAATGATGGGCCCACGGCTTCACCTCATCTCAGAGACGGGCCCACCGCTTCACCTCACCTCAATGATGGGCCCACTGCCTCACCTCACCTCGGCTGTGAAAATGAACAGAAAAGTCGGAAGTTCAGAAGAAGCTGTTGAGGCCCAGTCACCTGGAAAAGATGTCTCTGTTAAATTCAGTCCATATCACTTCACTTTCAACAGAGGCTCAAGAAAATTATTGATTTAAATGTAGTTAAATCACCAGGCAGTCATGACATTGTTACGATACGTGTCTGGCAACAATGAATATAGAATTGAGTCAAGGTTTATAAACAAATTAAAATTTATTAAACTCTACTCAACAAAAATGAAAAGTAAACAAACGACTAACTTAACCAGAAGTTAACTGCTATACGGCAGTTCTGGAACAGTTCTTAAAGTGGTAAATGCAAACACAGTCTTAAAGTGGTAAATGTGAAAGTCCAAGTGATTTATACAGTCAATTAGGAGAGACTTTCCTGAAGTAACAAATTCCTCGATGACATGACGTTACAGCTGATCTTGGCTGAAATATGCCTTGTCTGAAGGATTCCTGAAGAAGGAAATAAAAACGGCTTAAAGGAACTGACCTTTTCCTTGGTGAATGAACACTGCACAGCCCTTTCTACTCTTACAGGTAGGGGTTACAGGTCACTATTTCCTGAATGAAGATTCAATAAGGTCGATCCTGTAGTAAACAGCTGATGACACCAACTTTACTTGATCCTTCGGGTTCCTGTACTTTGGTAAAATCTTCACTCTCCAATACTCAGACTTTAAAATTAAATCAAAGATACATCAAACAAAACCTGGCAGCGATTGGCCAAAACTGCCGGCACAGCAATGTTGTACCTTACAGTAGAAAGTAAAACTCCACTTTAAAGCGAAACTGCGTCATGAGACAAATATGCAGCATAACAGAGTAACTGACAAATTAAACGACATCTCAACTCAAAAACTCCTGCATCACAGCAGGCTTTCCCGTTTTATACCTGCTGAGAACGTGTCATCACGTGACCTCACACTGGCAGGGTCCATCACCCCACCATCACAAGATCATTACATCAGGCTCACCAGATGCTCAATTACATCATGGTCATAAGACACTCACAAGATACCCACGGGGTATGAAACAACATGTTTAATCTAAAGAAAAAATTACACCAGGGTATATATTCCCAGCTGATCACCATTACATAATCCACAGTTACACTGTTGCACGTACACATTACACCATACACACCATTACACAAGTCACCATTACACACGGACATTACAGTGCCCACAACACCGTTACTCAATATATCATTACCCAATGCTCCATTACACAATTACAAGCCATGACACTGTGCACACTATTACACAATGCTGATAACCCTTTCCAGAATTCAGTCTCCTGATTCACAAAGGAATATTTCTTACAGTGGTGGAAGCTAGGATTAGAAGGCACAGATGTCCTTTTAGAACAGAGATGAGGAGGAATTTCTTTAGCCAGAGGGTGGTGAATCTGTGGACTCATTGCCACAGATGGCTGTACAGGCCAAGTCATGGAGTATATTTAAAGCAGAGGTTGATATATTCTTTATTAGTCAGGACATCAAAGGCTATAGGGAAAAGGCAAGAGAATGGGGTTGACAGAGATCAAGCAGCCATGATGGAATGATAGAATTCTGCCCCTATGTCGTATGGTCTTATGGTCAAAGACATACAGTGCCTATAAGAAGTGTTCACCTTGCCCCCTCCCCACCCTTGGAAGTTGATCAGTGCCCAAAAAGCCAAAATAAATTCACTGTGATTCAATGTTGTAAAACAATAAAACAGGAAAACTTCTGGGGTGGGGAATACTTTTTATAGGTATTGTATATATGAGGTTTGTGTTTGGGTTTCTTTGTTCCATGGTTGTCCGTCGCAGACAGATTTCAAGGCTGTATAATGTATCCATACTTGGATAGTAAAATGTACTTTGAACTTAATATTCTTGTGTGACTGTGTTTTACTGCTATTTTATATGGACTATATGTGCTGTGCATGACTGTTGGTAAACACAAGGAAATCTGCAGATGCTGGAAATTCAAACAACACACACAAAATGCTGGTGGAACACAGCAGGCCAGGCAGCATCTATGGGGAGAAGCACCGTCAACGTTTCAGACCGAGATGAAGGTCCTGACAAAGGGTGTCAGCCCGAAACGTCAACAGTGCTTCTCCCTATAGATGCTGCCTGGCCTGCTGTGTTCCACCAGCATTTTGTGTGTGTGTTGGTAACTGTGTTTTGTACCTTGACAATTTGGCCCCAGAGTAATGCTGTTTCATCTGGCTGCATTCACGTATGATTGAATGGCAAACTTGAACTTGAATGTGAGGTAGAGATGGACAGGTACTTGTTGTTCAGAGGAGCCACGGATTATGGGGAACAGGCAGGATAGTGGGGCTGAGACAACGTACAGAGCAGCCATGATATCGTTCAAGGCAGCGGAGGTTTGAGATCAGTTTTCCTTCTCGATGAGCTGGCAAGCCCCGTCTGCCCAAGTCAACTGGTTTTAAGATGCCAGTGATCCACCTTTGCCCTTTCTCCTGTCAGTAGAAACAGTTCCTCCATGACCCTGGTAGAGAAAACCACCCACAAGTAACAAAGTCAGTGAAAATTCTGATGAACATGACCACCACGTCTATGAAGGAAAATCTTTTTTTAACTAATGATCGTGGACGTAACTGTGCACTTTAACCAAAAGAAAACACGATCTTGAAAGCCATGGTTTGATCTGTAGATCTTTTACACAGATCAGACTCTTGGCGTGGTGTTTGAAAATTTCTCTAATCTACCAACAACTGACTGTACAAGTTCCAGACATTTTCTGTAGCAAAAGCAGGTCCTTCATCAGGAGGCAAAGGATTGGAAAAAATCTGCAGCAAGTCGTAAGCTCTGCCAACTCCATCACGGGCGCTAGACTCCCCAGCATCGAGAACATCTGCAATTGGTGATGCCTCAAGAAGACTGTATCTGTTATCAAGGAGCCCCATCACCTAGGTTTAATGCCCTCTTCTCACTGTGACCATTGAGGAGGAGGTACAGAAGTTTAAAGAACCACTTTCAACTTTTTTAGGAACAGCTTCTCCCCCCTCCGTCATCAGATTTCTGAAAGGATAATGAACCCATGTACAATACCTCAATTTACTTTTGCTCTCTTTTTACACAACTTATTTAATTTATATGTATGGGGACAGCGATACCTTTGAACAAAAAACTCTAGAGGATCAGCCCAGCACATAACAGGTAAAACCTTCCCAACTTTTGAGCACATCTACATGAAACGCTGTCATAGAAAAGCAGCATTTATCATCCAAGATTGTCACCACCCGGGCCATGCTCCTTCCTTGCTGCTGCTATCTGGGTGGAAGGTACAGGAGCCTCAGGACTCACACCACCAGGTTCATGAACAGTTCCTACCCCTCAACCATTAAGCTCTCAAACAAAAGAGGATAATTACACTCATCTATTGAGATGTTCTCTCAACCAACGTTCTCACTTTAAGGACACTATCTTTTTTATTTCATGCTCTTGTTTTTTATTGCTACTGTGCCTGTAAAAAGTATTCACTTCCCCCCTGAAAGTTTTTGACATCAAAGAGTCTTTTTCTGTTGATCAGTGTCAAAAAAAAAATTAAATGCACTGTGATTCAATGTGGTAAAACAATAAAATATGAAAACTTCCAACAGGGTGGAGGGATTTGAATACTTTTTACAAGCACTGTATTTATTTATATTTGCATTTGCACAGTTTGTTGTCTTCGATGCTCTTGCTCTTTCATTGATCCTGTTTACAGTTACTGTTCTATAGATTTGCTGAGTATGCCTGCAGGAGAAAGAATCTCAGGGTTGTATATGATGACATGTCTGTACTCTGCAAATAAATTTACTTTGAACTTTATAAGTGGCAGGGGTTGTGTGTGCAATGGCAGTCTTCTATTGAAAAAGAAGAGAAACGGCAACTCATCTATAATCTATCCAATATTGGTAGGCAGTCTGACCACAGGAGAGATGGGTGGGTTAGGTGCTCAACTCTTACAATTGGCTGCCATCTGCATAGGTATGGTATCTGATGTCATGTCTTCAGGGCATTTCAGGAATAGCTTCTTCCCCATTGCCATCGGATTTCTGAAAGAACAGTGAACCCATGTGTATCACCTCAATATTTTCATTTTGCTCTAGTTACTTAACGGAAATAAATATATATATAAGTACACATGCACACACACACACACACAAAATCCTCATTAGCAGCTGTGTCACATGACATAGGCAAACATGGTCTCCACGACCATGATTGTTCTTGGCAATTTTTTCTACACAAGCGGTTTGCCATTGCCTTCTTCTGGGCAGTGTCTTTACATGATGGGTGACCCCCAGCCATTATCAATACTCTTCAGAGATAGTCTGAACTGTTGCATAACTAGGACTTGAGATATGCACCAAATGCTCATTTGACCGTCCACCACCTGTGTCTATGGCTTTATGTGAACATGATTGGGGGAGCGGGGGGGCTAAGCAGGTGTCCAAGGGGACCTGTAGGCTAGCGGGGGGAAGGGGTGCCTTACACTTCCTTTGATAGAGACATATCTTTGCCCTACCTCTGTCTTACTGTAATTTGTAGTTTATTATGTATCATAAAGTATTGCTGCTGCAAAATAACAAATGTTTACAACATATGGCAGTGATATCAAACCTGATTCTGATTCGGATTTAAATCACGTTTTGATATACTTAAAAAATCCATTGAGTACTGTAATAAAAGATCAAAGAATTTTTATTTCAAAAGAATATGACAAGAAATAACTGAATTTCAATTAGCACAGGAGTTGGGAAGTGAATTAAATACCTGCTTACTTTTCCACAGATGCTTATTACTTAATTACCTTATTGGAAAGGTTTCTACACATGAAACATTTCATAAAATCGCTTTCAGATTATTTCTTTAGTATTGATAAGATCTCAGTTGCAAGTGAAATAGCAAATTAAAATGTTCTATAAATATTCAGGAACAGAACAGGAAAATCAATTAATAATAAACATTTAGGACCTTTATAATGTGATGGGATTTTGATTTACTACACAACACAAATTGTAATAGTGCTAAAGTGCTCTGGTTACTTTAAATAAACAATGATGATTTTAGCATGCAAGGACATAAATGAGAGAGTGGGGCTGTCGTACTCAGAGCACATGTGTCAGCAATTTCTCTGCCTTGTGTATTTTGGCATTTATAAAAGCATTTCAAAGTAAACGAACGAAAGAAAATCTTATCCTCCTGGCAGCTGCATTTCCAAGCAAATTGCTTTCAGCTGATCCACAACATTTTCAAACTCAGTTGAAAAATGTCAACAGATGCATTTTAATATTGTGCAAAAAAAAACGCAGAACAGGCCCCGGAGGTTCGAATGAAGAGTTGCTCCCTTCATTATTCCTTTCAAATTTTGGGTAGGTTGCAAAATATTATTTTTTTTACTTGACCATGGAAGGCAGGCTGATGAAACCCACTGACTTACAGTTCCAGGGAGAGAGCCTCTCGGGTGCTCGCTCCTCTGTTGAGTTCAGAGTTTGATTTTCACCATTGTGGGATGCGGCGAGATCCTTTTTCAATAAGCTGACCTGCGAAAGGACGCCTTTGACCCCGCAGAGCTGACAAAAGGACCATTCCGATTCCGCCAACTGGCAACTTGTGTTAGTTGAAGTAAACCAGCTGTGTTGTCCTTGTGGATGACTTCAAGAAGCCGACACTTGAAAAGCCTGAGAGGACGCATCGCCAGTTCAAGGACGGGTTCTATCCCACTGTGAACACGGGAGATTCTGCAGACGCTGGAAATCCAGGGCAACGCACACAGAACACTGTGGGAACTCAGCAGGTCGGGCGGCGTCTATGGAGGTGAATAAATAGTCAGTGATTGGGGCTGCATCCGTTATTCAGGGCTGGGAAGAAGGTGGGGGAGGTGGAGGAGAACAAGCTGGCAGGTGAGAAGAGAAACGAGGTGAGGGGAAAGGTAGGTGGGTGGGGGAGAGGTGATGAAGTGAAAAGCTGGCAGGGCTGAAGGAGAACAAATTTGATGGAAGAGTGTACCATGGGAGAAAAGGGAAGGAGAAAGGAAACGAGGGGCAGGTAGTAGATGTGTGAGAAAAAGGAAAGGGTAAGGGGGGGCCATAATCGGGAATGGAAAAGGAAAGAAGGGGAGGGGTGGAGAAATCAGTGGAAGCTGGAGAAATCGATGTTAATACTGTGAGGTTGGAGGCTACCTACCTTGACAGAATACGAGTTGTTGCTGCTCCAACCTGAGAATCATCTCATCGTGGTTGTGGAGGAGGACGTGGGCAGAAACGTCGGGATTGGAATGGCTGGCCACTGGGACATCCTGCCTATAGCAGATGGAGTAAAGGTAAAGCAGTTCCTCAATCTATGTAGCATCTCACCCACTGTTATCAGACTAGTGAACAATCAGGGCCAGAGAGCATGGTCTCAGAACAGAAGGTCTTCCCTTTAGAACAAAGATGAGGAGGAATTTCTTTGCCCAGGGTGCAGTGAGTCTGTGGAATTCTTTGCCATGGCCTACTGCAGAGGCCAAGTCATTGGGCAGATTTAAAGTGGAGGTTGATAAGTTCTTGATTAGTAAGGGCATTAAAAATAATGTGGTTGAATGGGGTTGAGAGGGAAAATAAATCACCGATAATCAGATGATGGAGCAGACAGTGAGATGACTGGCCTAATTCAGCTTTTACAGTGTCCTGTGGCCTTATGGTCTTATGGGCCAGCGAGAGTTCACCAAATGCTGCTGGAACTGTGATGTTTTCCAGGGCACAGATCTCTCCGTCAAGACAAATCTTAACCCTGGATAAGATGGATTCAACATCACAATCTACCTTGCTATAACCTTGTACTGTCTACCTACATTGCATTGTCTCTGTGGCTTTCACACTTTATTCTGCATTGTTGTTGTTTTACCTTGTTCTACCTCAGTGCACTGTGTGATGGTCTGATCTGTGTGAACGGTGTGCAAGAAAGTTTCTCACTGTTTCTTGGTACATGCGACAATAATGAACCAATTTTAAACCCCACATCTTCTTCTAATCCCTGTGTCGATCACAAGAACTTGCAAAGGGTTGGAAACTCGGACAGCTCCATCAAGGGCAACAAGGGCATTCTTCAGCAGGAATTGCATCGAGGAAGTAACATCCATCGTCATCTGGGACATGCCCGCTGCTCAGCGAGGACGGACAGGAGCCTGATGACACACTCGACATTTCAGGAACAGCCTCTTCCCCTCCACCATCAGATCTCTGAACGGACCGTGAATCCGTGAACACTATCTCACTATTCATGCTTTTGCACGTGAACTTATTTTGTATTTATAGTATTTTAATGTCTTTGCACTGAACTGCTGCTACAAAATAACAAAGAATTACATCATAAACACAAGAGATTCTATAGATGCTGGAAATCCAGAGCAACGCACACAAAATGCTGGAGGAGCTCAGCAGGTCAGGCAGCGTCTACGGAAAGGAATAAAGTTTTGGGCTGAGACCCTTCATCAGGACTGGAAAGAATGTGGGCAGAAGCCTGAAGAAGGAGGTGGAGGGAGGAGAAGAAGAAGGTGAATTCAGTTTCTGGCTGAGACCTTTCATCAGGACATTTTACGTCATACGTTGGTGATAATAAACCTGATTCGCATTCCACTAACTTTGTAATCACATGTCACAAGGCATAAATGGAATTTTGAAGAAAGGTTTGAGTGATGCCAAGAGGTTTGTTGTGAGAGTGTCAGCCCAAAGTGCTGACAGTTCATTTCCCTCCATTGATGCCGCCTGACCTGCTGAGTTTCTCCAACATTTTGTGCGTCACAGTGTTGTCGTGTTTCTGGTCATTATTAATGTTCAGTGTTCTAGGGTCACCAATTCAAAATTCAAAAGTGCAAGGTAAATTTATTAACAGACGATATATATGTCACCTTACGCTATTGAAATTCATTTTCTTGCAGGCGTTCTCAGTCGAACAAAGAAATACAATAGAATCAGTGAAAAACCACACACAAAGACGGACAAACAACCAATTTACAAAAGAAGCCAAACTGAAAATACAAAAAAACCCTAACTAAATAAATAATATTGAGCACAGGAGTTATACAATGCTTGGAAATTAGTTCAATTAATGTTTAAGGAAGCATTTCAAACCACCATTGTTTTCCAACTCCACACAGTAAATAGGCTTTATTTTAATTTGAATTAAATTTCATTCATTTATTCTCGTTCTAAAAATGAGTTTTTTTATGTGTGTTCCTACAGTGTTTATTTGTCTTGTTCAATGGATCCACCAGCATTACTGAATGCTCCTGTGAACTCAAAATAACATCTTTGATGAAAAATCTGGGCAAGTTCAGTGTGTTTCCAACATGAAGAATATGTGCTGTATGTACTGTATATTTTATCTAGTAAGATTTCCTTAAGGGTGTTATAGTCGGAGGTGGTAATGGGGATAAGCTCCCACTGCCTATTAAATGCGCCTCAAATAGCCACTGACAAGTCCAGCTCCCGGCCTTTATGTGTGGCTTAACTACTGTCCAGCAGGCCGATTCTCTACTGACAGGAGAAGGGGCAAAGGCGTGTTACTGGCGCGTTAAATCCAGACGCTTCGGACAGATGGGGCTCGGCAGCTGTGATTAGCAGCTCATCTCGGAGAAGGAAAATCCTGATCTCAAGCTTCCACTGCCTTGGGACTACACCCACTAACAGGGACGGCTTTGGAAGTAAACCTCGAGGGAAGAATCCAGGGCTGGAGTCCCTAAGGTAGTGTTGCATTGAGTTCAATGCTGACTGGCAACTCCTGTGACGCTGCTGCTACCAAACTGTATGGGTCTCTGCTGTTCCGTCGCGTTCATCGGTTGTGTGGAGGGGGGAACCTGCTGCGTGGGCAACAGCTTGCTCTCCATATCGTACTGCCCAGGCTTGTGTATCTAGACAGCTAGGACGCAACATCCATGGTCGTCTCTGAGTGGCGGAGGCCTCAGCAGCAGCAGCAAGGGGAGATCTGATAGAGGATTGGAAGATTATGAGAGGCATCGATAGAGCAGACAGGGAGTATCTTTTCCCATGTCTAAAACCAGAGAGTATACGTGTAAGGTGAGAAGCAGAAAGGTTTGAAAGAAACGTGTGGGGCAAGTTTTTCTTTGCAGGCGGCTGGACTGTGCTGTCGTGGGTGGCGTGGAGGCAAATATTGACAATGCTGGTAGATGGGCTCATGAGTGGTGTGGAGCACGTACAGACAGAAGGGACTTAGAGTTTAATGAGTTTGATGCAACATCTTGGGCTGAAGTGTTTGTTCCCGTGGTGAGCTCCTCTATGTTCCATACTAATTCCCTTATCTCCTTAGTTCAGAGGCAATTAGGAATTGGCAGGAGGGGGACCACAGTAGTGTAGTGGTTGGTGCAACGGCTTTAACACCGGTCAGGGTTCGACTCCTGCCACTGCCTGTGAGGGGTTTGCATGTCCAGCCCGTTACTGTGTCAGTTTACTGCGGTTTCTCCCCACGTTCCGAAGGTGTACTTGCTAGGGCTGGTAAGCTGCGTTGGAGCCAGAAGTATAGTGACGCTTACGGACTGACCGCAGCACATCTGTACTTATTGATTTGACACAAAGACAAGTTTCACTGCATGTTTCAATGTTCAAAGTTCAAAGTACATTTATTATCAAAGTTTGAATACATTAATAATGCAAACAGTAACTGCCAACAGATAGCGTGTCTGAGCTCTGTAAGGAGAGTCCCACAGCTCAGCATCATGGAGCGGAGATCTGAACTGGCCTGTACCTCGCACTTTGACCTTTCCAATCTGGCCCGGCACTTAAATCTCTGTTCAAACAATGGATTCTGCCATGTGGATACGCACCGCCTTGATTTGGCCAGTAGATCTCCGCCCACACGTCATGCTCTGTCACGTCGATACACTCTGGGGCCTGGACCCCGCGGCTTCCGACCTTTCACGCTCCCCCACGGAGTCAGCGATGGGTGCCTCGGTGTATATGTGACAAATGCTGCTAATTTCTAATATTGTTATCTGTAAGGGCCCATGTTGTCCTCGACCTCCACTGCAATGTAATGCTCATTTCATGATCCCATCACAGAATCTGAATTAATTTTAATCGTTTTGCTGCATGACTCTAAAAATTTCCATTGAGAATACTGACGGAGCAATTTATTTCAATCTAAAACCAGGCTCTATTTTTCAATATTAATATTGAAATTTTTAAAATGGTTGCAATCCTTGCCAATTGGCTGGACAATTCACTGTTATTGCAAACAGACAGTGTTTATCCATCTGCCATACATTTGATCTTCGGTGAGTCACTGACGGAGACGAGAAAGGAGAAAACTGGTCAAGCAATAATGCTAGCGAAAGGTTATTTGTTAACCTCTAACACCTTACTGCGTTCTGTATTCACTTCCCAGATCATCCCATCTCTATCTCTACACAGAGAATATGCCTCTCGAACTGAGAACTGTGGTGAGAAAAAGAACAAGTTTGGAATGCGAAACTCAGCACCCCGTGGCCAATAATCCATAATGAAATGTGCTTTCCCTTTTCTTGTGCCCTGCCAAATATTTTGTAACTTTAAACTGGACATAAGCAGATATTCTCAGCCCATACAACTCGAGAGTAATCTTCAATCATTGAATTACGCTGCTCGGTTGCATGCGAGTGTCTTAGTGTTGAGGCCAGGGTTCTTAGCTCAATCATGAATCCTAAATTCCTGATCTACACTGTGGGACCTTGCGGATTATACTCCTAGAGTAGCAAGAACTCTTATGAAGAAACTTAAACTGTGCGGCAGCCATAAACGTTGCTATGAAGAACAGATTTTCTATAAAGCCTTACACACCCTTTTCAGGATGTCTCCGAGTGATTTACAACCTCACAGTCAAGAGCTGTATGACAAAGGTAAGGGACCTACGGCCCTTCATGTCTATTCCACCTTTTTGCTCTTCTATAGTGCACTAATCCCGTTTGGCAGTGTTAGGACCATATTGCCTTGCCTATTTACGTGTTGTGTAGTAAATAGATCTGGTTTCATCACTTTCTCTGCCAGCCTGTCACAAATATCTGTGTAAAAACCCTCTGATCTGTCCCTCTCACCGTAAACCTCTTGTTTCAAGACATGCATGAGCTGTGGAATCACAGAGACACTATCGTCGGAAAGCAGCATCCATCGCCAGAGGCCCTTACCACCCAGGCCGTGCTCTCTTCTCGCTGCTGCCATCAGGTAGAAGGTAAAAGGACCTCAGAACTCGCAACACCAGATTCAAGAACAGTTACTACCCCTCAACCATCAGGCTCCTGAAAGGCTCAGCTACACTCATTCATTGTGATGTTCCCACAAACAATTATCTCGTTTTGTCTTCCTCCTGGTGGATGGTCCTTGGTGATGGATGCTGCTTTCCTGTGACAGTGCTTCATATAGATGTGCACATTGGTGGGGAGGGTTTTACCTGTGACAGACTGGGCTATATCCACTACTTGCTGTAGGATTTTCCTGTAGGCACTGGTAATTCCATACCGGGCCCAGGTGCAACCAGTCAGTATCTTCTCCACCGCTCATCTGTTGAAGTTTGTCTCTTCTCATTGCTGCATCAAAGAGGAGGTTCAGGAACCTGAAGACACACACTCAGGAGCAGCTTCTTCCCCTCCACCATCATTTCTGAATGGGCAATGAACTCATAAACACTACCTCATTAATTATTCTCTTTTTGCACTGCTTATTTAATTAAACTTACTATCTTTTTATATATAATTATTGTAATTTATAGTTTTTTACAATTATGCATTGAAATGTCCTGCTGTCACAGAACAAAAAAAGTCATGACAGATACCAGTGATATTAAAGCTGATTCTGATTCTGGTCCTGAAGTTCTTAGTGATGGATGCCACGTTGAGGCACCACCTCAATTGAGATGATCTCGATGTGGCCAGGGTTGTGCCCAGTGGAGTCTACATCCCTCTACAACCTTTTACAATCTTGTGCATTGGAGCTTCTACATACAGCGCGGCAACATTGTGTTAACAAAACAGCTTATGGTACCAGTGACTAGGGTTCAATTCCCACTGCTGTCTGTAAGGGTTTCTACGTTTTCCCTGTGATCGCGTGGGTTTCTCAGGCTGCTCCAACTTCCTCTCACAGTCCAAAGACATTCTGGTTGGTAGGTCAATTGGTCATTGTAAATTGTCCTGTGATTAGTCTGGAGTTGGACTGGGGTTGTTGAGCAGTGTGGCTCAAAGTGCCAAAACTGCCAGTTCCATGCGGTATCTCTGAATAAATAAATATAATGGAACAGAGTAGAATCATTGAAAAACCACACAAAGGACAGAGAAACAACCAGAGTGTAAAAGACAACAATGTGTGCAAAAATAAAAAGAGAAATAGAATTAATAATAATAAATAAGGAAGCGGTAAGTATCAAGAACGTAAGATGAGGTCTTTGATAGAGAGTCCATAGGTTGTGGGAACAGTTCAGTGTTGGGGTGAGTGAAGTTATCCCCACTGGTTTGAGAGCCTGATGGCTGAGGAGTAATAACTGTTCCGGAACCTGGTGGTGTGGGTCCTGAGGCTCCTGTACCTTCTTCCTGATGGCAACAGTGAGACGAGAGCATGCCCTGGAAGTTGGGAGTCATGGTTAATGGATGGTGCCTTCTTGCAACAGCGCTCCATGCAGATGAGCTCAGTGGTGGGGCTGGCTTTACCCGCGATGGACTGGGCCATATCTGTTACTTTCTGTATTCCTGGGGTGAGTCATACTCCAGAAGGCATGGTTTATCCGTGGCGCTACATCCGATATTGGTGAAGTCTTGTTCTGTCTCTGGAGTGCATGTTCTTCATAGTTCAAAGTTCAAAGTAAAGTTATTATTAAAGTATATACTGTATATGTCACCATATATGACCCAGAGATTTATTTTCTTGTGGGCATTCACAGTAAGTACTAGAAACACAATAGAATCAGGTGAAAGACCGCACATAACAGGATGGACAAACAGCCAGTGGGCAACCGCAAAAAACTGTGCAAATACTAAAAAGGAAAAAACAATTAATATTAATAATAAGCAAATAAGCAATAAATATTGAAAACAGGAGGTGATTTGTCCTTGAAAGTGGTTGTGGGAACAGTTCAGTAAAGAGGTGAGTTAAGTTGAGTGAAGTTACCCACTGTATTTTATTTAAAGGACAGGGAGGAATTTTGTTGGGGGTCCCGGCTGTGCCAGAGACTGCTACAAATTTCTACAGATGTACGGTGGAGAGAATTCTCACTGGTTGCATCACCGCCTGGTATGGAGACTTCCCATGTAAAGGATTACAAGAGGCCGCAGAGGGTCAAAGGCTCAGCCAGGTCCATCATGGGCACAAGCCTCCCCACCATTGAGGACAGCTTCAAGAGGCAATGCCTCAAGATAGCAACAGCCATCAATAAGGACCCTCACCATCCAGGACATGCCCTCTTCTCATTGCTAGCATCAGGCACAGGAGCCTGAAGACACACACTCAACATTTTAGGAAGAGTCTGTTCACCTCTGCCATCAGATTTGCCAACACTATGTCATTGTCCTGACGAAGGGTCTCGGCCCGAAATGTCGACAGTGCTTCTCTCTATAGATGCTGCCTGGCCTGCTGTGTTCCACCAGCATTTTGTGTGTGTTGCTATGTCATTGTTTCCTCTTTTTTTGCACTGCCTATTTAGTAATTTATAGTCATTTTATGTCTCTCCCAGACTCCACTCATCCCAGGCTTTCTCACTGTTCAATAATCAGTCATTAAGGAACCCCATCACCTAGGACTTACCTCCTTCTTATTGCCACCTTCAGGGAGGAGGTACAAGAGCCTGAAGACACACACTCAATGTTTTAGAAACAGCTTCTTCTCTTCTGCCAAGAGATTTTTAAATGGTCCATGAGCATTCCCTCATTATTCCATTTTTTGAACGATGCATATATTTTTGTAATTTGTAGTAACTGTCCTTGCAAAATGCACTGTATAAGTCGGTGTTCTTAAATTTGTTTCTGATACTTAACAGCTTGTGACATTATTTCTGTGCAAAAAGACAGCCTTGTCAACCCTACGTGCCTATTGTTTTTATTAACAAACCAAATCAAAACAGCGATACTTCTTAAATGGATGGTGTGTCTGCTCACTTTAGTTTCTTTTATCCATGAGAAAGAATAATAAGTTCACAGAGTGCTCCCTGGACTTGGTTCTGTGGGTCAGTGGGTGTCTGTGTGACTGGGATGTAATCTGAAATTTGACAAACAGCTTTCAATTTCAAGTTCAATTTATTGTCTTTCAACTGAGCACATGTATATCACCAAGTGAAAAAACATGCCTCTGGACCAAGGTGCTCAACACAGTACATATAACTCACACTCAACACATAAAGTAATATTACCTCAAATAAATTTGCAAACAATATGGCACACTTACAATACAAACCAAAAAGTAAACGGTATAGCGCCACTGGCCCCACATGCGTGGTGTGATCTGGGTGGTGGCAGGGAGTTCAGTGGTCTCACGGCCTGGGGGAAGAAGCTGTTCCCCATCCTAACAGTCCTCGTCCTAATGCTACAATAACTCCTCTCTGAAGGTCAAAGAGAGGTTGGACAGATCGGAGGGGATCATTGACAAGGTAAAAGAATGTTTGCACAACACTCCTGGTCAATACCTCTCCCAAACAAGAGAAAATCTGCAGATGCTGGAAATCCAAGAAACGCACACAAATGCTGGAGGAACTCAGCAGGCCAGGCAGCATCTGTGGAAAAGAGTGCAGTCAACATTTTGGGGTCCTGCTGACGGGTCTTGGCCCAAAACGTCGACTGTACTCTTTTCCATAGATGCTGCCTTGCCTGCTGAGCTCTTCCAGCACTTTGTGTGTGATCACTATCTCTGATGGGTGGAATAGAGACAACGATGATCCTCCCAGCGGTCCTCACAATCCTTTTTTTTCGGTCTTGCAGTGAGATGCCTTGCAATTCCCGTGCCAGATGGTGATGGGGCTGGTCAGGACATTCCATGGTGTTCCTGTAAAAATTGGGGGTTTCATTTTCTCTGGTACTCCAAGCTGTTTTTCTTTTTTTTTGACATTACTGTTTGATTAAAAACGTTATACAGATGACAGTACTGGAGTTCTTTTGTTTAAAGCTCTGAAGTTTTGTGCTTTTAATTACAGTTGTGTGCCTTGGCAAGGGTTTAAAATGAACATTCCAGATTAACCTGCAAACTTCCCAGCAAAAAAATACATCTGTGAGACATTTTCTACCTAACTGGACTGTTAGATTCATAGATAATAATGCAAGCAAACTCCCTTATATGGCAGCTATGGAGTCTTGACATTCATCTTACAATCGTACAGTTAGCTAAGTAAACCAATCAGGTCGATTACTAATGATAAATGTTTACAATTTGAACAACAATTCCCCTTCATATACTCTGTCTACATTTCTTGCAGCATCAGTGAAGCAGCCAGCAAAATCCAACACCCCACCCACCCTGAACATTCCCTCATGTCCCCTCTCCCATCGGGCAGAAGATATGGAAGACTGAAAGTGCAAAGAGTGCTTCCTCTTTGTCATGAGACCCAGTCGGGGTACTGCTGCTGGTAACAAAGCAAAACAAGATAAAATAAAGTAACTGGACCCAGGGCACACTCACTCATACCACTCAAGCACTCTTTATTTTGCTTTGCACAATGAGCTCAGTCATGCCCCGGTTACCCGCACTGTTTTGAAGTCTGAACAGAGAACTACTATTTTTATACAGAATTAGCTTATCAGTTACAGATATTGACCATGTGGTAAATTGTGTAGCTCTAAATTCTTTATTTGCAAGATCATTTAGACGGAGACGCAACGTAAAGATTTTTACTCCTCATGTATAAGAAGGATGTAAGTAGTAAAGTCAACTCAATAATAGAGGCGTTAAAAGTCCATAGAAACTATAAGCTGGCAACTGATCACACTTTGAAGTGAGTAAAGCAATTGTTCCTTAGCTGTTGGGCATGTTTCACATCCTTCTGTTATTCCCATCTCATCTGTCTCCTGCACCCCTTTCTGTCTGAAGGGGAGCTATGTTCTGGGAAGGTCTCCCTTGTCTGGGTTTGACCACACACTGCCACAGCCATACTCGCCTGGACACTGTCTTTAACCCTTGCTTTACTGCAACTCCCACAGGGGCACTGTTCTGTCGCACACCTTTGGGCCATCCACCACAAAAGGTGGGATCTTCTGGTGGTCACCCATTTTGATTACCTTCCCATTCCAATATGTGGTTCCCCAGCCTTCTCTCCTGCCACGAGGCTAAGCTCAGGTTGGTGGAACAATACCACATGTTCCAGTTAGGTAGCCTCCAAATTCATAAGGTGAACATTGATTTCTCCAACTTTTGGTCATTTCTCCCCCTCCCACTTCTCTCGTTTTCCATTCCCCATTCTGGTTCAGCGGCAGGAATTGAACTCCGATCAGATATCACTGGCGCTGTGAAGCGTTGCTACAGCATAGAGTCATAGAGGCATTGAATCACCACGTTATGCAGGGTAGAAGCAGGCTGTTCTGTATATCAAAGAACACACACAAAATGCTGATGGAACACAGCAGGCCAGGCAGCATCTATAAGGAGAATCACTGTTGACGTTTCGGGCCGAGACCCTTTGTCAGGACTAACTGAAGGGAAAGATACCAAGAGATTTGAAAGTGGTGGGGGGAGGGGGAAACATGAAATGATAGGAGAAGACCGGAGGGGGTGGGGTGAAGCTGAGAGCCAGACAGGTGATTGGTGAAAGTGATACAGAGCTGGAGAAGGGAAAGGATCATGGGACGGGAGGCCTCGGGAGAAAGGGCGGGGGGAGCACAGAGGGAAATGGAGAACAGGCAGAGTGATGGGCAGAGAGAGAGAAAAAAAAACAACAACTAAATATGTCAGGGATGGGGTAAGAAGGGGAAGAGGGGCATTAACGGAAGTTGGAGAAGTCAATGTTCATGCCATCAGGTTGGAGGCTACCCAGCAGGTATATAAGATGTTGTTCCTCCAAACTGAGTGTGGCCTCATCTTGACAGTAGAGGAGGCCATGGATGGAATGGGAATGGGACGTGGAATTAAAATGTATGGCCACTGGGAGATCCTGCTTTCTCTGGCGGACAGAGCGTAGGTGTTCAGCAAAATAGTCTCCCAGTCTGCGTCGGATCTCACCATTATATAAAAGACCACATCGGGAGCACTGGATGCAGTATACCACACCAGCCGACTCACAGGTGAAGTGTCGCCTCATCTGGAAGGACTGACCTACACATGGTCTGCCAGAGGAAGAAGGATCTCCCAGTGGCCACACATTTTAATTCCACGTCCCATTCCCATTCGGATATGTCTATCCATGGACTCCTCTACTGTCAAGATGAAGCCACACAGGTTGGAGCCTTTCCTACCCATCAACCAGCCCAAACAGGGAGGGCAAGAATCCAGATGTTGTGGTCCATGTAGGGACCAATGACGAGGGTAGGATGAGTGAGGGGGTCCTGCGTAGGGAGTTCAGGGAGTTAGGTGCGAAGCTGAAGAGCAGGACCTCCAGGGTAACAATCTCAGGATTGCTACCTGTGCCACGTGCGAGTGAGGCAAGGAACAGAAAGATTATACAGATTAATACGTGGCTGAAAGGATGCTGCAGGAGGGAGGGCTTCAGGTTTGTAGATAATTGGGCTTTGTTCCAGGGAAGGTGGGATCTGTTCCGGAGGGACGGTTTACACCTGAACTGGAGCGGTACTAACATTCTTGCAGGGAAGTTTGCTAGTGCTTCTTCGGTGGGGAGGGTTTAAACTAAATTTGCAGGGGGCAGGGATCCAGAACGTGAGGGAGGATAGCGAGCGGAAGAATAAAGGACAGGTGGGGACTACACAGTTCCGGAATATTAAGTGTGTAGTAGAGAAAGGTGAGGCGGAACAAGTGATAAGGAGGACACATGTACAGAGGGATGGTCTGACGGAACATGGAGTTAAATGTGTTGAAAGAATAAGTAAATTTAGGAAGGACAACAAAATTCTAGGGGTTTATAGCTCGATGGGAGTTCGGGGAGCTGGGTTAAGCACAATAGGCAGAGATTCAAAGAGAGAGAGGAGAAATGGACTAAAAATTCTATATCTGAATGCACGAAGTGTCAGAAATAAGGCGGATGAGCTTGAAGCCCAGGTGCAAATGGGTAACTATGATGTTGTTGGGATAATGGAGACATGGCTGCAGGGAGATCAGACCTGAGAAATGAATGTACAAGGGTATGCGTGCTATCGTAGGGACAGAAATGTGGGCAGAAGGGGTGGGGTGGCCCTGTTGGTGAGGAATGAGATTCAGTCCTTTGCAAGGGGGGACATAGGGTCAGGAGAAGTAGAGTCTGTGTGGATAGAACTGAGGAACAGTAAGGGCAAAAGGACCCAAATGGGTGTTGTCTACAGGCCACCAAACAGTAGCATGGATATTGGGTGCAAGTTGAATAGGGAGTTAACATTGGCATGTGGCAAAGGTAATGTCACAGTAGTTATGGGAGATTTCAACATGCAGGTGAACTGGGAGAATCGGGTTGGTGCTGGACCCCAGGATAGGGAGTTTGTAGAGTGCCTATGGGATGCATTCTTGGAACAGCTTGTACGAGAGCCGACCAGGGACAAGACTATTCTGGATTTAGTGTTATGTAATGAACAGGATTTGATAAGCGATCTTGAAGTAAAGGAGCCATTAGGAGGTAGTGATCATAATATGATAAGTTTTTATCTGCAATTTGAGAAGGATAAGGGCAGCTCAGAGGTGTCAGTGTTGCAGTTGAACAAAGGAGACTATGGAGCCATGAGGGAGGAGCTGGCCAAAGTTAACTGGACGGATATCCTAGCAGAAAAGACAGTGGAACAGCAATGGCAGGTATTCTTGGGAATAATGCACAAGGTACAAGATCAGTTCATCCCCCGGAGAAGAAAGGATTCAAAGGGGGGAAAGGGGCCACAATGGTTGACAAAGGAAGTCAGAGATTGCATAGCATTAAAAAAAAAGGAAGTATGACAGAGCTAAGGTGAGTGGAAGGATAGATGATTGGGAAGTTTTTAAGGAACAACAGAACTTAACTAAAAAGACAATATGGGGAGAAAAAATGAGGTACGAACGCAAGCTAGCCAGGAATATAAAGGAAGATAGCAAAAGCTTTTTTAGGTATGTGAAGAGAAAGAAGATAGTTAAGAACAATGTTGGGCCCTTGAAGAATGAATTGGGTGAAATTATTAAGGGAAACAGAAATGGCAGAAGAATTTAATGAGTACTTTAGATCCGTCTTCACTAAGGAAGACACAAGCAATCTCCCAGATGTATGGATGGGCCAAGGACATAGGGTAACAGAGGAAATGAAACAGATTGACATTAGGAAGGAAACGGTGATGAGTAGACTGATGGGACTGAAGGCTGACAAATTCCCAGGTCCAGATGGTCTGCATCCTAGGTTACTAAAGGAGGTGGCCCTGGAAATTGCGGATGCATTGGTAATCATTTTCCAATGTTCCTTAGACTCAGGATCAGTTCCTGAGGGTTGGAGAATGGCTAATGTTATCCCACTTTTTAAAAAAGGAGGGAGGGAGAAAACAGAGAACTATCGACCTGTCAGCCTGACATCGGTGGTGGGAAAGATGCTAGAGTCCATTATTAAAGATGAGATAGTGGCATATCTAGATAGCAGTGATAGGATTGGGCCGAGCCAGCATGGATTTACCAAGGGCAAATCATGCTTGACTAATCTATTGGAGTTTTTCGAGGATGTAACCAGGAAGTTAGACGGGGGAGATCCAGTGGATGTAGTGTACCTCGATTTTCAGAAAGCATTTGATAAGGTCCCACATAGAAGATTGGTGGGTAAAATCAAAGCTCAGGGCATCGGGGGGAAGGCATCCGGAACATACTTCCTGCCTCTATCTTGTCCAATCCCTTAATAATCTTATATGTTGCAATCAGATCCACTCTCAATCTCCTTAATTCCAGCGTGTACAAGCCCAGTCTCTCTAACCTCACTGCGTAAGACAGTCCTGACATCCCAGGAATTAACCTCGTGAATCTACGCTGCACTTCCTCTACAGCCAGGATGTCTGGTTGGCAGATAGAAAGCAAAGGGTAACGGTGAATGGGTGTTTTTCAGAATGGCAGGTGGTGACCAGTGGGGTGCCACAGGGCTCAGTATTGGGACCACAGATGTTTACCATTTATGTTAACGATTTGGATGAAGGCATAAAAAATAGCATCAGCAAATTGGCTGATGATACTAAGCTGGGTGGCAGTGTGACATGTGATGAGGATGTTAGGAGAATTCAGGGTGACTTGGATAGGCTGGGTGAGTGGGCAGATACTTGGCAGATGACGTTTAATGTGAATAAGTGTGAGGTTATCCACTTTGGGAGTAAGAATAGGAAGGCAGATTATTATCTGAATGGTGTAGAGTTGGGTAAGGGAGAAATACAAAGAGATCTTGGAGTCCTTGTTCATCAGTCACTGAAGGTGAATGAGCAAGTGCAGCAGGCAGTGAAGAAGGCTAATGGAATGTTGGCCTTTATTACAAAGGGAATTGAGTACAAGAGCAAGGAAATCCTCTTGCATTTGTACAGGGCCCTGGTGAGACCACACCTGGAGTATTGTGTACAGTTTTGGTCTCCAGGGTTAAGGAAGGACATCCTGGCTGTAGAGGAAGTGCAGCGTAGATTCACGAGGTTAATTCCTGGGATGTCAGGACTGTCTTACGCAGTGAGGTTAGAGAGACTGGGCTTGTACACGCTGGAATTAAGGAGATTGAGAGTGGATCTGATTGCAACATATAAGATTATTAAGGGATTGGACAAGATAGAGGCAGGAAGTATGTTCCGGATGCTGGGAGAGTCCGGTACCAGAGGGCATGGTTTGAGAATAAGGGGTGGGTCATTTAGGACAGAGTTAAGGAGAAACTTCTTCTCCCAGAGAGTTGTGGGGGTCTGGAATGCACTGCCTCGGAAGGTAGTGGAGGCCAATTCTCTGGATGCTTTCAAGAAAGAGCTAGATAGGTATCTTATGGATAGGGGAATCAAGGGATATGGGGACAAGGCAGGAACCAGGTATTGATAGTGATTGATCAGCCATGATCTCAAAATGGCGGTGCAGGCTCGCAGGGCCGAATGGTCTACTTCTACACCTATTGTCTATTGTCTATAGTCTATTTTTAAGTGTAATTGTACCTCCCTCTAACACTTGCACTGGCAGCTTGTGGGACAGTAGTGCAGTGGATAACACAACACTTCACAACACCAAGTCAACTCAAGTCACTTTTTATTGTCATTTCGACCATAACTGCCGGTACAGTGCGTAGTAAAAACTAGACAAGGTTTATTCAGAACCATGGTGTTACATGACACAGTACAAAAACTAGACTGAACTACGTAAAAAAACAACACAGAGAAAGCTACAGACCTACACAGGACTGCATAAAGTGCACAAAACAGTGCAGGTATTACAATAAATAATAAACAAGACAATAGGGCAGTAAGGTGTCAGTCCAGGCTCTGAGTATTGAGGAGTCTGATAGCTTGGGGGAAGAAACTGTTACATAGTCTGGTCGTAAGAACCCAAATGCCTTTTCCCAGATGGCAGGAGGGAGAAGTTTGTATGAGGGGTGCGTGGGATCCTTCATAATGCTGTTTGCTTTGCAGATGCAGCATGTAGTGTAAATGTCTGTAATGGTGGAAGAGAGACCCAGATGATCTTCTCAGCTGACCTCACTATCCACTGCAGTGTCTTGCGATCCGAGATGGTGCAATTTCCGAACCAGGCAGTGATGCAGCTGCTCAGGATGCTCTCAATACAACCCCTGTAGAATGTGATGAAGATGGAGGGTAGGAGATGAACTTTCCTCAGCCTTTGCAGAAAGTAGAGATGCTGCTGGGCTTTCTTTGCTATGGAGCTGGTGTTGAGGGACCAGGTGAGATTCTCCATCAGGTGAACACCAAGAAATTTGGTGCTCTTAACGATCTCTACCGAGGAGCCGTCGATGTTCAGCGGGGAGTGGTCGCTCCATGCCCTCCTGAAGTCAACAACCATCTCTTTTGTTGTGTTCACATTCAGAGACAGGTTGTTGGCTCTGCACCAGTCTGTTAGCTGCTGCACCTCCTCTCTGTATGCTGACTCGTCGTTCTTGCTGATGAGACCCACCACGGTCGTGTCATCTGTGAACTTGATGATGTGGTTCGAGCTGTGTGTTGCAGCACAGTCGTGGGTCAGCAGAGTGAACAGCAGTGGACTGAGCACACAGCCCTGGGGGGCCTCGTGCTCACTGTGATGGTGTTGGAGATGCTGCTTCCGATCCAGACTGACTGAGGTCTCCCAGTCAGGTAGTTGGAACATTGTGGTGCTACTGCAGCACTATCTGTAAGGGGTTTTTACGTTCTTCCAGGTGCTCCAGTTTCCTCCCACATTCCAAAGGTTGTTAAGGTTCGTAAATTGTGGGCAGGCTAAGTTGGAGCTGGAATTATGTCAAAACTGGTGAAGGAGGCAGGTTTCTAGATCATTGGGATCTCTTCTGGGGAAAGCATGACCAGTGCAAAAGGGGTTACACCTGCACCTGAGAGGAGCCAATATCCTTGTGGGCAAGGAGGGTTTAAACTAATTTGGCAGGGGGAATGATAGGTCAAATGGTAAACAAGCAGAGGCACTGTGTAGTGAGACTGTCAGGAAGGACAAGCAGATGATAGGGCAAAATTGCAGTGTGATGTTGTGTACTTTGATTTTCAGAAGGCCTTTGACAAGGTACCACACATATGGCTGCTTAACAAGCTTCAAGCCCATAGTATTACAGGGCAGATACTAGCATGAGTAGGGGATTGGCTGATTGGCAGGAAGCAAAGAATGGGAATAAAGGGAGCCTTTTCTAGTTGGCTGCCAGTGACTAATGGTTTTCACAGGGGTTTGTGTCGGGACTGCTTCTTCTTACATTGCATGGCAATGATTTGGATGATGGAATTGATGGTTTCGCAGTCAAGTTAGCAGATAATATGAAGATAAGTGGAGGGTCAGGTAGCATTAAGGAAGTGGGGAGGTTGCATGAGAACAGAAAGATTATGAGAATGGCCAAAGAAGTAGCAGATGGAATAGAGTGTCTAGAGGTGTATGGTCATACTGTACACTTTGTTGGAAGGAATAAAATGGCAGACTAAACAGGCAGAATTTTTTTTAATAATCTGTGGTGCAAAGTGACTTGGGAGTCCTCATACAGGGTTCCCTGAAGGTTAACTTGCAGGTTGAGTCGGCGGTGAGGAAAGCAAATGCCATGTTAGCATTTGCTTCAAGAGGACTGGAATATAACAGCAAGGATGTCATGTTGAGGCTTTATAAGGCATTGCTGAAGCCTTTCTTGGAGTATTGTGAACTGATTTGGCTTCGTTATCAAAGTAAGGATGTGTTGGCATTGGAGAGGGTTCAGAGGAGGTTGATAAAAACGATTCCAGAAATGAATGGTTTGCCATATGAGGAGCATTTGATGGCTCCAGGCCCGTACTCACTGGAATTCAGAAGAATGAGGGGAGAGCTCATTGAAACCTATTGAATGTTGAAATGCTTCCTGTAATACGATCTTCTTTCATCATTTTATTTTATTATGCTAATACATTATACCGTTTTGTTCTTAGTTGTATATATTACCTTGAAATTCATTTTCTTGCAGGCATTCATATTAGCACAAAGAAACACAATAGAATCAATGAAAAACTGCACACAAAGACTGACTAACAACCAAAATGCAAAAGAGGACAAGTTGCAAATAAATATATATATGTAAATAAGTGGATAGATAATACTGAGAACATGAGTTGGAGAGTCCTTGAAAGTGAGTGTGTAGGTTTGGAATCAGTTCAGAGTCGAGGTGATTGAAGTCATCCATGTTCACTCAGGAGCGTGATGCCTGTGGGGTAGTAACTATTCCTGAGTCAGGTGGGGTGGGACCTAAGGTCCTGTACCTTCTGCCTGATGGCAGCGGCAAGCAGAGAGCATGTCTGGATGGTAGCTATGGTTCTGAAGTTCACTCTGACTGGAACAGCCTACATAACTGCAGCAATGGAACGCCTTCACTTAGAGGGACTGCTGTAGTTAATCTTCTGATTAACTGCACTCTGTATCATGTTTTAGCAGGACACAGTCGGATCATGGCTATTAATCACTGCCTCTTATGAGGATAGAATTCTCTATCAAATCTGCAGCAAGCAGGGTTATTAAGGGATAGCTGGCAAAATACTCCATTAGAAATGTGTTATGCAAAAAAATGAAATTATCCTGGACTCATTTCAATAGATTGGGAACAATCAAAAAATTTGTTTTGAAATATTTTTGAAATGAACTCTTTTGAGATTAAACCCACTTGGCGATTTAGAAGCTTATCTGGCATTTTCCACGTACTCCCCGTAAACAGAACAAAGCAAAGCCTACATCAGTCTAATGTGTATTTCTGCAGCGCACAGATCGGTCCTGGAAATCCAGCTGACCCACTGCCCACTTGCATAACTCCAGATTATAGACACCCTCTGGTCCATGCAAAGTCTAACCTGAGAGTTCCAGCCTCAGTTAGAGATCTGATCTAGTTGAACAGTATGCAAGACAAGTTTTTCCACAGTATCTTGGCACATGTGGCAGGAATAAATCGAAGCCAGCACCAAAACCAATAGACACAAACTGAGATCCGCCCTAAATCGGGGACCCATTTTGTCTCCACCTATAAAAAGTGGAATTTCCCAGAGGCCAACCATTTTAATTCCTTTCCCCGTTCCCATTCTGACCTGTCAGTTCTTGGCCTCCCCTTCTGACACAATGAGACCACTCTCAGATTGGAGGAACACCACCTTATATTCTCTCTCGGTAGCCAACCTTTGGTTGGAGTACTGTGTAAATGCAGTAGAAGAGTTCTCCCACAAGTCTAGCAAAGAGCTTTAAAAACCCAGACTGCATAAAAGAGGGGTAACGTCTAGCAGATTGGTCAGCATGGGAATAGTCCGAGCCAGAGTGGTAAGGCCTTCAGCGATAACAGGCAGAGGCAGGGTAAGTAGGCAAGTTCATTGCTTGTTTCTTATTTATTTAACTCTTGAGAGAGTAAGGGGTAAGTCTACAGAGCCAGTGGAGTCAGATGTGGGATTTCCGGTAGATTATGATCTTCCCCATTGGCCACGTCTGCACCAGGTGCATCCAGGTGCAGCTGCTTAGAGACCGTGTTAGAGAGCTGGAGCTGCAGCTTGATGACCTCCAGCTTGTCAGGGAGAGTGAGGAGGTGATAGACAGGAGCTTCAGGGCGGTAGTCACCCCAAGGCTACAGGAGACAGATAAATGTGTGACTGTCAGGAAAGGGAAGGGAAAATGCCAGATCTTGGAGATCACACCTGTGGTCATCCCCCTCAACAAAAAGCACCCCATTTTGAGTACTGTTGGGGGTACGACCTACCTGGAGGAAGCCTCTGGCACTGAGTCTGCCCTGTGGCTCAGAAGGGTAGGCAATTGAAGAGGATGGCAGCAGTAATAGGGGACTTCATTGTTTGGGGGGCAGACAGGCAATTCTGTAGACTTGAAAAGGAAACACGGATGGTAGTTTGCCACCCAGGTGCCAGAGTCCACAATGTTTCTGAATGTGCCCACAATATCCTGAAAAGGGAGGGTGAGCAGCCAGAAGTCGTGGTACAGATTGGTACCAACGACATAGGTAGAAAAAGGGAGGAGGTCCTGAAAACAGAATACAGGGAGTTAGCATGGAAACTGAGAAGCAGGTCCTCAAGGGTCATAATCTCGGGATTGTGCCGCCTGTGCCACGCGACAGTGAGGATAGGAATAGAATGAGGTGGCAGATAAATGCTGAAGAATTGGAGTGGGGGTTCAGATCTCCACATAATTGGAACCTCTTCTGGGGCAGGAGTGGCCTATGCAGAGAGACAGGTTGCACTTGAATCTGAGGGGGGCCAGTATCCTTGTGGGCAGGTTTATAGAGCTGAGAGGTGGTCTCATAGAGGAGTATGAATTCAGGAGAAGCGTGGTTTAAACTAATATGGCAGGGGGATGGGAATCAGTACGATAGAGCTGAGGATGAGCCAGCAGGTTTACAAGTCGATGATGGATGTAACATGAATGTAACCATATTACCATATAACAATTACAGCACGGAAACAGGCCATCTTGGCCCTTCTAGTCCATGCCGAACGCTTACTCTCACCTAGTCCCACCGACCTGCACTTAGCCCATAACCCTCCATTCCTTTCCTGTCCATATACCTATCCAGTTTTGTTTTAAATGACAAAATCGAACCTGCCTCTACCACTTCTACTGGAAGCTCGTTCCACACAGCTACCACTCTCTGAGTAAAGAAGTTCCCCCTTGTGTTACCCCTAAACTTTTGCCCCTTAACTTTCAACTCATGTCCTCTTGTTTGAATCTCCCCTACCATCAATGGAAAAAGCCTATCCACTCAACTCTATCTATCCCCCTCACAATTTTAAATACCTCTATCAAGTCCTCCTTCAACCTTCTACTCTCCAAAGAATAAAGACCTAACTTGTTCAACCTTTCTCTGTAACGTGGGTGCTGAAACCCAGGTAACATTCTGGTAAATCCCCTCTGTACTCTCTCTAATTTATTGACATGTAAGGAAGGACAAGCCAATGACTGGGTACAAATGCAGACAGGGCAAAGAGTTAAATTGTCCACAGAGGCAAAATTCAAAAAGGTGAGGAACGTAGGACTGAAGGTGCAGTATTTAAATGCGTGTAGCATTCGGAATAAGGTGGACAAATTCCTGGCGCAATTAGAGATTGGTCAATATGACATGGGCATCACTGAGTCATGGCTAAAAGGAGGCCATGGTTGGGAGCTTAACATCAAAGGACATACTTTGTATCAAAAGGACAGGTGATGGTGTGGCTCTGGTGGTAAGGGATGGAATTACATCTTTAGAAAGAAGTGACATAGGGTCAGAGAATGTTGAACCTTTGTGGGTGGAGTTAAGGAACTACAAGGGTTAAAAAACCACTAAGGGAATAATATATCGGCCTCCAAATTGCAGCCAAGATGTGGGGTTGAGATTCCAAAGGGAGCTGGAAAAGGCCTGTAATAAAGGTAAAGACACAATTTGTAATGTGGGACTTCAATACGCAAGGGGATTGGGAAAATCAGGTTGATATTGGATCGCAAGAGAGGGAATTTGTTGAATGCCTATGAGATGGGTTTTTAGAGCAACTTGTGCTTGAGCCTACTTGGGGAAAGGTTATGTTTGATCAGGTGTTGTGTAATAATCCAGATTTTATTAGGGAGCTTAATGTAAATGCATGGAATATAACAAATAAAGTGGACAATCTTGTTACACCATTACAGATTGTTATGATAGTCATGAGAGATTTTAACATGCAGGTCAATTGGGAAAATCAGGTTGGTAATGGATCTCAAGAGAATGAATTTGTTGAAAGCCTATGAGATGGCTTTTTAGAGCAGTTTGTCATTGAGCGTACTGGGGGATCAGCTATACTGCATTGGGTGTTACATAATAAACTGGAGGTGATTAGGGAGCTTAAGGTAAAAGAACCCTTTAGAGGCAATGATAACAATATGATTGAGTTCAACTTGAAATTTGATAGGGAGAAAGTAAAATCTGATGTAGCAGTATTTCAGTGGAGTAAAGGAAATTACAGTGGTGTGAGAGAGGAGTGGCCAAAGTAAATTGGAAGGGATGACAGTAGAGAAGCAATCACATGAGTTTCTGGGAAAAATAAGGAAGATGCAAGATAGATGTACTCCAAAAACAAATAAATACTCAAATGGCAAAATAGTACAACCACAGCTGACAAGGGAAGTCAAAGATAATGTATTGGGACCGCTACTTTTCCCATTGTTTGTCAATGATTTAGATAAGGGAACTGATGACTTTGTGGAAAAGTGTGCGGATGATACAAAGACAGGTGGAGGGGTGGGTAGTGCTGAGGAAGCAATGCGATTGCAGCAAGACTTAGACAAATTCAAAAATGGGCAAAAAAATGGCAGATGGAATACAATATTAGGAAATGTATGATAATGTATTTGGTAAAAGGAACAACAGTGTGGATTATTATCTAAATGGGGAGAAGGCTCAAACATCAGAGGTACAGAAGGACTGAGGAGTCCTTGTGCAAGACTCCCAGAAGATTAATTTACAGGTTGAGACTGTGGTAAAGAAGGCAAATGCATTGTTGGCATTTTTTTCAAGGGGACTGGAATGTAAAACCAAGGAGATAATGCTGAGCCTTTATAAGACACTGGTCAGGCTGCACTTGGAGTATTGTCAATGGTTTTGGACCCCATATCTCAGAAAGGATGTGTTAGCATTAGAGAGAGTCCAGAGGAGGTTCACAAGGATGATTCCAGGAATGAAGAGGTTAACATATGAGGAGCGTTTGGCAGCTTTGGGAATTTAGAAGAATGCAGGGGGATCTCATTGAAACCTACCAAATGTTGAAAGGACTAGATAGGGTGGATGTGGAGAGGATGTTTCCTATGGTGGGGGTATCCAGAACTAGAGAGCACAGCCTCAAAATTTAGGATTAACCTTCTAGGAAAGTTTTTTTTAGGCAGAGGGTACTGAATCTGTGGAATGCTCTGCCACAAACTGCGGTGAAGGCCACGTCTGTGGGTATATTTAAGGCCGAGGTTGATCGTTTCCTGACTGGTCATGGCATTGAAGGATGTGGCGATACGGCAGGTGTATGGGGTTGAGTGGGATCTGGGATCAGCCATGACGGAATGGCGGGGCAGGCTCGATGGGCTGAATGGGCTGATGCTGTTCCTATGTCTCATGGTCTGACCTAATGGCGTGAACATCAAATTCTCCTTCCGGTAATTATTTTTCCGCTCTCTCTTCTCTTTTTTCTATTCCCCACTCTGGCATCTTATTGCTCCTCACCTGCCCCTCCTCCTCTCGCCCATGGTCCCCTCTCCTCTCCTATCAGATCCCTTCTTCTCCAGCCCTTTTCCTTTTCCACTGATCACCTCCCAGCTTCTTACTTTATCCCCCACCCCCCACCAATTTGGCTTCACTTATCACCCTCTACCTTGTCTTCTTTACCCTCCCCAGCCTCTTATTCTGGCAACGTCCCCCTTCCGTTCCAGGCACGATGACGGGTTTTAGCCTAGAATGTTGACTGTTTGTCCATTTCCATAGATGCTGCCTGACCTGCCGAGCTCCCCCAGCATTTTATATGGCTTGCTCTGAGTCTATCCACACTCAGTTGATACAGAACAGTAGAGAACGATGGAAGAGATTACAACTCAATTCTCCTTCCTACCTTACCCTCATCCTCAAACCATATCTCGGTGAACTTCACTGCTCTGACAATCTGAAACTTTCTCTCATGAACAGGTGAACTGGGGTTGGGGGGGGGGTAGTGGTGGAATATTTGATTTTACCTGAAGTAATGCAACCATAGTCAGACCATCTTACCACTCCTCTGTGCCTGAAATTGGTCATTGTTGCAAGGTAGATGTTTATTATTCTAGAGTTGAAATGAAAAGATGAATTTCTATCAGGTCACCTTTCAGCCTCCAACAATCCAGACAAGACAAATCCAAGTTTGTCCGAACTCTCCTTATAGTTATTAGGTGGTTAGGTTCTTGATTAGCAAGGATGTCAAATGTTATAGGGAGAAGGCAGGAGAGTGGGGCTAAGAGGGGTAATAAATCAGCCATGACGGACTGGTGAAACAGACTCAATGGGCCGAATGGCCTAATTCTGCTCCTATGTTTTATGGTCGTATGGTCTTGACATAAATAGGCGATACATTCCCTGCCATTCAGTCTTTGTATTTGCTGATACTCCCACTGGGTTCAAGCGTCTGTCAGACACCCCATTCTGCTCAGGACTGATTCGTCTGAAAACACTCGTGCATGCCACACCTGAAGACAAGTTAAAGGCAAAAGAATGTTTGCAGCCGAGAAATGGTACAGTAGTGGTTTCCCAGTGACAGCACTGGCTCTGAGGGTCCCAGAGCATGAGCTCAGTTACAAGCCAGTCCTGTCACTCACCACTCTGTCCTGGTGGTCTGTCACATTCTGATATTTCACTCAACTAAAACATCCAGAGAATTTCTATGACCTCCTTGAGGACTCGGGGGTTTACAATTTCTCTCACAGTTGGTAGAAATTTGGAGTTAATGTTCCTGCCCTTTCCCCTACATGCTGGACCTCCGTTCACTGTTGTGCAGAAGCTGAAGATCAGCACCAAGACTCAGTATGTCCAGGCGCGCAGCGGAGGTGTGAGCGAAACACTACTGGAGTGACAGCATCGAAAGATCCCAATTCAATTCCCACCGTTGTCCGTAAGGTGTTTGTACGTTCTCTCCGTGACCGTGTGTGTTTCCTCCAGGTGCTCCGGTTTCCTCCCACAGTCCAAGAGAAGGATGTAGAGTACATGTGCAAAAGTCTGAGGCGTGCTAAATGTTTTATCTGGTTTCAGATGGTATGACCCCCACAGAGCCCTGATCACCGAGGCTGTCTGGGAATTACCTGGAGAGACAGAGCAAGCTAGACAGCCAAGGTCTGCAGACGAACCGTGGCAAGTTCTCCAAAATGCTTGGAACAGCCTAACAGCCGATTTTCTTATAAAGATTCATGACAGATTCAAGAGAATCGATGCCGGTTTAAAGGCAAAGGGTGATCACACCCAATATTGATTTGATTTTGTTTTTTACTGATTACTGCTCTTCATAGTAATTTTTTTGATATTTAGAAACATTTCAATTTGTTATTTTTTGAAAGCATCTTCACCTCACAGACTTTCATTACGTGTGCCCGACTTTTGCAGAGTATTGGAAGGGTTAGGGTTAGTGAGCTGGTGGCATGCTGCGTTGGCGTTAGAGGGGTGGTGAGGTTTGCAAAGTGTGTGTATGTGTGTGTGTGTGTGTGTGTGTGTGTGTGTGTGTGTGTGTGTGTGTGTGTGTGTGTGTGTGTGTGTGTGTGAGAGAGAGAGAGAGAGAGAGGGGACGGGAGCTAAGATTTCCTTTCCCACCTCCCCCGAGCTGAGAACACACTCAGTCTGTGACACATGGCATGGCACAGCAGACTGGAGAAGGCGTTGATTTTGTGGCCATGACTTCAGCCTGAGACACCCCCCGAGTGTTCCTCCTGGTCGAGGTGCGGGGCCTGTGCTGGGGCAGCTTCTATCGTTTGCAAACATATGGCGCATTGAAAGTTAAGGAAACATTTACATACTCCTGGCAAACTGTACTGACTAGTTAAGATCGAAGAACACGTAGCTCCTTACAAATGGCACCGCTAAAAATTTATTTGAGATTTCGACATTTTTATGCATTTATCAAAATAAACACTTGCAATTGTTGGAATCCAGAGTGAAGCCAAAGAACAGCAGATGCTGTGAGCCCATCAGTAATGCTGAGGAGATGTAACCATCAATAAAATCAATCTTCACTTAACACTGATGCACTTGGCATTTTCTTTAATGGGAGGGGGGATTCCCTATTTGTGCAGTTTGCCAGCGAGAGGCCTGGGGGAGACAGAACTAATGGAGAACTGTCCACTCATGGAAGACAGGCAGTCTGCAAGTGTGCAGAGGGCCGAGGCAGTCTGTCATAAATCACAGACATGTCAACACATGGTTCAGATCCACACTGCGTCTCGCACATAAATATGCTGAATAAGAGACCTTTCCCATAAAACCCTCACACTCCAGAACTAATCCTACCCGTGAAATATATGGGCAGCCAGAGAGAGATAAATCTAATTCAATTTTACGATTTCTAAAAATTTGTTATTTGACACCCTGAGACCAATATTGTAAATCATCCTTCTGAAGCCGTGTTCTCAAACTTTGGCAAATCCACTTTGTGGGCATCAGTAGTAACAATGTGATCACTCAAGTCGAGTATGATGTTCTCAGGCGATGCTGTCTACTGGGGGCTCCTCAGTTGACCACAGAGGCCAAGTCGGGATTCATATAATCCTATCCCCTTCACCAGTTGCTGATTGCCACGAGTCTTAAATCCGGGATGTTAGGGTGGATTCATTTAATGGAGGAGGCCTGTGCGTGACTTTGTTTAACGTGGGGAGGCTGATGCACGGGCAGCCACCACACGGTCCTTGACAGGACAGGGTCCGGTCCCAGTGGCATAGAATGCAAGATGGCTGGGGTCCCTCACTGCTGCAGCCTTCCTCCACCTTAAAAGTTTAAATGTTTTATGGACTAGGAGGCCAAAGGGCCTGTTTCTGTGCTGTACTTCTCTACAACCCTATGACACTTTCACTGCTGTTGTGATCCACCAGCTCCACTGACGAGGACTTGGTTGGGTCATTCTTTGCCTGGAACCTGTTACTTTCAGCTTACCACTGTGGGTGACCCTACCAGGATCTAGACAGCATCACTCTCGCAAACTCAGCAACTCACAGCACTCAGCATGAAAAGGTGACGACCCTCAGAGAGGTAGTATCTAGTGCCAGCTAAGCTCCTATATTTCAGTCTTGCACGGAGCAACAGACAGACATGAGGTTCTAAGTTTATTTTTCAACCTCTTGGGACACAAGTATCACTGATAATGTCAGGTAATTCGTGCCCACATCCACTTGACCTGACTTCAGGAAGGAGGGTGGTGCAAATGCTCCTGCCTATACCAACGATGCTGAGGTCAAGAGGGCTGAGGGCTTCAAGTTCCTCGGAGTGAACACCATCATGGATGATGTTCTGGTCCAACCATGTAGATATCATCAAAGTTCATCAGTGCCTCTACTTCCTCATGACGCTAAAGGAGTTTGCCATGCCCCACTCAACATGGACATACCCTCCTGTCGGGCAGAAGATACATGTTACCAGGCTCAAACCACTCTTTCGTCACTGTTATATGACTACTGAACGGTTCCCTAAACAATAAAATCAACTCTTGACTTCACAATCTACCTCGTGATGGATCCTGCACCTTATTGTCTGCCTGCTCTCCACTCTCCCTGTAACAATAGACAATAGACAATAGGTGCAGAAGTAGACCATTCGGCCCTTCGAGCCTGCACCGCCATTTTGAGATCATGGCTGATCAATTACTATCAACACCCGGTTCCTGCCTTGTCCCCATATCCCTTGATTCCCCTATCCATAAGATACCTATCTAGCTCCTTCTTGAAAGCATCCAGAGAATTGGCCTCCACTACCTTCCGAGGCAGTGCATTCCAGACCCCCAAAACTCTCTGGGAGAAGAAGTTTTTCCTTAACTCTGTCCTAAATGACCTACCCCTTCTTCTCAAACCATGCCCTCTGGTACTGGACTCTCCCAGCATCTGGAACATATTTCCTGCCTCTATCTTGTCCAATCCCTTAATAATCTTATATGTTTCAATCAGATCCCCTCTCAATCTCCTTAATTCCAGCGTGTACAAGCCCAGTCTCTCTAACCTCTCTGCGTAAGACAGTCCTGACATCCCAGGAATTAACCTCGTGAATCTACGCTGCACTTCCTCTACAGCCAGGATGTCCTTCCTTAACCCTGGAGACCAAAACTGTCCACAATACTCCAGGTGTGGTCTCACCAGGGCCCTGTACAAATGCAAAAGGATTTCCTTGCTCTTGTACTCAATTCCCTTTGTAATAAAGGCCAGCATTCCATTAGCTTTCTTCACTGCCTGCTGCACTTGGTCATTCACCTTCAGTGACTGATGAACAAGGAACTCCGAGATCTCTTTGTATTTCTCCCTTACCCAACTTTACACCATTCAGATAATAATCTGCCTTCCTGTTCTTACTCCCAAAGTGGAAAACCTCACACTTATTCACATTAAATGCCATCTGCCAAATATCTGCCCACTCACCCAGCCTATCCAAGTCACCCTGAATTCTCCTAACATCCTCCTAACTGTGACACTTTACTCTGCATTCTGTTATTGTTTTCCCTTCTACTAATTCAACACATTCATGCAAAGAAATGATCTGTATAGATAGTATGCAGAACAAAGTTTGTCACTAAACCTCAATATATGTAACAAGAATAAACCTACTTACCAATGTACTATACAGTTGCTTATATTCCCATGCAATGACATAGTTCAGACATGAACTTCACTTAGAGCTCCAGAGTGAAGTTTAGATCTCTTCTAACATCCCACAGCATCAATCCCTGAACAAAGTAGGAAAACAGCTTCATCCCGTCAGTCGTCACGCCTCTGAAGGGTCCACAAGCCCCTGAACATCACCTTATAACTCATGCTTTTGCAGTATTTATTTAATTTTGTAAGTTATAGTAATCTTTCATATTTTGCACTGTACTGCGACCAGAAAACAATAAATTTCACAACATATGTCAGTGACTCGGATTCTGTTGTGTTAACCTTTCCATCTTTTCCCAGTTCTTTTCAACTTCCCGTTTAATTCTGCCTCCTATTTAGGTTGCTGAAAGCTCTTTGCTGGATTTATGTTTTCTCCTTATTCCCAAAAGGTTCACTTTGCAATCCCGGTTCAAGTTGGAGTTCCTGTTGCTGGGACTGATGACTTTATGAGAGTCTATCACTGGTCCACCTGAATCATTTGCTCTTCATGATGGAGATATCACCAGTTGCGTTCCACCAGCTGTGTTAAGGTTTGGGTTCTTGAATGACTGAGACTATTCTGACAGTTGAAATTTCCCTGCAATCCAGGTTTTCCTGATATTTACGACTGAATACAACTGAGACTCAGAATTAACCATGAACCCAGTTGCTGAGTACCTTATGAAAATATCTAGAGCTGGACGATAAATTTAGGATACTATTTCAAGTGCGCCAGTTTCAATTCCCATCATAGTGCATATGTTCTTCCCATGACCACGTGGGTTTCCTCCGGGTGCTCTGGTTTCCTCCCACATTCTAAAGGCGTACAGGTAAGTAGGTTAGTTGGTCACATGGTGTAATTGGGCAGCGCGGGTTCGTTGGGCCAGAAGGGCCTGTTACTGTGCTGTGTCTCTAAATAAATAGAATGAGACTAAATAACAGAAAACTTAGGGGCACAGGTTGTCAGGTCCGCTGAGTTTGAGCAGTCCTCCAAACGTTCTAGCAAATCTCTACAGATGTACCATGGAGGGCACTCGAACTGGGTTTTCCCAGGGTGGCAGTGGCCAAAACCAGATGACATCGATTTAAGGTGATTGGAGAGAACTATAGGGGGGGATATCAGTTGCAGTTTTTTTATAGAGAGTGTTAGTGCAGTGGAGGGTGTGCGGGGAAGCAGCTCTGTTGAAGGGGCTTGTCGTGTCCATTCTGGGGCAGCTCACTCACCTTTGGTCCCCACCGGACACTCAGCTCTCACCTGTGGCTCCAGGTGGCTGTTTGCATGTGACTGCGGCCACACCCCATACCACCGCTTCGACAGGGGAGCTAAACCAGGTGAGGGTAGCTGGTGAGATAGGGACATGCGAAGTCAGCTCTGGTGAACCGGGCGGATGGGATCTCCGGTGAAATCCAACGGCCCGGAAGGTGGTTCTGCAACACTTCGTGGAGGGCGAGGGGCACGACGAGGCACGGAAATCACGGTCACCCACTGCAGCCAGGGAAGATCCCAGTTTGTGATGACCACTCTTACCACCGGACCCGGACTGTCGAGGCAGAGAGAGTGGAATTGCCCCAGTGCAACGGCTTTTCCCCTTTAAAAACTTTCCTGCACAGGACTCCTGTCACTGTTGGACATGATGGAGAACCACCAAACCAGAGATGGGTGCTGGATGCAGTGCCGGGGTGATGGTAGGGGCAATTATAATAAACATACAGTAGATAGAGCATTACAGCACTCTACAGGCCCTTCAGCCCACAATGATGTGCTGACCTTTTAACCTGCTTTAAGATCAATCTAATCCTTCCCTACTATATAGCCCTTCATTTTTCTACTATCCACATGTCTGAGAGTTTCTTAAATATCCTCAATGTATCTGCTTCTACCACCCCGTTAGACCCTCAGGCAAATGGCTGTCAGAATAATGGAGAGTTACGGGTTGCGTAGGCGGGACAGGTTAGATTGATGGTGGATGGTTTATGTAGGTCAGCAAAACTTTGTGGTCCAAAGGGCCAGTCCTGTTCTGTTTCCAGTGCAAAGGTCGACGAAGCACTGTCCAATCAGAGAACGATAAAGGGTGGGAGAGAAGGCGATGATGAGCCTCAGCATAAATCGAGAGTCCAGAGGTAACTTGGGAATAAATGCTTTGAAAGCACGAAGACAGTCACTGACACATTTAAAGGATTTCGACACTGATCCAGTTTACAGACGACTCCACAATGAACAGTCCCAAGCCTGGCGGCGAAAGGGGGAGGGTTGGGCATGTGGCCTGCAACCCCCATCTTGTAAAAACCCAGAGCTACAGAAACACCAACAGAAGCTACAAAGACCTCATCCCTGGGAGAGCAAAGATCTTCACGTAGGGGACGGGCTACTCCTGGGGACAACGTGAAAGTCTGGCCCAAGATAAAGGACTGTGGTGAGTTGCTGTCAGTGCCCTGCACCCCAGTAGGGGTGATGGGCTTCACCAGTTTAGAGAGGTCTTATTACCACATCAAAATAACTGGGTGGAGGATATACGCAGTTAATTTATGTTTATTATCCATTTGCTTTTCCTGGCAATACAGGCCAGAACACAGAGGCACTGAAAACCATCAAAATAAAATCTTTATTATTCAATTTTTTCCGAATTGGTGTAATGGGCCAAAGGCTTTATTACAAGTGGTGATTTAATCTAACCATTCCAGTTGACACAACAGCGCAGGCTCCCAGAGCCATGGAATAGGGCAAACTGTCCAATAGTCATGGCTCTGTGCAGATGGGAATGATTACCTGCCAAAGACAGAACATGGTCTCCTGATCTGGTGGTTTACAGGGTAACACCATCCCTCTAATGCAGGCATTACTACCTTTCCAGCATCTAGCAGTCCATTCTTGCCTCTCCTTTACACTTCATGTAAAACTGCTGATCTCCTGGGATATTCATGCATAGCAGTCTCTAAAGATTATAGAGAATGGTGCGAGGGATGAAACAAAGATTATATCCAGTGAGTGTAAAAACAACCTTGTTAATGAGAGAGGTCAGAGGAGAATGGCCAGACTGGTTCAAGCTGACAGAAAGTTAATGTGATGCACCATCAATAACTCACTCTGAGACGTAAAGGCGAGATATCGGCTTTTATTGACTGGAAGAAGGAACGAGCAGTGAGTGACCATCATACTACGTCCTGGAGACTGAGAGGCCGGGCTCAGGCCTCGATCGCCTTTATACCGGGGTCAGTGGGAGGAGCCACAGGAGCAGTCAGCGGGGGAAGGGGGGGGGTGCGTGTCCAGACAGGTACATAGTTTACCACAGGGAGACAGTGTGGGAGGAGCCACGGTCTGTGGGAGGAGCCACAGGAGCAGTCAGCAGGGGGCGTGTCCAGACAGGCACACGTAGTTCACCACATAACGATAGCTCAAATAACCATGTGTTACAACAGCGGTGTGCAGAAAAGCATTTCTGAAAGCACAGTATCGAAGTGGATGGGCTACTGCAGCAGGCGGCCACAAACGTACACTCAGGGGCCACTTTATTAGGTACAGGAAGTTCATAATAAAGTGGCCACTGAGTGTATGTTCCATGTTGGCTCAGTTCTAAAGAGACATCCCTTTATTCTGAAGAAGTGCTCTCGAATCCTAGACTCTCCTACTCATGGAAACATTCTGTCCACATCCAGTCTATCCTGGCCTTTCAGTGAGATCCTTCCCCCACCCCCATATTCCTCCTGAACTCCATCACGTTTAAGCCTGGAGGCATCAAACAGCCTAGCCTATCCAATCTCCACCCACAACAATATCAGCAAAGGAGTCCCGTTGACTTCCAGAAGGGCTTGGTACACGTTCTACTTTGAGAGGAATTCCACACATTCACCACCCTCTGACTAAGAAATTCCTCCTCATTGCTGTTCTGAGGTTGCACCCTCTGCTTCTAGATCTCCCCTCTATAGGTAACTATCATCCTTCCTTTTGGTCATCTCTCGTTCTCCTCACCTCCAAGGAAATCAGAGCCAAGCATTTTTCTCTGCGTTCTGAACACCACCTTTTGCACTATTTTGTAAAGATTCAAGATTCAGCTTTATTTATCCCATATACATCAAACACACGGTGAAACGCAGCGCTCACACCTGGTGATGTGCTGAGGGAACTTGCAGGTCTCACCACACATTCCAAGACGAAGGTAGTGATGCACCATCAATAACTCTAGTAGACGTGAGGCCTTCATACCGGGGTCCGTGGGAGGAGCCACAGGAGCAGTCAGCGGGGGGGGGGGGGGGGGCGCGTCCAGACAGGTATATGTAGTTCACCACACGTAGCAAGCCCCCAGTGCTTGGCAGAGATCAGAACACAGCTAAACAACACAACTACACATTTTACTGATTTACTTATTTATCTATCAATCTATCCATCTATTTATTTATCTACCTGTTTATTTAATTAATTTATTTATTCGGTTATGTGCCAATTTATCTACTTGTTGATTTAGAGATACAGGTCCTTGTGGAACAACAAGCTGCATCGCGCTGCAACCGAATTAACCCTCGCCTAATCACAGGGCTGTTTACAAGGACCAATTAACCTAGAGAGGCAGGAAACTGGAGCCCTCAAAGGAAATGCATGTGCTCATATTAGGGACGAACAAACTCTCTTACAGAGGGCGCTGGAATTGAACTCAAAACTTCAACACCCTGATCTGTAATAGCATTGCACTAAGCAATAATATATGCACCACTAGCATTTATTTCATTTATTTACTTTTAAAAGTTATAGTATTTTTATGCATTACTCTGTACTGCTGCCACAAATATTTCACAAAAATGGTTGTGATTCTGATGGTTCCAGTCCTGGTTGATGGTTCTCTACAGCAGAGAGTTAATCAGAATCAGAGTCAGGTTTAATGTCACTGACACGTCATGAAATTTGTTGTTATGCGGCAGCAGTAGAATGCGATACACTGATACGCCATAATAAAAGCTACAATAAGAAATATATATATATAAATTAAATAAAATCAATAGTACAAAAAGAGAGGGGGGAAAGCAGTGAGTTTGTGTACATGGGTTCATTGTGATTAAAACTAATATGGCGGGGGGATGGGAATCAGTACGATAGAGCTGCGATAGAGCTGAGGATGAGCCAGCGGGTTTACAAGTCGATGTTGGGTGTAACATGAATGTAAGGACAGACAAGCCAATGACTGGGTACAAATGCAGACACAGCAAGGAGTTAAATTGTACCACAGAGGCAAAATTCAAAAGGGTGAAGAATGCAGGACTGAAGGTGCTGTATTTAATTGCATGTAGCATTCCGAATAAGTTGAACTTGTGGCGCAATCAGAGATTGGTCGATATGACGTTGTAGGCATCACTGAGTTGTGGCTGAAAGAAAGCCATAGTTGGGAGCTTAACATCAAAGGACATACTTTGTATCGAAAAGACAGGCAGGAAGGCTTAGGCAGTGGTGTGGCCCTGTTGGTAAGGGATGGAATTACAGGTTTAGGAAGAGGTGACATACAGTCAGAGAATGTTGAACCTTTGTGGGTGGAGTTAAGGAACTGCAAGGGTTAAAAAAGAAGCCCTATGGGAATCATATATAGGCCTCCAAATAGAAGCCAAAATGTGGGGTAAGATTGCAAAGGGAGCTGGAAAAGGGATGGAAAAAGGGTAATGCCTCAATCGTAATGGGGGACTTCAATATGCAAGGGGATTGGGAAAATCAGGTTGGTGTCAGATCGCAAGAGAGGGAATTTGTTGAATGCCTACAAGATGGGTTTTTTAGAGCAGCTTGTGCTTGAGCCTGCTAGGGGAAAGGTTATCTTAAACCTGGTGTTGTGTAATAACCCAGATCTTATCAGGCAGCTTAATGTAAAGGAACCCTGAGGAGACAGTGATAATAATATGATTGAATTCATACAGCAGTTTGAGAGGGAGAAGCACAACTCACATTGCAATGGAATAAAGGGAATTACAGAGGCATGAGAGAGGACCTTGCCCAGGTGGATTGGAGGGGGATACTGGTGGGGATGATGACAGAGCAGAGATGGCTGAAGTTTCTGGGAGTAGTTCACAGGGTGCAGGATGGGTATGTTGCACAGAAGAACTTCTCACACTGCAGGGCTAGGCAACCATGGCTAACAAGGGAAGTTAAGGTCTGGATGAAAAACAAGGACAGGGCATGTAAGGTAGCAGAAGTGAGTGGGAAGTTGGATAATTGGGAAGCTTTTAAAATCTATCAAAAGGCCACTATAAAAAGCTATAAGAAGGGAGGGCAATCTAGCCAAATATCTAAAGCAGGATGCTAAAAGTTTTTTCAGTCATATAAATAGTAAAAGGGAGGTGAAAGTGGCATTGCATCATGGGAAAATGATGCTGGTTGGCTGCCAGTGACTCATGGTGTTCCTTGGGGGTCAGTATTGGGACTGCTACTTTTCAGATTGTTTGTCAATGATTTGAATATGGAATTGATGGCTTTGAGACAAAGTTTAAAGATGATACGAAGACAGGTGGAGGGGTAGGTAGTGCTGGGGAAGCAATGTGATTGCAGAAGGACTTAGACAATTTGGAAGAATGGACAAAAAAGTGTCAGATGGAATGCAGTGTTGGAAATGTTATGATAATGCATTTTAGTAAAAGGAACAATAGTGCAGACGATTATCTCAAATGCGAGAAGGTTCAAACATTAGAGGTGCAGGGGGACTTGGGAGTCCTCATGCAAGACTCCCAGGAGGTTAATTTACAGGTTGAGTCTGTAATAAAGAAGGCAAATGCAATGTTGGCAGTTATTTCAAGGGGAATAGAATATAAAAGCAAGAAGATAATGCTGAGGCTTTATAAGACACCAGTCAGGCTGCACTTGGAGTATTGTCAACAGCTTTGGGCCCCTTATCTCAGAAAGGATGTGTTGTCATTGGAGAGAGTCCAGAGGAAGTTCACGAGGATGAATCCAGGAACAAAGGGGTTAACATATGAGGAGCATTTTGCAACTTTGGGCCTGTACTCACTGGAATTTCGAAGAATGCAGAGGGATCTCATTGAAACTTATAGTGTGTTGAAAGGTCTAGATTTCCCTTCCTAATGAAGGGTCTCAGCCTGAAGCAGCATTTCCGTAGATGCTGCCTGACCTGCTGAGTTCCTCCAGCAGTTCTTGTGTGTTGTTCTATATGAACCTGATTTATGAAACTCACAGGGGTGGTAAAGTTTCCAGCTTTTGTCAGGGTAAATTTTGAGGATTTGATTTGAAGAGCTGGCAGATTGTTCATTTCTGATTTAGTTTGATTGTAGCTGCCGTCTCCTTGGAAACCAGCTCTAAGCAGCTTTGCGTGGTCCAACTAACTGCCAGTAGTTCCAGTCTTGCCTGAACTCAGCTCCTATCGGGAAACCAAAAAAGATGTTGTAATAGGAAAAAGGATTAATGGGAGGAAGGTTTCCCATCATGGAATGGGAGCTTGGATTTTGTAAAAAGGAGCAGCTGCTTGTTCTGCCAGCCACTTTCTCTTCAGATCTCCTGGAGGAGTTTGGCTCGTAACTCCTAGTTAGAACACAAGCGACAGGCCCCAGCATTACTCCAGCCCACATTAACTCTCTGCTTAAAATAACCATCAGCCAGGACTGGAAACGTCCTATCAGACTTATTGTCACTGATATATGTTGTGAAATTTGTTGTTTAGCGCCAGCAGTACAAGTGCAGTACATAAAAATTACTGTAAGCTACTGAAGTAAATAAATAGTAATAAATTTAAGAGGAAGTAAATCTTCAAAACTTGTTATTTTGTTAGTTATGTTCCATGTTGTTCTGCTGAGCAATGTGGGTACGTCATGTTGGCGCCAGAGTGCACAGCAATACTTACAGAACACCCTCAGGTGTGCAGGTTGTTAACGCAAATGACATATTTCACTGTATGTTTTAAGACCAAAAGACAAAGGAGCAGAAGTCGGCCGTTTGGCCCATCGAGTCTGCTCCGCCATTTCATCATGAGCTGATCCAATCTCCCCTTTAGTCCCATTCCCCCGCCTTCTCACCATAACCTTTGATGCTCTGACTACTCAGATACCTATCAATCTCTGCCTTAAATACACCCAATGACTTGGCCTCCACTGCCGCCCGTGGCAACAAATTCCATAGATTCACCACCCTCTGGCTAAAAAAAATTTCTCGCATCTCTATTCTGAATGGGCGCCCTGCAATCTTCAAGTCATGTCCTCTCGTACTAGACTCCCCCACCATGGGAAGCAACTTTGCCACATCCACTCTGTCCATGCATTTCAACATTCAAAATGTTTCTATGAGGTCCCCCCTCATTCTTCTAAACTCCAAGGAGTACAGTCCAAGAGTGGTCAAACATTCCTCATATGTTAACCCTCTCATTCCCGCAATCATTCTAGTGAATCTTCTCTGAACCCTCTCCAACGTCAGCCCATCCTTTCTTAAATAAGGAGCCCAAAACTGCACACAGTATTCCAAGTGAGGTCTTACCAGTGCCTTTTCGAGCCTCAACATCACATTCCTGCTCCTATACTCTATTCCTCTAGAAATGAATGCCAACATTGCATTCACCTTCTTCACCACCGACTCAACCTGGAGGTTAACCTTAAGGGTATCCTGCATGAGGACTCCCAAGTCCCGTTGCATTTCAGAACTTTGAATTCTCTCCCTATTTAAATAATAGTCTGCCTGTTTATTTCTTCTACCAAAGTGCATGGCCGTACACTTTCCAACATTGTAATTCATTTGCCACTTCTTTGCCCATTCCCCCAATCTATCCAAGTCTCTCTGCAGACTCTGTTTCCTCAGCACTACCGGCCCCTCCACCTATCTTTGTATCATCAGCAAACTTAGCCACAAATGACATTTTGATGTACATGTGACAAATAGACTTGAATCTTAAATAAATAATGCACAAGGGATTTATGTTTTGGCACAGCTGCAGAGATAGTGCCATCAATACAGGACTTCCAATAAGATGATGGCACGTTCAGGTGCCACAGTGTCTATAAGGCCAACCAAAGGTATTATTGTCTTTTTAAACTTTTTTTATGATTGCAAGATCCTGCTGGACATGAACAACATGAAGTACTGCAGGTCTACCTCATCAGTGAGTTGCTCATTGGTGGAGAAAGCTGGACTTGGTGAGGGCCGTGATGCTGCCTGAGGCAGAAGAGTCGGTGCGAGAAGGAGGCGTGCAGTCTAACAGCCAGTCATCATCTGGGTCCCTTTTCTTGTGAATGCAAGACCTATTGGACATTGTTAATGTGCAATGCAGCAAGTACAACTCACTGGTTTATTACTGGGCCGCGGGAGGCTGTGTGGCCTCGGTCGTAGCAAGGATTAGGCCTCAAGCCGCAGAGTTGCCTGCTCACAGCCGCCCAGAAGAGTCAGAGGCATTCGCGTCGGTGCACTCCACTAGATTGCTACGGTGTGGCATGGCGTTCAAGCAGGAGTCGGTGCTGCCCCTAGTGTTCGCTCAGCAGAAGACAGGCCGCATTGTGTTTGACTGTAGACAGCTGCAACTTTCATGGACTCCGGGACTTGGACTATATTTTTCTGTGTACTTGCAGCAATTCATGTTCAATTCTTCCATTGTCTGTAAGGAGTTTATTTGTTCTCCCCATTCCCATGTGTGTTTCCTCTGGGTGATCCAGTTTCCTTCCACATTTCCAAAAATGTACAGGTTAGGGTTAGTGAGTTGCGGGCAGGCTATGTTGGCGCTGGAAACATGTGTGTTGCACCCAGCACAATCCTCCAACTGTGCTGGTCAATGATACAAACAATACATTTCATTGTGTGCTTCGATGTACATTTGATAAATATAGCTAATCTCTTTATACATTAATCCACCTATTGCAAAGCAGCAAGTAATTGATCTCATCCTGCGTAAGCCTTACACAGTGAGGGGTAACTGCACTAGAACAGAGGGATCTGGAAATACAGGTCTGTAATTCATTGAAAGTTGTGTCACAGGTAGATAAGGTCATAAAGAACATTGGCCTTCATAAAGTACTGAGTACAAGAGATGAGATACTATGTTGAAGTTGCATAAGACATTGGTGAGGCCTAATTTGGAGTATTGTGGGCAGTTTTGGTTACCTGCTTACAGGAAAGAGTAAATAAGACTGAAAGAGCACAGAGAAAATTTACAATGATGTTGCCGGGTCTGGAGGACCTGAATTATAAGTTATAAGAAAAGATTAAGTAGGCTAA